>NC_089494.1:82558018-82911768 GCF_036850765.1 Saccopteryx bilineata
TTTCTGCTCTATTTTTTATTTTTATACAATTTCCTACTCTATTTTTTTTACAATTTCCTAGTTTATGTACAAATCAATGCTTATAATTAAAACATAGCTAGAATCATTATATATTTTTAATTAAAATTGATATAAATTTCTAAATTTATTTATTCATGTCCATATGCCCTAAAAATGTCTATTCTTGATTTACCTATTAATTTTTGCCAGCTTTATGTTCATTTTCAATCTAAATGTTTATTATTTGAATATATTGATTTGATGATTTTCTAACAAAAACTGATTAATTTAAAACTTAGTCGTAAGAATTAGATAGTAAACATATTTATAATTTATCAGTTTAAGTTTTTAATACATGCATCTAATATGAATAATAAGTATTTATGAATTATTCATTAAGTCTAAGACATATGTTAGTAAGGTCTATTCTTTTGCTCAAAATAAAAATAACACAAAATCTCAATGTGGAATATATTTTCTTATAATAGCAAAGTTTACTTTTTTATACATGTTAAAATTAATCTTACCTTGTTTCTTTAAGCATTGTTCCTGACCTCGAACATTCACATTAGTGAAAAGTAAAAGGAAAATTGATTTTTTACATAGCATACATTGGTGTGAGAGCAGACTCCAAAGCACTTCTGCTGGGCAGTAAGTATCATAATTGTTGAGAATAGCAATTTATTTTTATCAAAGCGAAGCTTGCCATATGACAATGTTTTTATTTGAATTTTATATTTTAATTGCATGTGCTTTTACAGTAAATATATTTCTCTAATTTCATAAAAGCTATTTTCAGGAAGATATTATATTTAGTTATGCTAGTAGATACTTATTTGTAGCACTAATTTAATTCACAGATCTGAAATAATTTATTTGGCAATAAAAAACATCTTTTTTTTTTTTTTTTTTTTACTAAGAATATGTAATGATACTCCACTCACTTAATGGTACTCCACTCACTAATACCATTCAGTTATGGGTTAGGAGATACTGAGACTTGTGTTTTTTTTTAACGAGTATTTAATATTTCATATTATTTATAAATAAATAATCATCATTGTTTCTTTAGTAAGATTGCATTCAAAAATCACCTTCAAGGTGCTGAAGATATTTTTTATAAATATTTCAAAGTACAATTTAAAAATAAATGATTTGACCTCACTGATTTCCATAATATAAAATATTATAATCATTTTGAAAATGTAGAATGAATATATTCTATTTAGAAAAAAATATTTAGGATCTTTATAAATTATCTAAAGCTACTTTAAGCCAATTTTATAATTACTTCCAGATTATACCATGATGATTCCCAAGATAATTAACAGACTCCTGAATACATATTTATCAAATTCCTGACAAGCAATTTAATAATCACAAAATAAATTTAAATCCTCCTAAAATGGTATTAGATAGTCAGTTTGAACCTAGTTCTTGCTGTCTGGAAATCCCCATTGTAATATCTAATATCAATTATCATAAAATTTAAACAATTTCTCTATCTTCACTTTATAAACCATTCTATAAAGTCATTGCCCCTTAGTTCACATCAGGTTTGAATTTGAAAGCTCTCACTTTACAGACTATTCTTAAAGGAACTATAAATAGTTACTAAATACTATTTTTTAATCAAGATGTTTTAATTTTATTTCAGGATTTTTAACATTATTATTACTGTATATGATGGACAAACTACATAGAAAAAGAAACATTGTATAATCATTTAAACCAGTGGTCCCCAATCCCCGGGCCATGGACCCGTACTGGTCCATGGGCCATTTGGTACCGGTTCACAGAGAAAGAATAAATAACTTACATTATTTTTGTTTTATTTATATTTAAGTCTGAACGATGTTTTATTTTTTAAAAAATGACCAGATTCCCTCTGTTACATCCAAGACTCACTCTTGACGCTTGTCTCGTAAGTTCGACAATTATATTTAAAAATACCACAGTTTTTATGCCAGTCGCATAATTTTATTTTGTGCATTTATCTGTTCCACCCTAAAGGCTGGTCTGTGAAAATATTTTCTAACATTAAACCGGTCAGTAGCCCAAAAAAGGTTGGGGACCACTGATTTAAACATATATTTCACATCTATGATAGATCTGGGTTTATGCTATGAGCTAGAAACTGTTTTGATTTTTATTACAATTAACAGATAAGAGGGTAAATAATGCTAAGCAAAATAAATAAGTCAAAGAAAAAAGTCAAGAACCATATGATGTTACTAACAGGCTACCTCAGTTATTGTGTATTTTTTGTGGCTATCAAAGTTGTTTGAATCTCTATGCATTCATTGGTCTTGATGATTTCTAAGCTTGTGTATATAAAATTAACTCATCTCAGAAAGATAAAACTATAATTTTATAGTAAAGATATAAAGAAGTAAAATGTAAAAATAACAAACTCTTAAAACAGAGAGTATAAAGGTGGTCTCTAGGGGCAGAGGACTGGAGGAAGTGGGTAGTTAGTGGTCAAATTTTACAAAATTTTAGGTATAAGTGATTAAGCTCTGAGGCTCTAAGAATATTGTATTGAAAAAGACTAAATGAAATAGGAAATATCCCATGTTCACAGACTAGAATAATCAACATTGATAAAATGATCATATTACCCAAAGCACTATACAAATTTAATGTATTCCCCATTAAAATCTCAATGTCATTTTTTAAAGAAATAAAACAAAAATTCACCAGGTATGTATGGAACTTAAAAAAGAGCCAGGATAGCCAAAGCAATCTTGAGAAAATAGAATTAAATCAGAGGTACCACATTGCTTGACTTCAAATTATACTGTAGGGCCATGAAAATCAAAACAACATGTTATTGGCAGAAAACCAAATATACAGACCAATGGAACAGAATCGAGAACCCAGAAATAAAACCACATATATATGGATAAATAACCTTTGACAAAGGAGCCAAATACACACAATGGAGAAAAGAAAGCCTCCTCAATAAATGGTGCTGAGAAAATTGGAAAGTGACATGCAAAAGAATGAAACTTGACCACGCTTTGCCCCTTTGTACAAGAATTACTTCAAAATGAATCTGAAACAATAAATTACATAGAAGAAAACATAGATATTGAACTTATGGACCTTGACCATATAGAACATTTTATAAATTTGACCCCAGAGAAGGAAATAAATGCAAAAATAAAAAATAGAACTATATCAAACTAAAAAGCTCTGCACAGCAAAAGAAACTGACAACAAAACAAAAAAGGAGCCCGCCAAATGAAAGATAATATTAACAAACAACAGCTCCAATAAGGGGCTACAAAATATATAAATAACTAACAAACCTCAGCAACAAACAAACAAACAATCCAATTAAAAAATTGAGAGAACACCTGAAAAGACACTTGTACCAAGAGGACACATAAATTGCCAACAGATATATGAAAATATACTCATCTTTGCTGTCATAGAAATGTAAATCAAAACTACAATGAGACACCTATTCACACTTGTTATTTTGGCTGTTATCAACAAGACAGATGGTAATAAGAAGTGTTGGAGAAGCTGTAGAGAAAAGGAACCCTCATTCACTGCTAGTGGAAATGTTAACTGGTACAACCATTATAGAAGAAAGTATGGTGGTTTATCAAAAAATTAACAATAAAACTACCATATGAAGCAGCATCTCTCTACTGGGTATCTACCCCAAAACATGAAAATATTGGTACATAAAAACACATGCACCCCCATGTTCATCCCAGCATTATTTATTGGGGCCAAGATGTGGAAACAACCAAAGTGTCCCTAGATAGAGGATTAGATAAAGAAGATGCCCTATATATATACAATGTAATACTACTTAGCCATACAAAATGATAACATATTGCCATTTACAACAACATGGATGAAACTTGAAAACATTATAGTAAGTGAAATAAGTAAGTCAGAAAAAGCTAAGAACTATATGATTTCACATAGGTGGGATATAAAAATGAGACTTGGCCTTAGCCAGTTGGTTCAGTGGTAGAGTGTCAGCCTGGCTTATGGAATCTGAGGTCCTAGTCCCTATTAGGGCACACAAAAGAAGTGACCATCTGCTTCTCTTGCCTTCCCTCTCTCCCTTTTCTTCCTTTTCCCTTCCTGCAACATGTAGCTCAATTAGTTCGTGTGTTGGCCCTGGGCACTAAGAATAACTTGGTTGGTCCCAGTGTGTCAGCATCAGTCACTAAAAATAGCTTGATTCATTCAAGCATCAGCCTCAGATAAGGTTTGCCAGGTGGATCTGCTAGGGGTACATACCAGAGACTATCTCACTTATCCAAAAAAAAAAAAAATGTGAGACTCATGGACATAGATAAAAGTGAAGTGATTACCAGGGGGATGGAGTTAAGGAACAGGGGAGTTAAAGAGGGACAAATATACAGTGACAAAAAATAATTTGACTTTGGGTAATAGGCACTTAACACAATCAACAGTTCAAATGTTATAAAAATGTTTACTTGAAACCTATGTACTATTATGGATCAATGTCACCTCATTAAATTAAATTTTTTAATAAAAAATAAAAAATACTGTATTATACACTTGAAATTTGCTAAGTGTAGAGCCTAACTATTCTCACCACACACAAAAACAATGGTAGCCATATGAAGTGATGGATTTGTTAATTTGATTGCTGTAATCATTTCACAATACAGCGGTACCTTGAGATACAAACAGACCAACATTTTTTGAGATACGAGCTTGACTCAGTCTGTTTGAGATCCGAGCAAAATTCTGAAATACGAGTCGTGATTAGGGAAGCTGCTGTTAGTTGGTGCGTTGGCGCATGGGTTCAGTATCAGCAGTTTGATATACGAGTTGACTGACTTACAAGCTTGGTTACAGAACAAATTAAATTCATATCTCAAGGTACCACTGTATATAGATGTATTAAATCATTATGTTATGCAATTTAAAAAGTCACATTGTACAACATATATATATATATATATGCAATTTTTATTTGTCAATCATACTACAATAAAGCTGGAAAAATAAAATAAATTATAAAATTTTAGTAGAAATCCTGACCTGGTGGTGGCGCAGTGGATAGAGTGTCGACCTGGGACCCTGAGGACCCAGGTTTGAAACTCCAAGGTCACCGGCTTGAGTTCAGGCTCATTTGGCTTGAACGCGAGCTTATCTGCTTGAGTGCAAGGTCACCAGCTTGAGTGTGGAATCACAGACATGATCCCATGGTGGCTGGCTTGAGCCCAAGGTCACTGGTTTGAACAAGTGGTCACTGGCTAAGCTGGAACTCCCCAGTCAAGGCACATATGAAAAACAATCAATGAACAAGTAAACTGCCATAACTACGAGTTGATTCTTAAATCTCAAACTCTCTCCCTTCTAGTTTGTCTTTAAAAATAAAAATTATTATTAAAGAACAATAATATAAAGAAGTTAAATATAACATTGTTTCTAATTTTAATATTAATGAATGTACTGATTCAAATTATCCACATATGCAAAAAACCAACCTAATATACTAGAAGGAAAAATTAAGTAATTAAAAAAAATTAAAAGTAGAATAATTATTTCTAAGAATAGAATATAAAATATCAGTAAGAAATGTAGCAAAAAAAGTTGTAATAATGCAAAAGTAATTTTAAAATATTTTAAATATATCTTTATATGGAAAAATTAATTTTGGTAGAAATAATTTTATAGAAAGACATGAACTTTCAATATTATTTTAAGAAGCTGAAGAAAAATAAAGACATATAATTAAATTTTTTCAATGACATCTAAGTACAAAATTGAGTATTTCACACTCTCAAATAACAGATAATTACCATGTTTTTAAGTCTTCTACTAAATGGTATCTAAATTCAATAAAGTATTAACAGATAAAATCCAGACTTTATAAAATAATAATACACAATAAAAATTAAGGTTTATTAATAGTTTCTTAGGCAATTCTATATTAAGACAACAATAAACATAAGTTTTTAATAAAGAAAAAAGAACACAATACCATAAAGGTATAAAAAGTGTTTACTTCCAGTGATTTATTGCATATATACAAAACAAATAGGTTAATTAAATGCTATTTAAAACCTGATAATACTTGTTTTGGGGTGTAGTATAGTGCTAATATATTCTTGTCCATGATTAATGGCTATGAAAAAAATCACAAGCTTACAACATGCCAAAATGTGACAAAAGCTTTAACATACAGGTGCTATTCTTTTCTGCAATGCCATATGTAAAAATTAGCAAAAGGAAATATTTAAGGCTATATACATAAAGTTGTTAACTTTAGCATTATATAATAAAAACATTATTCAATAAGCAATAGTGAGAAAAATGTATCTAAACTTTTAAGTACTTGACTTTAAAAATATGTGATGATACAGAAAACTATTAAATACATTAAATGGAAAAAACAACTATAATAAAATGCTTAGAATATACTCTTTATCTGTAAGTATGATAAATGTACATATGCAATTTAAAAAATGATCTGTAAGAATATAAATCAACTATGGTGTTTGTGTACTGTACTGTTTGTTTTTTGTTATTCTTGATATTTATTACATATTTACAGTTAATAACCAGCACTTTATATTACTTGACTTTTCTTCCAATGTTGAAGAAAAGGGGATTCATAAAATCTTAGATATTTTTATAAATCTAAAATGTAAACATTTTGCATATGTTTTTATTTAATTCGTGAAATAGTGACAATTTGGGAACATCCATCTTCAAAGGGTGAATACTTAAAACTATTGTGATCTATGGGTAAATGTTCAACATATAGGTGTAAATAAATGTTCAACATAAAGGTGTAAAGGATAATAAAATATTATCCAGCTTCAATTAATCTTCTCTGATATCAGAAGTTTATATGTATAATGCACTTTTATAATTTAAATTTTATTTCCCAATTACAGTTAATATTAAATATTATTTTGTATTAGTTTCAGGTGTAGAGCATATGCAAAGTAAACATTATTTAATATTAATGAATAAAAATATAAATAAAAAGGCTTATGGACACAAACAACAGTATGGTTGTTTTTTACAGAGAGTGGGGAAGGCTGAGGAATGGTGATGGAGGAAGACTTTACTTGGGGGGGTGAATCCACTAAACAGTTTACAGAGATGTGTTGTAGAATTGGGCTCATGAAACCTATATAACTATGTTAACTAGTATAACCCTAATAAATAAAATTAAAAATAAAAAACAAAAATAAAATATTGCAGTATATCCTTCTAAATTAAAAATACATATATAAATATAGAAAGATCAAGCATTAATGCTATTAATGCCATATATAAAAGCAATTACTAATGATCTGTTAGAATAATGTTAGTAAATGATTAAATTAGGGTATTAAATGATCATTTTCAAAACAGAAGTCATTCCACTTATCTCAGAGGTGCCTCAGACCTGCTTGCATATTAATAAGTATGTGGGACTCTACCTTTTAAAACAAAGCAATTCTACTTCACCTGTCTTCTTTATTTATTTTCTTATTAAAAATTTGTGGCTACAGAGAATTTCAAGGTCAAAAAGTTTGAAACATTTACTGCTTTAAAATGTTAAAAGGTATTTTTTCTTTTTGATGAATGTTGACATTTACAATAAATGATGATATATTGCCATTTACGACAATATGTGTGGACCTTGAGAACATTATATTAAGTGAAGTAAATAAATCAGAAAAAGCTAAGAACTATATATGATTTCACACATAGGTAGAATATGAAACTGGGACTCATGGACATAGATAAAAGTGAAGTGGTACCAGGGAGAGGGGGAGTGGAGTAAAGAGGGACAAATATAGAGTGACTGAAAATGACTTGACTTTGTATGACTTTGTGTGCACATGATGCAATTAACAGATAAATGCTATAAAAAAGTATTTTTCTTCCATTAATATGTTTAATGGGAAGATATATATTGTATATGATTATTGAGCAGGATTATTTCCTAAATGATCTTATTTACAGGAAATATATAGTATCAAAAGATTTTATTGCTGTTGATATGTAACATTAAAGTACTTATTACATGTGTTTATTATGTATCATGATCACCTATTTCTTCAAACTCTTAAGGATTATATACAATTGCCATTGAAACACATTTTATTAAAATAAAACAGAGATGATTCTGTTAAAATGAGTATCAAAGAAATGAGTCCCCTTAATACTTTCAAGTATAAATATGTTTCTGTACTATAAACATACAAACAGTACCTTTTTATTTGAATCAGTTTTAAAATTACATATTTAAACCAGTTCATCTATAAATAAATAGTATTGTTAATGAGGTTTTCAAAAATTAAGCCTCCTTCTCTCACTATCATTAACTATCTTGACTTCAGCTTTATCTATTTTTGTATGACTCTCTCATATCTTATAACAGTTGTAATGTCTCATACACATGGGATTTACTTTTACATATAGGTAGAGATAGAAATACGTATTTATTTTAATAGATTGCTAATTGTACTATATATTGAACAATCTATTTTCTACCCATTTAAATGACCATTTTTATCATATACAGACACTAATGACTTAAAAAGTGCCACCAAGTATTAGAGGAAGAATCATATTCCACCAACTTAGATGTTGACATTGATGGTTATTTTCTACTTTAAAATAAATACCAGATAGAATGATAAACATTTTAATTGTCAGAAAAGCTGGTCTGGGTGAGGGCAACCATGGTGAGTACTTAGAGAAGTGCAACCATGGAATACCAATGAACAAAAATATTCGAGATTAGATAGAAGGTGAAAGGAATGTAGGAGAAAATCCCCATAAACCAAAAGTACACTCTGGACAATAGAAGTAGGCATCAGGTAACATGCTTTGAACAGTTCAAGCATGGGGAAAATAAATCTGTCCTTTGTCTTTAGTAACAAAGATTTTGTATATAATCTTGTCTAGACTAGTTTCAGAGAAGTAATAAACCAGAATTCTGAGATTTAAAATCAAGAAAATGGGTACTTTATATATAGCATATATATATATAAATACATAGAGATATATAATATAAATACAGTATATATATTTATATAAATATATATATAAATTCATATACAAAATAAGTGTTAAAATGGCATTGAAGTTAATTGCCACAAACAAATGAAATAGAACCAAGTACAGTAATACCACAAAAACAAGAAAATGACAAGGAAACAGCTGTTTGTTTTTATTTTAGACAATTTTAAGTGATTGACAAGGAGAAATGGTACATTTTTCACGTTCAACATAATTTCTAATTTTGTAGCTTTTCATGTAAAAAAGAATTCATAGTGTGCTTACTTCAAATGCTAACATTTTGTTTTTCTAAATGTAAGATGATTTTATTCTAGATTTCAGGCAGAATTTCTGTCTTTAGAATATGTTTGAATAGGGCAATCTAATTCTGTTTAAGAAAAGGTCTTAAATAAATTACATTTAAAAATATGTATAACTATACTCCCTCCACCCCATGCAGATTTTCAGAGTCCTACAATCCCAGACAATTAAGATCAGTTGCTATGGAAGATACATAATTATGATTGTACTAACAAAACTACATTTTAGATAGCATTGAGAATTATATATACTTATGATATAATTGAAAATTAGATATAAAAATTTTGAGAAGTCAAAATTCTTTGAAAAAGACAGTAATGCTGGAGAAATAAAAGTAGGAAAAGAGTAAGACCAAATATGAGATGGATTGATTCCATAGAAAAAGTCAGAGGCATGAGTCTACAGGAGCTGAGCAGGGCGGACGATGACAGGACACTTTAGATGTTACACATTCATTTATATGGTCTCCAGGAGTTAGAGCCAACTCAAACATGTTAACACACCTGTGCCAAATGACTAATATACAGCAGAAACTCAATAAGTTCTATTTATTATTATTGAGCTTGACCTTAAAAATAAATAGAGTTTCATATTAAAGATAAGAATGGAGAGGCAGTGCAATGATAGATGTGGTAATCTCAGGTCAGAAACAAAAACACAAGAAAACAAAGGGAGCTTGAAAATTCCAAGTGAGTCCAGAAAATACTTCAAATATATCTAAATATCCTTATGGCTATATCAGTATGCCATCTATTCAGTAAGGATACAATGGTATCTATTTAAATGTAATTCACATTAAATTATTTAAACTGTTACTGCATTAGACCCAGTGGATACAAAGTCAAGACATATATCTGGCCTTTAACGGAGTTTATAGTCACTGCTTCTCATGGAAGTAGCCATAGAATGAAACTGAAGGTTTATTTTTGAGGGATTTTGTGGGAAATACAAAGAGCTTCTGAGGAGGAGAGTGAGGGGGGTTGGCAGTATAGAGATTGAATCAGCACAATGAATAACTAGATCTACAAGTAAATTTACCACAGGTTTGGTAAGAGGTCAGGAGGCTGAAATTTGGGTCTTTCTTCCTAGATTATCCATCCCCAGCATCCCAAATGTATATCTGTTTGTTTTAGTATTTTTGCAAAAAGTAAAGCTACAAACAAGAAAAAACTATTAGTCTTTCCTCTATTTCAACTGTTCCTTCTTCCTTTTTTTATTCCTATTTTTTGTTTCTGAATGTTTTGGTTTTGCTGAAATACTGAAATGAAATCCATCTCTAGGAGAAGTGTAGAATTTCTGACTCACATTTTAAACTCGGGCTTTCTTTTGCTTTTGTTGCTGAGGAATCAGAAATAACTAATGGCCAAAGTATGACATAGTGGCAGTTACTCAGTGTCTTTGTGTATTTGTTCATCTCTTCCTGCTGTAGCAACACCTTGAGAGACAAAAAACCCAAACTTTTTCAGCATTCCTTGTCTCTCTGTGAGATCTGTTGCAGATAAAAAATTTCTTCTCATGCTGTATGCAGAGCTGAAAAGGAAAGTCCCAGTGGGTACACGACTTTTCCAGTTACTAGGACTTCTTCTGCTCCTGCTTTTATCTGCGCCTTTCTCCCTGTCTCTAGGCTTAGTCATGAAAGATAGTGGTATGCCTATTTTAGTAAGGCAAATTTCCCTGCTGTTTTGCTTTTCTTTGGTATTTTGTCTTTGATCTTAGGTCTAAGATATTCCTTATCATGCCCATGCTCTGAATGCTTTTAATAGCATTAGGGTTTCTCTTTCTTTCAGGTTTCAGATTGAGGCTAACCTGTTCAACACACAGAACTCTCATTTGTTTTAGATGGCTCTTCTATATTTGACACAACAAAATGTGATTCTTTTATTATCAGTGTTCCCTTCATTGCTAATGAAGGTCTTTTATTTGAAATAGGGGCTCATAATTTGAGGTTAATCTTATTTAATTATTCAGTGATTGGTTTTAATCATATATACTATATATATTATATATATGTTTTATAGATATATGTATACATATATGGTATTTATCCATGTTTTTCAACAGAGAAAAGCATATTAGTTTACTTAAATATCTTACTTGTTCTATATTTTCTATCATTATATAAGAAAAATAAATTTGGCCTGACCAGGAGGTGGTTCAGTGAATAGAGCATCAGACTGGGATGCAGAAGACCCAGGTTCGAGACTCCGAGGTTGCCAGCTTGAGCGAGGGTTCATCTGGTTTGAGCAAAAGCTCACCAGCTTGAGCCCAAGGTCGCTGGCTCAAGCAAAGGGTTACTCGGTCTGCTGAAGGCCGTGGTCAAGGCACGTATGAGAAGGCAATCAATGAACAATCAAGGTGTTGCAATGCGCAATGAAAAACTAATGATTGATGCTTCTAATCTCTCCATTTCTGTCTGTCTGTCCCTGTCTATTCCTCTCTCTGTCTCTGTAAAAAAAAATAAAAATAAAATAAAAAAATTTGTTCTTATTGAACAACTACAAATACATTGATTTAGTGTTTCAAAATTTTTTATTGAAATCTTCCTTTTATAGATCATTGTTTCAAAAACTCAAGCAAATCTTTATATTTGCCTTCCCAAAATAGGCATTGAGCTATTTAACTTTTTAAAATTAAGTCCTTGGTGATTATTATTATTGCTTATGTTTTAAAAGTTATAGTCTGAGTTAGTTTTTCATTCTTAGTTATAGTCAAAGGTATTTTTTATTTCTCTAAAAATATTTTATAAATAAATGAACACTGAATCATGGAAGTTTTATGTTTAATTCTAGATATCATGTTTTTTGTTTAAATAACAGTTGAACCAATTATGTTAAACATATACAAGTGAAATTTCAGTTTCATAAGGGTCTACCAAACAAACATAGGTTTAAAGATCTTAAATCCTTTTGATGCTATTTTTTCTAGTACTTGTAAAATATTCTAGTTTTATTTTAAATTTTATATTTTTTTAATTTTTGTATACACTACATTGATAAAGAACTATTCTATTCACAATTGCCTTAAGAAGACTAAAATATTTAGGAATAAATTTAACCAGGGAGGTAAAAGACCTCTACTCAGAACATTACAAGACACTGAAGAAAAAAATCAAAGATACACATAAGTGGAAGCATATATCATGTTCATGAATAAAAAAATTAATATAATTAAAATGTCCATACTACCCAAAGAAATCTATAGATTCAATGCAATTCTTATCAAGATACCAATATCATATTTCACAGAACTAAAAATATATTCCAAAAATTTATATGGAACCACAAAAGAACCAGAATAGTAATAACAATTGTGAGAAAAAAGAACAAGGTTGGAAGAATCACGCCACCTCATATTAAAATATAATGCAAGGCCATAGTAATCAAAAGAGCATGGCTCTGGAATAAAGTAAGACATATGTATCAATGGAACAGAATAGAGAGCCCAGAAATAAACCCACACCTTAATGGTCAAGTAATATTTGGCAAAGAAGATATAAACAAATAATGGGTTGAAGATAGTCTATCTATTCAGTAAATTGTGTTGAGAATACCAGAGGCCAAAAAGAAAAAAAAAATCAAACTAGACTACCTTCTTACACCATACACAAGAATAAACTTAAAATGGAATAAAGACTTAAATGTTAGAATAAAAAAATATAAAATGCCTAAAAAAGAACATAGACAATAAAATAGACATTTCCCTTAGCAATAAATTTTCTTTTCTTTTTTTTTTTTCTTTTTTTTTTTTTTTTTGTATTTTTCTGAAGCTGGAAATGGGGAGAGACAGTCAGACTCCCGCATGCGTCGGACCGGGATCCACCCAGCACGCCCACCAGGGGTGACGCTCTGCCCACCAGGGGGCGATGCTCTGCCCCTCGCTCTGCCACGACTAGAGCCATTCTAGCGCCTGGGGCAGAGGCCAAGGAGCCATCCCCAGCGCCCGGCCCATCTTTGCTCCAATGGAGCCTTGGCTGTGGGAGGGGAAGAGAGAGACAGAGAGGAAGGAGGGGGCAGGGGTGGAGAAGCAAATGGGCGCTTCTCCTATGTGCCCTGGCCGGGAATTGAACCCCGGTCCCCCGCACACCAGGCCGACGCTCTACTGCTGAGCCAACCGGCCAGGGCCAGCAATATATTTTCTAATATACTTTTTGAACAAGGGAAACAAAAGAAAAATTAAACTAATGGAGCTAAATCAAACAAAAATATTTTGCACAACAAAGAAAACCACTGAATGAGAGAACATATTCACTGATAAACTTGGTAAGAGGTTAATATTCAAAATTTATAAAAATCTTATACAATGCAGTGACGACAACAACAACAACAAAAATCCAACTAAAACATGGGCAAAGGACCTGAATAAACCCTTCTTCAGAGGACAAAAGGTTGGCCAATAGATATTTAAAAAGATGCTTAACATCACTAGCACTAGTCATCAGAGAAATGCAAATTAAAACTACAATGAGGGGTTTAAGAAGAGATTGAAAGACTGTATAAGGGGGATTGATGTTGATGGACATGGTCCTGGCCAGTGTCTCAGTGGATAGAGCCTTCTGGGTTCAATTCTTAGTCAAGGCACACAGGAGAAGAGGCCATCATTTTCTTCCCCCATCTCTCCTCTTTCTCTCCCTCTTCCTCTCCTGCAGCCAGTGGCTCAAGTGGTAAGAGTAGGGGTCGGGAATCTTTTTGGCTGAGAGAGCCATGAATGCCACATATTTTAAAATGTAATTCCGTGAGAGCCATACAATGACCCAGGTATGTTACACATCTTCCAATAAAAATTTGGTGTTGTCCTGGAGGACAGCTGTAATGGCTCCAGCCACCTGCAACCATGAACATGAGTGGTAGGAAATGAATAGATTGTAATACATGAGAATGTTTTATATTTTTAACGTTACTATTTTTTTTATTAATGATTTATCTGCGAGCCAGATGCAACCATCAAAATAGCCACATCTGGCTCACAAGCCATAGGTTCCCGACTCCTGGGTTAGAGCATGTCCCCAGGCATTGAGGATCACTTTGCTGGAATGCATCAGCCTCGGGCACTAAAAATAGCTTAGAACTTGAGCATCAGTCCCAGATGGGGTTGCACGTGGATCCCAGTTGGGGTGCATACAGAAGTTTGCCTCACTATCTCCCCTCCTCTCTCTTAAAAAAATGTTGATGAACAAAGATTTGACTTGAGGTTATAAACATCCTATACAGTTTACAGGTGATGTGTTGTGAACTATGCACCTGAAATCTGTATAATTTTGCTAACCAGTGTCACCCTAATAAATTTAATAAAAAAGATAGTGTATTTTTTTAAAAAGCCTTCCTGTGAATTGCTACACAGAAATCTCTGACCTGGAATATATAATAAATTACATGTTAAATGTGAAAAAATAAACTTTATAATTATAATGCATTTTTAATATAGTTTTTTAGATATTACACTATGATTTATACTTAAAGGTCCATTAAAATAGAGAAAAATCATGGTATTTATTTTTCCTGGTTCCTAAAGGGACACATATTCCCAAAATATCACCAAGTTTCTATAATATAAGTTTCAGGAAAAGAAAGAACAACAAGTGTCACAATTTTTTTGATATGTGGACTTGTGATAGTTAACACCGTTATAACGGGTCTAATCTCTCCACTTCTCTGTTTCCCTCACAATGTTGCTAAGTAATGTTTCTTAATCATAGATCAGATACTAACACCTTTTCATATCTAGTAATAAGTTAACAGCTTATAGTTTGATAATAATTTGAATCATACTAACATTAGAGAGTTTTTTAGATTGATGCAAAGTTGGTATAATAATATAACTTTGATATGCTAACCTTGAAAATTCTCAGTAAAAAACAAATATTCCTATCTTCATGGCTTGTGCAGCCTCAGTGGCATGAGTCTATTTATTCAATAAGTAATTATTAATTATCTATGTTGTAAAGAATATGTAAGATGTTGGATATTAATATGCAAATAAAGTCTTTCTGTGCAAGAAAAGTTCTTTCAGCCCAAGGAGCAAGTACCATACAATGTGAGAATTTCTGTTGTAGACCATTGCCTAGGGAAAGAGCACACACTGCCTTGTAAAAGGGATCATCAGAGAAATAATGTTAAGACTGAGAGTCCGTGAGGTGCATGGGACTGGAAAGAGCACTCCAGAGCAGGGAGAGTACATCCGTAATCCACAGGGGCATGAGAGGGGCCAGGCACTCCCAAAGTGTACAGTTTGCTGGGATGAGAAAAGAGCTCATTTGCTTGATTTTGAAGGTGATGTGAAAGAGGAAAGTTGAGGTGAGACATTGGAGAGTCTTTCACACCACTGTAGAGGTAATGAGGCTTTTTCTTTTTCTCACGTTTTCAGAAGAATATTGAAATTCATACAATTTTCCTTTATTGTAAAAAAAAATACTGTAAGTAAGATCCCTAGCCTTAATTCTTGTTAAGGTGATATTACTGGTACTGTATCTGAACTATTCTAAAATATTTTAGCTAACGCTTTATTTTGGAAAGAAAGCTAGCCATCCAAACATCATAACTGCTCTCTTTAGCAAAATCCTGAGAGCGTTATATATTCTTCAATTTTTCCTCGTCTCCAGGGATCTGACCTACATCTTAGGCATCAGTACTGATTGTTACTCTCAGTTTCCAGATGCCCCAAAAGCCATTTGTATGATCCATGTGTAACACCTGGAACTCTAAGATTTGTTTTCCTTCCACTTCAACATGCTGTGAGAATCTTCAAATCCTTCCATAAAACTGAAAGAAGAAAGAACAATCATCATCTAAGAAATGTAATTAATGAATCAGATCTATAAGGCTGACATGGCATTTACTTCCTTTCTTTTCTTTTTTTTTGTTGGAAAGAGTAAGAAGAAGGAAGAGAGATGAGAAGCAGCAGTTTAGTTGTTCATTGATTGCCTTCTCATGTGTCCCTTGATCAGGGAGCTCCAGCCAAGCCAGTGACCTGTTTGCCCAAGCCAGTGAGCTTGGGCTCAAGCCAGTGACC
Organism: Saccopteryx bilineata; assembly: GCF_036850765.1. Lineage (NCBI taxonomy): Eukaryota > Metazoa > Chordata > Mammalia > Chiroptera > Emballonuridae > Saccopteryx > Saccopteryx bilineata. The sequence goes on from NC_089494.1 coordinate 82,574,357, forward strand.
TTAGGCTCCAAGCCAGTGACCGTGAGATCATGTTTATAATCCCATGCTCACGCTGGAAACACCAAGCTCAAGCCGGTAAACTTGGGGTTTTGAATCTGCCACCCCAGCATCCCAGGTTGACGCTTTATTCACTGCACCACCACCATCAAGCAGCATTTTCTTTCAAGAGGAACAGTGTTATAAAATGAAACAAACCTTTCCTTTGTGGAATGCCAAGTAGTAATTATTTATATTAAATACAGGAGATTTTGTGATGCTTATTTAAGAACTTAAAGATCATGGCATAATACTTTATTTTTTCATTACCATGTGAAAGTGGATATTCAAGAAAGGTATATAACATGAGTAGAAAAGGAACATAAATGAATGAGAGAAATGGTTTTATGGTTTTATATGTATTTCAAATATAACACAGAGAGACCTTAATAAGAGTTGCAGACAGTTGCACCTAGAAAGAAGCAATGGGAAAGATGCTTTGTTTTGAGTAAAATTTTTCTGGCCAATTCTTAAACCAAAGAATACCTATGCCTACAAATTTTTACAGCAGCCACATATTAGGGGATTATTTCTACGGGTTTATTCATGGCCTCATGATGATAGTGGGAGATAAGCCTCCATGGCCACTGGTAACTTCTCTAAGGAGACATTAAAAAGATGTTCTTTGTTATAGTGTTGCGATTTCAAATGTACCAATTATAATTGCAGAGAAAACACTATGATTTTAAGGCATGGTGATCTTTCTATGACAGGGGAAAAGCCTAAATTAAAATTAAATTATACCTACTTGAAGAAAAGGGATGGAACCATGTTCTCTTTATATTCTACATCTATAATTTAGGATGACAGTTTAGATACGCCTGGGAATGAATTTCTTATTCTCAGTTACCTTGTGGGAGTAATAGCGTGGTAAAAACTACTCAAAATTTACAACTATAATGTCTGTCTTGCAATACTTTGACTACAATTCTACTAAAATAACAAGTAATCATTATAAGTGGAATTCTTAATTGAGAAATGTGGGAGAATCTACCTGGGACCAAGAAAACAGAAAAAACAATCCTGTACTTTTCTAAGAGAAATAGTATTAATCCTAGAGACCAGTAAACAATCTCAATGTTTTTTTTTTAGCGTAATGGCTAATAAAAGGAAATAATTTTTGATATTGGTGGGTACAACGTCATATAATTATACAAGCCTGCATTGTAGAAATAGTCTGACAGTTTTACAACTAATTTTCTGAGATTTTCTAACACTACATGGATTTATTATATTTATTCAATAAGAATATGTCCTGGATTGATTAGTTTTAAGTTAATGTTTATAACTTCTCATATTGCAAACCCTGAATATGTAAATTACTTATTAACAAAAAACAAAATCCATTTCTACTGTTTCAAGACTCAGTAATCACAAAATGAGAACATATCCACATTATTATTGATATATTATGAGTCTCTAGGCCTATCTGCCAGATATTAACCCCCTACAAAGAGAATCATTCTTCCAGTTATTTCTGGGACTTTTTCAAAGTACAGAGCTCTGAGTAGATTCCTTTATTCCAGTCTTCTTTGCTGTTTGTGGCAGTGCCAAGGCCCAAGGCATGATCAGTGTCCAGGGCCCATCTGTCCTCAGCTGACCAGCACTCCCCGAGCTCCCACTTCTGCTTCAGGATTCAAAATTGATATCTGAGCTGCTGCTGTTATTGCCACTGCCACTCCTTGAAAAGTAGAGGCTGATTATGCTGCTGGTTGTACCTAGGCTACGTCCGCTTCAATATCAGAGTAGTTTACTTACTTACTTTCTTTCTTCTGCCAGCCCGCTCCAGACACACTGCAGGTGTTCTTGTCTCCGGCTAATACTTTAAAATCCCAGAGGCAGTTTGCAATCCCTCTCTCTAGTATATTAGTGTTCTTAGCATGTTTGTGAATTCATTGATCACTTTAACAAGGAGACTCTACCACATTTATAAGTATTCAATCTTATCCTCTCACCCAAAAGAAATTTTTATAATATAAGTAAATAAATAAATAAAGTAGATGCTATATTTGTTTTTGTGGACATATGTTTTCATTTCTCATGAGCAAATACTAAGTAGGAGACCCAGTAATTTTATTCCTAGGTATTTACCCCAGAGAAATGAAAACATATGTTTGCAGACGGACTTCTATGTGAATGTTTATGGAAGTTCTAGTCATCATAGTTAAAACAACAACAACAACAACAACAAACAAACAACTATAAGCACTATAAATATCCCCTGACAAGAGAATTAATTTTTTAAAATATGGTACATTCATCCATTAGAAATCAATTCAGAGCCCTGGCCGGTTGGCTCAGCGGTAGAGCGTCGGCCTAGCGTGCAGAGGACCCGGGTTCGATTCCCGGCCAGGGCACACAGGAGAAGCGCCCATTTGCTTCTCCACCCCTCCGCCGCGCCTTCCTCTCTGTCTCTCTCTTCCCCTCCCGCAGCCAAGGCTCCATTGGAGCAAAGATCGCTGGGGATGGCTCTGTGGCCTCTGCCCCAGGCGCTAGAGTGGCTCTGGTCGCAACATGGCGACGCCCAGGATGGGCAGAGCATCGCCCCCTGGTGGGCAGAGCGTCGCCCCTGGTGGGCGTGCCGGGTGGATCCCGGTCGGGCGCATGCGGGAGTCTGTCTGACTGTCTCTCCCGGTTTCCAGCTTCATAAAAATGAAAAAAAAAAAAAAAAAAAAAAAAAGAAATCAATTCAGAAATAAAAATGGACAAACTTTTGGTGTTGGAGCGACAATGGGTGAATGCCTCCATTATTGTGTTGACTAAAAGAAGCTAAACAGAAAAATAAAGTGTATTGTGTGCTTCTTGTTATGTAAAATTCTTGAATAAGCCAAACAAAATTAGAGAAATATAAATCAGATCATGATAGCCTGGGGAGGGACAATGGAGGTGGGGGTATCAACTGCAAAGATAAAAATGTTTGTATTGTGATTGGTGTGAGATCACTTAAATCTGGCAATTTTATTATAGGTAAGTTATTCCTTATTAAAGTTGGGTTGTTTAGGACATTGGGAACATGCCTTCCCAAGGTTCAAGAAACAGTTCTCATCTTACTATTACTATTTTAATAGCATTTTACTGAAAACACTTTCATGAGCAGATTGTCAATGATTTTATAACCGTTCCTCTATATCCAGCTCCTATATATTATACTAAGTAGGACATGTATGACAACCCCATTTTCCATTGCTTTGAAACATAATTGACTTGCCTGAACTTGGCTTCTCTTCTCAGTTCAAAGCCATTGTACCTACCAATGCCATATATAACTCACCTACATTTATTTATAGAGAACAGACTTCAAAACGTTCCTTTGTGGTAGCCAACAGATAAAGAAAAACACTTTACCTTTTTAACTCTTTTAAGTGCATGTATAATGATAATTTAGCTTTGACTTATGTTAACTTAAAATTTAGAAGTTTGGCTTGAGTTAGAAGATAATATATCCTTGATTTATGCACATAGCTTCTAAATTCTATATCACAATAATTTATGATGTTTTTTAAATTATATCCCTTCATCTTCTTACCATCTGGTCATTTCCCTCAGAGTAAACTTTTGTAAAGCTATTTCCAAATATACATTTTTTATGTTTTCAAATGCTTCACAAAGTCATCTTTTTTTCTTTTGACTTCATATTTTTAGCCTTATCTCAATGCTCCCACAGTTGCATTGCAAAAGGTTTTCCATTAGAGGTGACATAACTTTAAAATGATGTCCTTAAAATAACACTACAGAAGCATTATTTATTTTCTTTTTTGGCCAAGAAAATATACCTCAACAACTTTATAAACTTGTTTAACAAAGCCAGCCAAGAGCCATTTACAACATATGCTGTATACCCCAGGGCAGTGTGTTGTCTTGGATTCTTAACAAATTATACGTTACAGCAAAGAAAACCTTAAGTGTTTTCAAAAGTAAGTATTCCATAAAATTTTCATTTACCTCATAAAATCTCTCATAACCAAGTTTCCCAACGTCATTGAAATGATCATTTCTCTAAAATAGGTTTAGTCTCTAACAAATACACGGAATGTATAACCATTAAGCAAAATAGGTAGATATTTCAGGTAATCTATTAGTAAATATAAGCCTAGGTGAACAATCATACAAAATCTGTTGTATTCAAATTTAGGCCAAGTTTTTTTTTTTAATTATTTTTGTTTTATATAGATTATCTATCGAAAAATATTGTACTAAGTAAATAATGTATGTAGGCACACAATGTTTGTTTCCAACCTTTGGGAGAATTACTCTAATAAGTTATGTTTATGTTTGTATTCAATTTCTTAGTTGTTAAATTTATAGTCAAATTTACTTTAAAAACATTTTTCTTTTAAGTTTTAGTTATTTTGAAACATCTTTACTAAATTAATGGGTAGTCTAACATTTGTATGGCCTTGAGTGATCCCCAAGATTTGTTTCTATGTTGCTGAAATCACAAAGAACCTGAGCTAAGAGCATAATACATGATATAATCCAATATTAAATGTTTTATTTTGATATTATTAAAGACAGTTAAGAAAAAATGTATCTAGCTATTATATTAAAAACAAGGAAGTATGAGAAGACTTATCCTGTTCATATGGTATAAAATTGACTCAAGTTCTAGTTTCATTATTTACTAACAAATTAAATTTGAATAAGTCACTTTTACTCCAGTTTTCTTTTCTTAAAAATGTGCAGAAAGGGGGCAGAAACTTCCATTTAAAAGGGGGAAGGTAAAAACTTACAAGAATTTCTCTTTCTGACTCCAAGTCTAGATAGCATGACACACTTGACATTGCTTTCTTCATTAATGAAGAAAAATGTGAGCAAATTTTGAAACAGTTGTTGATGCAGCAGTTTAACTTTTAATTAAAAAAATATGTGAGAATCTTAACCCTTGTTATTTAACTTATGGAAGATATATGTAATTTGGTTTTTATTATATTTATAAAAGGTGAATACAAAGCCAAGCTAAACTCTAAAACTTTATAATTAATTCTGGATTGCTTATATTTTGGAAAATAAAAGAAAATGGGTATGAATTATATTCTTTTTTTTTCTTTTAGGTGTTAGGAAGTTTACTTGAACAGATTTAAGAGTATAAATAAATTGTATCTTTGATTTTTATGTTATGTTATTTATTTATTTATTTTTTGTATTTCAGAAAAGTACAAAAAATGGAAATGGGGAGGCAGTCAGACAGACACCCACATGCACCCAACCGGGATCCACCCAGCACGCCCACCAGGGGGTGATTCTCTGCCCATCTGGGACATCGCTCTGTTGCAACCAGAGCCATTCTAGCTCCTGAGGCAGAGGCCACGGAGCCACCCCCAGCGCCCGGTCCATCTTTGCTCCAATGGAGCCTTGGCTGCAGGAGGGGAAGAGAGAGACAGAGAGGAAGGAGAGGGGGAGGGGAGGAGAAGCAGATGGTCACTTTTCCTATGTGCCCTGGCCAGGAATCGAACACGGGACTTCCATACGCCAGGCCAACGCTCTACCACTGAGCCAACCGGCCAGGGCATGTTATTGAGGTTTGAATATATCCATAAAATCATGCCTATCTTAACTGTACAGTTTGATGGACTTTTATAAACAGAATTTGCTTGTATAACTAACACCTTAATCTAGAAATACAGCATTTCTAGATACTGAGTCAAGCCCTTCATGCTATCTTCCAGTCACTAATAATCATCCACAATACAAGTGAAACCACTATCTTGATTTCTAAAACGCACATCTTTTTTTTTTTCATATTTCCTACTCTATATAATGGAAATCATACAATTGTTTTACTGTATGAATATGCCAACATTTACTTTCTATTCACCTATTGATGAACATTTGTGTTGGTTCCAGTGTTTAGTTATTCCATATGCTAAAGTGGCCATTTTAAAACCTTTTTTAGGAAATATAAATAGGCATTCTGTTGGGTATATATCTAGAATTAGAGTATTTGGGATATAGGAGATGTGTATATTCAGCTTCCATAGATATTGTCATGAGATTTATTTTTACAGTGATTTTATACATTTCATTCTCATCAGTAATTTGTGAAAGTTACAGCTACTTTACATCCTTACTAATTCTTTTTTGTTTGTTTGTTTGTTTGTATTTTCTTGAAGTTGGAAATAGGGTGGCAGTCAGACAGACTCCCGCATGTGCCCGACCAGGATTCACCCAGCATGCCCACCGGGGGAGACGCTCTGCCCATCTGGGGCATTGCTCTGTTGCGACCAGAGCCATTCTAGTGCCTGAGGCAGAGGCCATGGAGTCGTCCTCAGAGCCCGGGCTAACTTTGCTCCAGTGGAGCCTCAACTGTGGGAGGGGAAGAGAAAGACAGAAAGGAAGGAGAGGGAGAGGGGTGGAGAAGCAGATGGGCGCCTCTCCTGTGTGCCCTGGTCGGGAATCGAACCCCGGACTCCTGCACGCCAGGCCGATGCTCTACCACCGAGCCAACTGGCCAGGGCACATCCTTACCAATTCTTAGTATCATCAGATTTTTAAAAATTGTAGCATTTCTAATGTGTGCAGTAAAGATATTGCATTTTGTTGTTAATCTGAATTTCGCTGACAACCAGTGTTATTGAGAATCTTTTCATATGTCTTATTTATTCTTTTCTCTGATACATCTTCTCAAGTCTTTCACTCATTTTCCTACAGCTGTATCACTTTGATATGCAATTCTAAAGATCTCTCTGAAATACACATTTGTTTGTTTTTGACTGAAACAGATAAATGAAAAATAAAAGAATCAGAATTTGGAGGATGCCAGAAAATCTCTGCTTAAAGCTACTTCTTTTGTTTGCACCGCAAACAAATTAAATGTTACTAAATGTCTATGCACATTTTCATTGGGTGATGGGGATGGGAATATCACAAAACCACATCTGAAATTTTTCATTAACAAGCATATCCTTGCTGATGATAATCTGTGTCCTATAGTTATGGGTATTATCTATCATTATATCAACTTTGAGTAGAGGTTTTGTGTTCTTACATAATCTTTTCTTCTTTTGTTCATTTTGTCTACACTAGTACTAATACCACATTGTTTTAATTATCTGGTATATTTTGTTTTGTTTCCAAGATTACCTTAGCTATTATTAGTTCTATGCATTTCTACATGAATTTTAGAATCAGCTGATAAATGTCAGAGAGAAGAGAAAGCAGACTTTTATTTGGTTGACATTAGATATACACAATATAAGTATGTTGTATCTTGTTTACAAAGAAAAATGAAAGTCATAACTAAATTTTAATTTTTCAAATTCAAATCTTATAAAAGTGACTAATTCCCAAGTAATAAGAGTAAAAGGAATGAAAGCGATGAATAGAACATTTAATAAAATCAGACTGATGAAGACAGGTAATGACTGTCACATAAGAACCAGAAAATTATAGCAAGAAATTAAGTGAAGTGAAGGAGAAGTAGCAGAAGACTGTAGTTTGGAATTCAAAATTTACATTTGATATTCATTCAAATAAAATTCATAATATTTCCAACTTCAGAAAATAATATAAACAGAGATAAAAAGCATTTAAAGAGTATTTCAAATGTTGAAGAGACATAAAGTGATATTAATAAACCTTTTTAATTTGAGGTAAAAAAATGTATATGATTACTTAAAATGACTGACAAATTCCTCATCTGACTAAGAAATAAACCTAGAATGTCTAGGAGTTGACAAATTGGAATCAAATAATAAGTAGTTAAAAATAAAATAGTTTTGTTTTAAAAATGTATAATGACCTGTTTACAATATTTTTTTAAATATCCAAATTGGGTGTTTATTTAAATAGTACATTTAAGCAACTAAAGTAATTATTGTCATATATTATCTGTAATATTTTCAGAAATAAGAGGTTAATACATAGGAGCCTAGTAAAACTAAAATAATAATTTTAATTAGATTTAAAAAATGATAAAGTATCACTTTTAGGTATGCTAATGTTAAATTATCTTAATATTATCTAACATTATATTATATTATTGATTATCATTTGAAGAGATATTGTAAATTACCAATGGCCTATAATGTCTTTTATTTTTCTCTTTTATTTAGAGGCAGGGAGGCAAAGAGACAGATTTTCTTATGTACCCAGACCGGGACCCACTTGGCAAGTTCCCTACAGGGCGGTGCTCTGCCCATTTGAGGTCGCTGCTCTGTTGCTCAGCCAAGTTATTTCAGTGCCTGAGGTGAAGCCATGGAGCCATCCTCAGTGTCTGGGGCCAACTTGCTACAATCGAGCCTTGGCTGTAGGACAGGAAGAGAGAGAGAGAGAGAGAGAGAGACAGACAGACAGAAAAGGGGGAGCGGTGGAGAAACAGATGGCCACTTCTCCTGTGTGCCCTGACCAGGAAACAAACCTGGGACTTCACACGCCAGGCCAATGCTCTACTCCTGAGCCAACTGGCCAGGACCAATAATGTCTTTTTAATATAAAGATAAACAATTTCTTTTTTTCTTTTCAAATGCTAAAAAAATATCTCTCAAACAGCAAAATATTAAGGTAAAAATGACAATCAGATGTGGAATTAACTAGAGTAGCTTTGTTCTCCAAGAATATTTAATGAATGATGGTTTTTCATAAATGCTGTACAATCTCAGTAATCATAGTATGTACAAAGTTTTAACCAAAATGTTGTCCCATAAACACAAATATTACATATTTTTGGTTTTTAGACACATAAAACATAGCCATGTTGGAACTCAAAAATTTTTGTGATGAGAAAAGACTCTTAATGAGATTACTTAAATTGGAAAACTATGTTTCTGAAAGTAATAAATGATGTTTGCTTGTAAGACCTTCACATTTGTTTTCAGAGAATGTTTATCTCTCTAATTAATACACCTTTTTGCCAGATCTTACAGGCCAAAAGTGATTAAAATAATAGGAAAATATCTGGTATATTAATTATACTAGCTTATGATTATGTATTATTAAGAAGTGTGTGTAACAACATGCTTTCAGTGAAATTTTCTTATATATAAATTTGACAGTAATTCTTTATAGACCTGGAAAAATATTAAATAATTTGGAAGCCATTTTCAGAAATTAATAGAAATACATAAAAGACAAATATATGCATGTTCAGCAACAGTTTAACTATATTTGAATAATATGAGTTCCTCTCTTTCTCTCAGTTATTCATTTCCAATGTCTGTTTTCTCTCATACTTTAAGGTACCTTTAAAGGTAAAGAGGGAACTGTTGCAATCATTTGCTTTTATTTTCCTATCTCTCTTCCTTGGATTTGTGTGCTTACTATGCTCCATTTGGGTAACTTTTTTTCTTTTTTTTGTATTTTTTTTCTGAAGCTGGAAACGGGGAGAGACAGTCAGACAGACTCCCGTATGCGCCCAACCAGGATCCACCCGGCATGCCCACCAGGGGCGACGCTCTGCCCACCAGGGGGCGATGCTCTGCCCCTCCGGGGTGTCGCTCTGCCATGACCAGAGCCACTCTAGCGCCTGGGGCAGAGGCCGAGGAGCCATCCCCAGCGCCCGGGCCATCTTTGTTCCAATGGAGCCTTGGCTGCGGGAGGGGAAGAGAGAGACAGAGAGGAAGGAGGGGGCAGGGGTGGAGAAGCAAATGGGCGCTTCTTCTATGTGCCCTGGCCGGGAATCGAACCTGGGTCCCCCGCATGCCAGGCCGACGCTCTACCGCTGAGCCAATCAGCCAGGGCCTGGGTAACATTTTTAAAAAGTTGATTCTGGACAGAATAAAAATTAGGAGAATCATTACTCTCAGAAAGTCATTGAGTTGATATTAAGTTGTTTCTAGTGTCTTATGCTTAGGCCCTGACCTCACATAACATGGACTTAGGCTGGGTTCTTACCTATTTGGGTTTCTTTTTAACCAAATATTTTCCCTGAGTACTGGTCACTCATACTATGATTTGTGCTATTGACCACTCTTTCTGATATTTTTTGTTTGCTTAGTTATATAAAATTAGCTTGTTATACCTCCTTTCCACACCCTCCCAGTTTATTGCTGCCCACTACCTTACTTACCTTATCCTAAGAAACTTCTGCTCACTTCTATATGGCTAATTTTATGCTTTAGTCCTTTGTTCTGCCTCTCAAATACCCATCATCCCTGTTCCGATGCCTCTTGAGTCCCAGCTTGACAAAATCTGTAGATTGTTTCAGTGAAGAGAATTTAAGTTGTTAGGCAAGTTGAGATAAAAAAAGAAATTGTGGATGTCTGTATCTTCTCAAAGTAATTCAGTTAAAATGTCTTGGATTTGCAGAAACAAATCCAACCAAACTTTCTAATTTCATTCTATATTTTTTGTTTGTTCTTTTAGTTATATAGTGCAAAATTATAAAAATATAGTCATCTAGCTACAGCTTTATTTTTCTTGTCCTTCTTAAGTAGATATTTATATTTAATGTAATATCTCAGAATCATCTGAAATTTATCCTGAAGAAGTAAGTTTTGAAAGATGAGCAATTTAAATAAATAAATAAATAAATAAATAAATAGTTTGGTCTAAAACATTTGGAGTTATGATTCATACTAGATTTTCTTGTTAAGCTGTTTACAATAAGTGTTATTATATTAAGATCTTGTAGTTTAAACACAGATAAAATGTAGATATACTTTTTTTTAAATGTATATTTTGTTTAAATCATTATCTCCCAAACCTATCTGGGATATTTTGGAAATAAAACCACACCATTTTTTTCTTTTTGTAAGAGTGTATAATAGTTATTTTAATACTCTATATAATACACGTTAGAACAATGATCACTAGATCTATATTTTTTTATCACTTGTTCTGGAAATGGGTAAGAAATATCTTCGAGTACTATTTTTCAAATAATTTTGACTGCTAATCTTATTTATATTGCATAGTACTTAATTTCCAATTGAGTCTCTACCAATTTTGTTGAACTCCATAGCTTGGTAATATTAGAAAGAGCTTGGCTTGTGTGCTGGATCCAAATAAAGATTAATCTATTTCTTGATTTTTCTACTTACTGTCTTTGTAGTCTTTGGCAACTTCATTAAACTTTCTGAGTCGCAGATTTCTCATCTGGAAAACAACCTTAATAGAGTTACCTTCTTGCTCTGCAGAGAATTAAATGAGATAAGATATATTAAGTACACAGCACAGTTCCAGGAACATAGCATTCAATAAATTCAAGCAGTTGCTGAGGGCTATTTCTGAGTATTTTTTGAAACTCAAGGCTCTGTGTAGTATTTATTTAAAATTCTTTCTGAGCACATGAGGAATTCAAAATTATAGATCCAAACTTGTTTCCTATGTGAGAAAATAAACATGTTATTTTATTTATTTTATAGTATGATAATAGATTAGCCTAAAGTATTAGTCAAAATTTAAAGTTAACACTTAAAACAGAAAGTCTTATTTTAGAGAATGCTATTTAATATAATTCTTATTGATAAAAGTACAACAACATTCCTTTTATCTAGGTATGAGTCAAAAGATCAAGAAACACATGAGGATAGCTCACTTAAGCTTTCAAGATATTTACTTTCATGATTTTGTTATTTTGGAATATATTTGAAGGATTTTTAATATTTAAAATTGGAATTCTTATATTAATTTCAAATGCATTTGATCTTATACTTCACAGTGTTCTGTTTTCTTCACATTTGTGTGGACTGTCATTTGATTACAAATATATATTTTTGAAATAAGATAACATTTTTCATGTGTTTTGAGAATAAATGATATGTACTGACACTTAGAAAAAACTGTGAGAGATGTTTGAGATTAAAAGATGGAAAACCCTATTGAAACATAAGATATATAATTGGACATAGGTAAATATATCGATTTCAAACATGCCCTTTGAAGTCTGATAGGTATTAAGGTGTGCTGTTTAGAACCCTTCAGAACTGAAGCTGCATCTTACAGCTCACAACACAGTCCCTCTCCAGGAATTCTCTGCAGCAAAAAGAAACTGCCTCAGCCATATGACATGGCTTCCCCTGGGTTGCCAGCATCCTAAGACTGCTCATATGGGGGTTTCAAAAGGCTCAAGCCCCCACCACCAGTGAGAAAAATGACAAATCTGAAGGGTGCTACAACTCCGGAACTCCTGAATGAGAGCTTGAGCCTTCTATTATTACTGCCCAGTCCTATTCCCTTTCCTAACATGAGTGTTTTTTCTCTACACCACCTAATAAACCTCCTGGTTGCAAACAATTTTCAGTAAGTTTCCTAGGGAAACCAACTAACACAAATCCTGAAAGAAGTGTGACAAATAATTTAGTTACAACACAAAACATTTATACCGTCCTCTAACCTCACTGTATACCCAAACTTCTATTTTTTAAGTGAATTACAAGGATGAGAAAAACTATACTAATGTACGTTTAACGGAGGATCTATGTTAGAAATAATTGAGAATAGTCATGCAAAGAAATTAATTTCTTATGGGGAAAAAATGTATCTGAATGCTCAACTACCCCAAACAATTTTTAAATGCTAAGAAGTACAGTTAATTAAATGAAATAAATCCTTTCATATTTATGCAGGTGAAACATATATAATTGAAGGCTTCCCAATTTCTGTTATCCTGTCATAGTTCCTGGAAATCACACACAAAACCATTCTTTGTTATATGCTTTCTAGCACAGCAAACATAATTACAAGTGTTTTCATTAGTTTGTTGGCAGGAAGTAATTTATTCTCTATCTAAATACCAATGCCAATGACTTGTAGGTATTGATTAAACTGAAAGCCTTTTTTAAGTATTATTAGATCAAAAGCGATACACTTGATAATGAAAAGTATAGTTGTGCTTTAGTAGTAAAGAAAGTATTGGATTTGGTTTTTAGAAGGAGAAAGAAACACAATGACAAGGATATTAAAGGGATGTTCCACAACATATTACTTAGATCTATTTCTAAAAGATGTTTAAGACTGCATATTTGACTGCATATTTGTCTGAAGATAAAGAAATAAAAGATAAAGTACCTAGGAGTAAACTTAACCAAGGAGACTAAAGACTTGTACTCGGAAAATTACAAAGCATTGATAAAAGAAATCAAGGAAGATACAAACAAGTGGAAGCATATACCGTGCTCATGGTTAGGAAGAATAAACATCATTAAAATGTCTATATTACCCAAAGCAATCTATAAATTCAACGCAATACCAATTAAAATACCAATGACATACTTCAAAGATATAGAACACATATTCCAAAAATTTATATGGAACCAAAAGAGGACACGAATAGCCTCAGCAATCTTAAAAAAGAAGAATAAAGTGGGAGGTATCACACTTCCTGATATCAAGTTATACTACAAGGCCGTTGTACTCAAAACAGCCTGGTACTGGCATAAGAACAGGCATAAAAATCAATGGAACAGAACAGAGAAACCAGAAATAAACCCACAGTTCTATGGACAACTGATATTTGACAAAGAAGGTAAGGAAATACAATGGAGTAAACAAATGGTGTTGGGAAAATTGGACAGCTACCTGCAAAAAAAATGAAACTAGATCACCAGCTTACACCACTCACAAAAATAAACTCAAAATGGATAAAAGACTTAAATGTAAGCCGTGAAACCATAAGCATCTTAGAAGAAAACATAGGCAGTAAGCTCTCGGACATCTCTCGGAGCAATATATTTGCTGATTTATCTCCACGGGGAAGTGAAATAAAAGACAGGATAAACAAATGAGACTATATCAAACTAAAAAGCTTTTGCACAGCTAAAGACAACAAGAACAGAATAAAAAGACAAACTACACAATGGGAGAACATATTTGACAATACGTCTGATAAGGGGTTAATAACCAAAATTTATAAAGAACTTGTAAAACTCAACACCAGGAAGACAAACAACCCAATCCAAAAATGGGCAAAAGAGATGAATAGACACTTCTCCAAAGAGGACATACAGATGGCCAATAGGCATATGAAAAAATGCTCAACATCACTAATCATTAGAGAAATGCAAATTAAAACCACAATGAGATATCACCTCACACCAGTCAGAATGGCACTTATCAACAAAACAACACAGAATAAGTGCTGGCGGGGATGTGGAGAAAAGGGAACCCTCCTGCACTGCTGGTGGGAATGCAGACTGGTGCAGCCACTGTGGAAAACAGTATGGAGATTCCTCAAAAATCTGAAAATCAAACTGCCTTTTGATCCAGCTATCCCACTTTTAGGAATATACCCCAAGGACACCATAGAACGGCTCGAAAATGAGAAATGCACCCGCATGTTTGTGGCAGCATTGTTCACAATAGCAAAGATCTGGAAACAGCCCAAGTGTCCGTCAGAGGACAAGTGGATTAAAAAGCTTTGGTTCATATATACTATGGAATACTACTCAGCCATAAGAAATGATGACATCGGATCATTTACAATAACATGGATGGACCTTGACAACATTATACGGAGTGAAATAAGTAAATCAGAAAAAAAATACCTAAGATGAATCCATACATAGAAGGGACATAAAAATGAGACTCAGAGACATGAACAAGAATGTGATGGCAACAGGGGCAGGAGGTTGGGGGAGGAGGGAAGGGGTGAAGAAGGAGAGAGGGGTTAGGGGAGGGGAGGGGCACAAAGAAAACCAGATAGAAGGTGACAGAAGACAATTTAACTTTGGGGGAGGGGTATACAGCACAATCAAATGCCAAAATAATCTAGAGATATTTTCTCTCAACATATGTACCCTGATTTATCAATGTCACTGCATTAAATTTAATAAAAAAATTAAAATAAATAAATAAAAGATAACAATTTAAAGAAATAAAAATGTTCTTATGAAGTATGGCATTTAGTGCCAACATTTTTATTGTATATTGAAACAAAACCTTGAAGATCAAGATTCAGATTCAATTCTTACCAAAAGGGTAACTTCATAAATCTAACATTTAAATTTTTTTTCTATTGATTTCAGAGAAAGAGAAAGGGAGAGGAAAAAAGGAGAGAGAAAAAGAGAGAGAGAGAGAGAGAGAGAGAGAGAGAGAGAAACATCAACTCCTTGTTTCACAGTTGTTCCATACAGTTGTGCATGCATTGGCTGCTTCTTATATGTGCTCTGAACCCGGGATAAAACCCTCAACCTCCACCCTGCTGGGATGATGCTCTATCTACTGAACCACCCAGCCAAGGTCTTAATATATACTTTTCCTGATGATTTGATCTAATAATTTATAGCCTCTTGGGTTTAGAGTCCCTAATGATTTAAAAACAAATTCAGTTTCTATATTTGAAAACCTAGATCACTAACTATTACCTGTATACCGGTAATAATTCTAAAAAGGTCAAGATGAAGATAATAGTAAAGTAAATGATGATACTCTAAGAAAAGTAAACATTGGCCTTGATTTTAAAATTTAGCTGAGTTGGTAGAAGATATGTCCCCAGGATAGATAGAACTTTATTAAATTCTCAACTGCTCCATTTATTGCTGTGTTCTTGAGAGAGTCAGAAATTCAACTTTCTCAATGGAATGATAAAGTACTCATCTTATAAAATACTTATAAGAATTAACTAAGATTTTTGATGCAAAGTGTTTATTTAGTACAAAGTTTGCATGGTAGATTAACAGTTCACCAACTGTTAATTATTTACCTGAGCCACTTCCAATAATTAAAAATTATTACAAATCTTAACACTTTAATTCTATTATATTTAATAACCTTAACTTATTTCAATCATTGGGAAATTAAAATATTTTAAGACTATCCATATAATGCATAAATAATGTTTTTAATAAGTTATACATATATGTGTTTCTTTAAACTTTTTTTCCCTACAAGGCTATGTGAATAATTAACATGATAAAATTTATAACTGTCTTTCTCTAACCTGAGTACTGTGTTGCATTAGGTAAAATTTAAAAATACTTTGATATATTCTAGAACTAATTTATAAATGTCATATTATTTTGAACTTTCAAAACACTGAAGAGCTTTTAATACAAATACAAATATATTATGCTTGAGAGGCAGATGTACAAAGTTTCATCTACAAAACAAAAATACTGTTCTCTTTTATCCCAAAGCATAAGAAGAACATTTTACTATC
The DNA here is from genome assembly GCF_036850765.1 of Saccopteryx bilineata. NCBI lineage: Eukaryota > Metazoa > Chordata > Mammalia > Chiroptera > Emballonuridae > Saccopteryx > Saccopteryx bilineata. The sequence goes on from NC_089494.1 coordinate 82,590,426, forward strand.
TCAATTTAAAAGAGAAAAAAATATAGAATTATACAATTCAATAAATATTAAAAAGGAGGACTAAAGAATTTTGGAAGTATTTATTTTAAGAAGTTAGTGAAAAAATAAACATAAAAATTGTAAAAGTTAGAACATATAAAGAGTAAAAAAATCAAGAAAACCAAAAGTAGAAAACAAGTATAAAATGGAGAAATCAACAAATTATAAATTTGAGTCTTTGTAAAATTAAATAAAATCAATAACTTACATGATTGACCAAAGAGAAAACATGATGAAGACATCAGAAGTACCAGCAACAAATTAAAAATAAAAATTTAAAAATAATATTAATTATGTAAGTATAAAGACATCAAATACCTGGAAATAAAACTCCCTAAAGTTAAGTACTCCAGAAAAAGGAAAAAAAAGCACAAAACATAAAACCTATAAAATGTGTTTGAGAGAAATGAAAGACTAATTAAGATTACACTATAAAGGCCTGATCAGGTGGTGGCGCAATGGATAGAGTGTCAGACTGGGACACAAAGGTCCCAGGTTTGACTACCCCACACACAAAGCACATATGAAAACGCAATCAATGAGCAACTAAGGAGCTGCAATGAAAAATTGATGCTTCTCATCTTTCTTCCTTCCTGTCTGTCTGTCTGTCTCTCTCTCTTTCTCCCTGTCTCTATAAAAAAAAAAAAAAAAAAAAAAAAAAAAAAAAAAAAAAAAAAAAAAAAAGATTACACTATATTCATGGATTTGAAGACAACATTGTAAAGATATTAATTTTTGGCAAATTGATCCACAGATTTACATAATTCAAAGCAAATTTCCAGTAGATTATTTCATAAAAATTGACACAATTCTATAATATACATGAAAATGCAAATGACTGATAGTAATCAAGGTAATTGTGACTCTAGAGGACTTATAACACCAGATTTTCAACTTTCATCAAATTCCAGTGTGAGTGAAAAGTAAGGTATTGACATTTGTATCAACTGATTAATGAAAGAGTATATAATATATATTATATATACTTAATATATAATACAGACACACCTTCCACATACACACTCAGCTGATTATATGACAAAAAAAAACACACCAAAAACTAGCAAATTGGATTTTATAAAAATTAGGAAATTTTATTCCTCAAAATACACTATTAAGAGTTTGAAAAGGCAAGACATAGAGAAAATACATGCAAATATGTGTGTGTTTGTATACACGCAGTGTGCATGATTGGCAAATAACAAGACTACAAAAAGAAGTATTTCACATAAACAATAACAGCCTACTAAAAAATTGGTTAAAGACTTGGACAGATATTTCAAATAAAGGCCACCCAAATTATATATAATCATAAAAATATGCTAAACTTCATTCATCATCAGGAAAATAAAAATTAAAACGTCAAATAGTTCATATCGAGTACAGATGAGTACAAAAGTTGTAAGTCTTTATAACAGAATTTTTTTAAAAAATAAAGAAGTATCGCGAATCCATTTGACCAATTATTGGAAGTTAACCCTAGATTAGTCACACGCGGAATTCTTTTCCATGTATCACTATCTTCATAAATATCTTGATTTCCAATAATCAAAGATGCTTCCGCTTCTGAGTAGCTGAGATTTTAAAGTAGTAGAGAATATTAAAAATTTAATTGCAGGCTGCATAAACTCATTACATGGGCCGGATCTGGCCCATGGGCCGTATATTGGCCATGCCTACTCTAGACTATAGCAGAGGTTTTTTTTCAGTAAATAAGCCCAACAAGCAGCCAGCAGTCAGAGGTTGCAGGAGGCAGAACTCAGGGAAAGTTGGCCATTTGAGCGGACCTTCCCCCAGGCCCAGTGTGGGTAAAAGCCAGCCTAGGAGTGCAGCTAGGTATTTCCATGTATACCTGGGTCCAGCAGAGGCAGCCACAAACTTTGGATGGCTTGTAGCTCTAAGAAGGTTGCTGAGGGCCAGTCACAGGCAGTGTCTCCCAATGGTCAGTGATGGGTTTCTGCTAGCGAGGCCCAGGGCTGGGATATCCAGTGGCCAGCTGCATCAAGCATTGGTTCAAGACCCAACAACCCTTGCTAGAGTGGTATCCTAAGGAAAAGCTCCTCAACCTACCTAGCCCAGCTGAGGCGAGTTCCATTCTCTGTGATCAGCACCAGTACAGTGGCTCATGTGCATTGGATAGGTGGAGCTTCACAGCCAGCCAGCCTGGGTGCTGGATATTCTGTCCTGCTAGGCTAGACTCCATAGGGGGAAGGGAGAGAAGCTGGGAGCATGGACATTTAAAGTATAGGTCCCTGTGAGTCTATTGTTGGATCTGGTCAAGGGGTTTAGCCACCTTCGGGAGGGGCACAGTAGACACCATGAGTGGATTCTCTCAGTCTTCCTCCCTGAAACCAGGGTCTCAACAGCTGAAAGAACTTCTGCAGAGGAGACTGTCTGCCACACTTGGTTTGAACCTGCTGCTCACCTTGTTGGGGAGAAATAAAATTTGAGTATCCAGTAGTGATTGAGGGATCAAGCTCTGGAGTAAGTGCCACATTCTCTGTACTGAGCTTCTGATCAAGAAACCCCTGAAGAAAAAAAAAGAAACCCCTGAAGTAGGGGGTCCCACAAACATTGTATTCACAATCTCAGCGACCCTATCCTACAAAGAATGCAACCTGTAGGGGTGTTGGCTAGGTGAGGCCAATCTGAACCCACACTACAGTCTTACTACAGAAGATCTCTAGGAAGTCTAGGAAGCTGCAAGAAGGGGAGGAGCAGCTAAAAAGTGGAGACAAATCTTACAGAGCTTAGGGTTTTACTGGCCTGTGGTAATCTCTAAGCCAGCAGTTCTCAACCTGTGTGTCGCGACCCCGATGGGGGTCGAACAACCAAAACACAGGGGTATTTATTATACAATGCATTTTTAAATAAAATATGTATTTCTGATGGCTTTTGGCGACCCCTGTGTTTCGGTTGTTCAAACCCCGCCGGGGTCATGACCCACAGGTTGAGAACTGCTGCTCTAAGCAGAAGAAATAAGATCCTTATACAAATATAGGCCCCTTACACAGTATGCAGACACAGAAAACACAGAAACAAACAAACAGTGCAGTAGCTGCACACTGTAGTCCACAATGGGTTACAAACAACAGCTGATGTCAATCCAAGAAGAACTAGAGCCAACACTACTGATAGTAGGTGGCAGACAGCACCAACCCTAGACACACAAGTGACACACCCAAAGGTAGTCTAGCAGGCACCAGACACTGTAGAGAATAAATATGCCCAACAGGACAGACATTGCGCAGTGTGTAATACACATAGTAAAGGTTGACCCTTACAGCCAGCCAGCCTGAAGGGATAAATGTAGCCACAAAAGGACCAACTGTATCAAATACTTACATACAACCAGAGGGAAAATAGTACCCTCAAGGAACAATTCTAGAACAAGAAAAACAAGTGGCCTGAAGAACAGTACCACTGAACATATCTTCTTCAAAAGGACCACACAAAAATTTTAAAGTCAGACAGCTCTACCTAATATACAGACTAAATGGGCAGACAGAGAAATGCGACCCAAATAAATCAACAAAAGAAACCCTCAGAAAAAGAACTGAATGAAATGGAAGTAACCAAGCTGCCAGATGCAGAGTTTAAAACAATGAATTTTAGGATGCTCAAGGATCTTAGAGTAACAATGAATGGACATAATGAGCACCTACATAGAGATTGCAAGCATCAGAAAGGACATTGAAATCATTAAAAAAGGCCCTGGCCGGTTGGTTCAGCGGTAGAGCGTCGGCCTAGCGTGCGGAGGACCCGGGTTCGATTCCCGGCCAGGGCACACAGGAGAAGCGCCCATTTGCTTCTCCACCCCTCCGCCGCGCTTTCCTCTCTGTCTCTCTCTTCCCCTCCCGCAGCCAAGGCTCCATTGGAGCAAAGATGGCCCGGGCGCTGGGGATGGCTCTGTGGCCTCTGCCCCAGGCGCTAGAGTGGCTCTGGTCACAATATGGCAACGCCCAGGATGGGCAGATTATCGCCCCCTGGTGGGCAGAGCGTCGTCCCTGGTGGGTGTGCCGGGTGGATCCCAGTCGGGCGCATGCGGGAGTCTGTCTGACTGTCTCTCCCCATTTCCAGCTTCAGAAAAAATGAAAAAAAAAAAAAAGAAAAAAAAAAAAAAGAAAAAAAAAAAAAAAAAGAAATCATTAAAAAAAACAACCAGTCAGAAATGACAAATACAATATCAGAAATGAAGACTGCACTAAAAGAAATTAATAGCAGGCTGAATGAAGCAGAAGATCAAATCAAGGATTTAGAGGACAAGATAAATGGAAGCACGAAAGTAAAAAGGAAAGAGGCTCAAAAAGTCTGAGGAAACTCTAAGAGAGCTCTGTGACAACATGAAGAGAAACAACATCTGCATCATAGGAATTCCTAAAGGAGAAGAGAAGGAGCAAGGAATAGAGAACCCGTTTGAAGAAATCATAGCTGAAAATTTCCCTAAATTGATGAAGGAAAAATTCACACAAGTTCAAGAAACAAAGAGTCCCATTAAAGAGGAATCAGGGGAAGCCTACACCAAGACACATCATAATTAAAGTGCCAAAGTTAACAGACAAAGAAAGAATACTAAAAGCTGCAAGTGAAAAGCAGTTAATTACCTACAGAGGAGCCCTCATAAGAATGACATTAGACTTCTCAACAGAAACACTTGAGGCCAGAAGGGATTGGCAAAAAATATTCAAAATCATGCAAAGCAAGCACCTACAACTAAGATTTCTTTATCCAGGAAGGCTATTGTTTAAAATTGAAGGAGAAATAAAAAGTTTCCCAGACAAAAAAACAAAACAAAACAAGAACAACAACAACAACAAACTCATGGAATTTATTAAAACAAAACCAATACTGCAAGAAATGTTAAGGGACCTGCCATAAAAAAAAGCATAGAAAAAAACATATAGAAAAAGAGGATTGTAGATTTAAAGAATAAAATGGCAATAAACAACTACACATCAATAATAACCATATGTAAATAGATTCAATGCTTCAATCAAAAGACATAGAGTAGCTGCATAGATAAGAAAAGAGGACCCATAGATATGCTGTCTACAAGAGACACACCACAGAAAAAAGGATACACATAGACTAAAAGTGAAATGATGGAAAAAATATTTTATGCAAATGAAAATGAAAAAAACAGCTTGGGTAGCAATACTTATATCTGACAAAATAGACTTTAAAACAAAGGCTATAGTAAGGGATAAAGAAGGGCACTACAGAATGATAAAGGGAACAATCCAACAGGAGGATATAACCATTGTAATTATCAATGTGCCTAATATAGCAACACCTAAATATGTAAAGGAGATTTTGATGGACATAAAAGGCAAGATCAACAGCAATACTATAATAGTAGGAAATTGTAATACCCTACTAATATCAATGGATAGATCCTCTTGACAAAAAATTAACAAAGAAACAGTGGCCTTACATGACACACTACTGGATTTAAGAGATATCTTAAGAACCTTTCACCCCAAAGCAGCAGAATATACATTCTTAACAAATGCTTATTGCACATTATCTAGGATCAACCACATGTTAAGACACAAAATGGGTCTCAATAAATTTAAGAAGATTTAAATCATATCAAGCATCTTCTCTGATCACAATGGCATGAAACTAACAATAACTACAGTAGAAAAACTGAAAAACATTCATACACATGGAGGCTAAATAGCATGTTATTAAGTAACAAATGGGTTAACAATGAGATCAAGGAAGAAATAAAAAGTTTCCTTGAAACAAATAAAAATGAACATGCAACAACTCAAAATTTATGATACACAGCATAAGCAGTCCTGAGAAGAAAGTTCATAGCATTATAAGCATACCTTAAAGGAAGAGAAAGTCAAATAAACAACTTAACCCTGCATCTAAAAGAACTAGAAAGAGAACAACAAATAAGTCCATGAAAAAAGTAGAAGGAAGGGAATAATAAAGGTTAGAGGGGAAATATATGACATAAAGGCTTAAAAAATACAGAATATCAATAAAACCAAGAGCTAGTTCTTTGAAAAGGTTAACAAGATTGATAAACCTTTAACCAGACTCATCAAGAAAAAAAAGAGAGAGAACTCAAATAAATAAAATTACTAATGAAAGTGGAGAGGTAACAACTGACACCACAGAAATATAAAGGATTGTAAGAAAATATTATGAAGATCTGTATGCCAAAAAATTAGACAGCCTAGGTGAAATGAATAAATTCCTAAAAATATATAATCTTCCAAAACTCAATCTGGAAGAATTGAAAAACTTAATTTCAACAATAATTGAAAGACCAATTACAACAAATGAAATTGAAACAGTTATCAAAAAACTCCCAGCAAACAAAATCCCTGGACCAGATGCCTTAACAGGAGAATTTTATCAAATATTCAAAGGACTAACAACTATCCTTCTCAAGCTGTTTCAAAAAATTCAAGAGGAGGGAAAATTTCCAAGCTATTTTTATGAGGCAAGCATAATCCTCATTCTAAAATCAGGTAAAGACACTACAAAGAAAGAAAACTATAGGCCAATAACCCTGATGAACTTAGATGCTAAAACTCTTAACAGAGTATTAGCAAACCGTATCCAACAATACATGAAAAAAAATTATACATCATGATCAAATGGGATTTATTCTGGGATGGCAAGGCTGGTACAATATTTGCAAATCAATAAATGTGGTTCATCACATAAACAAAAGGAAGGTTAAAAATCACACGAAAATATCAATAGATGCAGAAAAAGCATTTGATAAAATCCAGCACCCATTTATGATCAAAACTCTTAGCAAAGTGGGAATACAGAGAACATACCTCAACATTATGAAGGCCAACTATGACAAACCCACAGCCAACATTATACTCAATGGGCAAAAATGAAAAACAATCCCCTTAAGATTAGGAACAAGGCAGAGGTTCCCCCTTTTACCACTGGTATTCAACATAGTTATGGAAGCCATCAGACAAGAGGAAGAAATAAAAGGCATCCAAATTGGAAAAGAAGTAAAACTATCATTATTTTTTTATGATATAATACTGTACAAAAAAACCGGTAATGTCTCAATCCAAAAAAAATAGTACCTGATAAATGAATTAAACAAGGTGGCAGGGTATAAAATTAATACTCAGAAATCAGTGGCTTTTTTATACACCAACAATAAACTGTCCGAAAGAGAAATTAAGGAAACAAGCCCCGGCCCTGGCCGGTTGGCTCAGCGGTAGAGCGTCGGCCTGGCGTGTGGGGACCCGGGTTCGATTCCCGGCCAGGGCACATAGAAGAAGCACCCATTTGCTTCTCCACACCCCCCCCTTCCTCTCTGTCTCTCTCTTCCCCTCCTGCAGCCGAAGCTCCATTGGAGCAAAGATGGCCTGGGCGCTGGGGATGGCTCCTTGGCCTCTGCCCCAGGTGCTAGAGTGGCTCTGGTTGTGGCAGAGTGACGCCCTGGAGGGGCAGAGCATCGCCCCCTGGTGGGCAGAGCCTCACCCCTGGTGGGCGTACCAGGTGGATCCCAGTCGGGCGCATGCGGGAGTCTGTCTGACTGTCTCTCCCCATTTCCAGCTTCAGAAAAATACAAAAAAAAAAAAAAAAAAAAAAAAAAAAGGAAACAAGCCCCTTCGCTACTGCAACAACAAAAAAATAAAGTACCTAGGAGTAAATTTTACCTCATGAATAGGAGGAATAAACATCATTAAAATGTCTATGTTCTCCTAAGCAATTTATAAATTCAATGCAATTTCTATTAAAATATCAATGGCATACTTCAAAGATATAGAAAAAATATTCCAAAAAATTATATGGAACTTAAAAAGAACAGGAATAGCCTCAGCAATCTTGAAAATGATGAATATAGTGGGAGGTAACATACTTCCTGATATCAAGTTATACTACAAGGCCTTTGTACTTAAAACAGTTTGGTACTTGCATAAGAACAGGCGTACAGATCAATGGAACAGAACAGAAAATCCAGAAATAAACCCACACCATTATGATCAATTAATATTTGACAAAGGAGGTCAGAGCATACAATGGAGTAAAGACAGTTTCTTTGATAAATGGTGTTGGGAAAATTGGACAGGTACATACAAAAAAGTAAAACTAGACCACAACTTACAACATTCACAAAAACAAACTCAAAATGGATAAACAACTTAAATGTAAGTCATGAAGCCATAAACATCTAGAAAGAAAATATAGGCAGTAAACTCTCCAATATCTCTCATAGCAACATTTTTACTGATTTATCTCCTTGGGCAAATAAAATAAGGGACAAAATAAACAAATGGGATTATACCAAACTAAAAAGCTTTTGCACAGCAAAAGACACCATGAACAAGGCCCTGGCCAGTTGGCTCAGTTGTAGAGTGTCGGCCTGGCATGCAGGATTCCCAGGTTCGATTCTCAGCCAGGGCACACAGGAGAAGCACCCCTCTGCTTCTCCACCCCTCCTCTCTCCTTCCTCTCTGTCTCTTTCTTCCCCTCCTGCAGCCAAGGCTCCATTGGAGCAAAGTTGGCCCCGGGTGCTGAGGATGACTCCATGGCCTCTGCCTGAGGCGCTGGAATGGCTCTGGTTGCAACAGAGCAACACCCCAGATAGGCATCGCCCCCTGGTGGGCATGCCGGGTGGATCCCAGTCGGGCGCATGCAGGAGTCTGTCTGACTGCCTCCCTGTTTCCAACTTCAGAAAAATACCCCCTCAAAAAAGACAGCATGAACAAAATAAAAAGACAACCCACAAAATGGGAAAGCATATTTGCCAATATGTCTGATAAAAAAACTTAACAAAAGGAAGGTAAACAATCCAATGAAAAAATGGCAAAAGAACTGAAAGACACTTCTCCAAAGAGGACATACAAAAGGCCAATAGGCATATGAAAAAATGTTCAATGTCACTAATCATCAGAGAAAGGCAAATTAAATATATAATGAGATATTACCTCACACCTGTCAGAATGGTGCTCATTAACAAAACAACACACAATAAGTACTGACGAGGTGTGACGAAAAGAGAGCCCTCTTACACTGATGATGGGAATGCAGACTTGTGCAGACACTATGGAAAACTATATGGAGTTTCCTCAAAAAATTAAAAACGGAACTGCTTTTAACCCAGCTATCCCACATTTAGGAATATATCCTAAGAATATCAAATTACTGATTCAAAAGAAGATATGCACCCCCCATGTTTCTTGCAGCATTGTTTACAATAGCCAAGATCTGGAAACAGCCCAAGTGTCCATCATTGGATGAGTGGATTAAAATCAGGGGTACATATATACAGTGAAATACTATGCAGCCATGAAGAAGGAAATCTTGCCTTTTGTGACAGCATAGATGGACCTGGAGACTGTTATACTAAGTAAAATAAGCCAGGCAGAGATAGAAAAATTATCATATCATTGCACTTATATGTGGAGCCTAATGAACAAAGTGAACTGAGGAACGAATAGAGGCAGAGGCAGGGTCACAGGAACCAGAGGGACAGCTGTAGGAGGGAAAGAGGATGAGGGGATGGGATCAGAGTAGGTAAAGGGATTAATGAAATTATATAATAACCCAGAGATATAGGTAAACAGGACAGCAAATCCTGGGGGGGGGAATTATGGGGAGGGGGACAAGGGGGTATAAAAAGAGATGCAGGGGTGGGGGTGAGGGAGTTATACTCAGTGGGACACTTGAATCCATGTAAACACAATAAATTAAAATTAATTTTAAAAAAGAAAAAGCAAAAAGAAACAAACAAAACAAAACAAAACAAAAAGCCATCAGATTGAGAAATTGCATATTCCTAATGGGATCTTGAAAAAGGGAGTGAGCCATTTTTTTTTATTAAAACACATTTTTTTAATTTTATTTATTCATTTTTAGAGAGGAGAGAGAGAGGGAGAGAGAGAAACAGAGAGAGAGAAGGGGGAAGAGCTGGAAGCATCGACTCCCATATGTGCCTTGACCAGGCAAGCCCAGGGTTTCGAACCGGTGACCTCAGCATTTCCAGGTCGACACTTTATTCACTGCGCCACCACATGTCAGGCCGGAGTGAGCCATTTTTAAAAAATAAAAAAATCAAAGCTATTTTAATCTCAAATGTAGACTAACAGATTTGGAAAAGAGAAGGGAATCTTGCAAAAAAATATACAATGTAGAGGTGGAAAGGATAAACATCAAAGTGTGTTTTAGAACTTATTCTACTTAAACCCCCTTAACCTGCACTATGTAATACAAGTCATATATTTCAAAAGTTCTTAGATATTTCACTATGGTCAGTTGTTAGATACCAAAGGCTAACCATAGTCTAGTTACTCTGAACAAATGGGAACAGATAACTATAGCCTTCTATTGGTCAAATAAGTTTGTAAAATATGATTTTTATGTTTGCTTGCTTATAGTTTGCGTTGGGGGTTGGGCAGCACCAGGTATGTGTGGTCTGTGAAATTGCAAATTACCTTCCTGTTTGGGAAGGGCCATTGCTTTGCTAAGATTTGCTGGAGGAGAGGTTTTGCACCAGAAAGTTTTGAAAAGAGAAAGAAGAGGCAGAAAGAAGCCATGTTTGCAGAGCGAGAACAGAGAGAATGCAGAGCGCTAAGGAAGAAACCAGGTGTGCAGAGAGAGAAAAATGAGTGCAGATGTGGAACCAAAGCTGAGGGGCTTTGCGAACTCAGCTGAGACTGGTGGAGCCTTTGATTCTAGGAGGAACCAGAGAATGCATCAGTGGCTTTGGGATCCCGGAGTGAAAGGGAAGTGCTTTCCCTGTGTGCTTGCTTGAAGGCTGGTGCCAGACTTTAATAAAGGAATGGACCCCATTCCTTTGCTCTGCTGTTTCTTTACTGTCTAAATCCAGTGTGAACCTGCATGGCCACGATGGCAGTGGCCCTTGGCCTTCCACCTCCCTAGATTCTCCAGGCCGTAAAATTATTCTAGAATTCCACAGTAAAGAGAAAATAAGACGACCAAAAATGTTTTAAATAAATTAAATATGACCCACTTATTTTAGACCCATTTCCAAAGCTGTCTTGTTTTAAAGATCTACTACATGCCATGAATCTGATGAAGCAAAGCATTTGTGTTCAGAATAATGAAAGTCACATTCACTGAAATTCTCTTTATTTTTTCCACTATAAACAAACCAAATATCAGAACCTTTAAAGGTGAAGCTGGCATCCAAATTAAATTGTGATCTCTGGTTTGTCATGTTGTGAACTTGTTAATAATCTTCCCCAGTCTTGATTATCAAAACAAAGTGGAAAGATGTTTTCAATGATGTTATTGATTTATTTATCACCTGAATAATGTTGAAATCTATAGTGGTTTGTTTTTCTAAATCTGACCTCAGGAACCACAGCCAAAATTGTCAAGCTCCCAGCTGTGCTCATTTTCTGCCACAATCTAAATTGCACACTCATGCATGTTACCTTTCCCCCTCTTTTATTATGTGTTTCACAGTGTGTAATTTTTCTAAAACAAGCCCTTTAATTACACATTGCCAAAAGTGTCACCTACTGTTAAATGATTCCCGTGCTCCAAACAGAGAATCTGTGGGTCCTGCAAGGTTCCTAAGTTTCCATTACGTGCACAGACCCCAAGAGCAGCTGTTAACAAAGCTGTTGGTGGTTTCACGTAGGAAGGAGCCCGGCTGTGCTCCTGCTGCTGTACTTTTGCTCAGAAAGAGCAATTTGCATTTTGAAAGACTTAGTGGGCAAGAGAAAACACAGCACAAATATAACAATAGTTCAACATGAAACATTTGGACTAATATTACTAATATTGAAAGTTCAGTTAAATTATGAGAAGTGATAAGAATGAAATTTATCTCGGAAGCACAGTAATATTAAAGCTTTTGTGATCAACTGTGAAATAATTCTTTATCTTTATTATTATGTATATCTAAAAGAAATGCAATGTTTAATATTCCATTAAACTATTGAACATGGATCTAATTTGATTAAAATCAAGTAGAATAAAACAAATTTGGGTGATAATGTGAATCAATTATGTCTTTTAAAAAAAACTGGCATTCTGTTTTCTTATATATTATAAAACATTTATCTTTATCTATGCTATCCCCGACTATTTATTGCATATAATTTTAAATTATAATAAATTATATAAAAATACAGATTTTATAACTTTTCCTGTTGACTAAAACTCCATTTCATTGCTTGCAGTTATATTAAATTATATTCCAGTTAATTAAAAAAACTTTATAGTAAATTAATATAACTAAGTCAGATAGTTAATTAAAGAAGTTGGGAATAAAGTAACAGTACGCATGTAATCATTATATCATATGATGATTCATTAAAAAATGAACTGCAAATCCATATGCAAAACTAGAAACATTCTAAGATAAAACTTTAAAAATAATACTTCTTACACAAGTATACTATAATGGTTTTCTCTAACATAGATCTGCAGTGACTCGAGAATACATCCTGAAACAAAATGTAATGATTTATTTTAGTGACTGTCTGTGACAAATACATTTCTCATTGACACAGTTTTTCTTGAAGCTCCCAGAACAGCATCAGCATGTCAAAGGCCCTGACATGTCTGAGGCATACGTCTGCGTTGTCACATGTATCATTTCCCTATAATCCCCATATAACTACTTTGTTTTCATTTTCCTCTGTGGTAGTCCTTGTCCCAGTTACTTTTTCTGTCTCCATTTAATGTGAACAATTTAATGGTTTTACTATATTCCCAGACGTGGGCAATCATTACCACAATCTAAATTTCAAATATTTTTATCACCCTAAAGGAAAACATTATATCCATTAGTAATCATCCACCATTCTTCTTTACCCATCAACCTCACCAGTTCTAGTCAACCACTAGGTTACTCTCTGTTTCTATGGGTTTGTTAAATCCAATCCAGAGGGACCTGAAACATCGAAGACACGAACAAGGTCCGTCGATTACACACCTAAGCTTTATTGTCTAGCTTGGCCAAGCGGCAGCAACTCCCACAGAGGTCTGAGGGAGAGCTCACTGGCCCTTTGTTTTACCTAGTTTTTATAGTTTTGTAAGTGGAAAGTACAGAAGCAAAAATTGTAATTAGGATCCCTTTACTACTATTGGTTATAATCATATGTCCTTTAACATGATAGGACCATGTTCAATTTGTAAACCATACATCCTTTTGGAGAAAACAAAATTTACAAATCAACACATTGGTAGAAAGATGTCTCTTTACATATTAAAAGGCATTTCTATATTTTCTAGTGTTCATCTGCCATCTCTCTGTCCAGAGTCACACGTATTAACCACATGCATTTACATAGGAGAGGTAGTTTCCGTGGGGACAAATGCCCGCAAATGGCTCATAGTTATAAGAAAAGGTTTTGTAAGGTCGGTGGATGGAGGGATGGTCACATGGAGAACTCAGACCTGCCCACTTTGGCTAGGACCGCCCACAATCAAGCCCGCCAAAGGAAGCTTCCCAGGAACCATTTGGAAAGAAGCGATTGTCTGCCAGCCAGTGAAATTTCACCACGTCATAGTAGCTCCACTTCCCTAGAGGGACCCTTTAAATATCTGCCACACGGTTTAATCTTTGCAACTTCCCTAGGCTCCATGTTTCTTTCCTCGGGGCCAGGGAACCTTGCGGGGGGGGGGGGGGGTGCGCTTTGTACTCAATAAAGCCATTTATTATTCTACACTTTGCGGCTCCGAACCCCGTTCCTTCCTTCTCAGCGGGGAAAAATACCTTACAGGTTTATTTTGGCTTTTCTCTTCCTGCACCTGGCTAGCCATTCACCCCGTTCCCCACAGGTGTGGTGGAATGTCTGGGGATCCATGTTTTCCTCCCCTTTGCATTTACAATACAATGCCAAGGGCCATCCTGGTTATGCCAATCACACAGTACAGAGACTATTCTCACAATTTCTCTGCACACTTTAACCCAAATTAATAAAATGTTCTCTAAGCCTCTTAAAATATTAATTCTGTAGTTTTTGGTACCTTACAACACCTGTGGGTGAAGTGGCTCAGTGGCTCCTCAGGTTTGCTTATTCTGGACATTACACATAAATGGAATCATACAATTTTTTACCTCTGTGTCTGGCTTCTTTCACTTAGCATAATATTTTCAAGGTTTATTTGTGTTGTAATATCTATGAGCACTTCCCTTCCTTTTATAGCTGCAAAATAACCCAGTATATGAATATGCTATATTTTATTTATCTATTATCAGTAGACACACATTTGGGTTGTTTTGGCTTTGGGACTATTATGAAAAATGCTGCTATGAATATTTATGTACAAATTTTTGTATGAACATACATTTTCATTTTGCTTGGACACACTTATGAATGAAATTGCTGAATCTTTTTTTTTTACTAAATTAGTATATCTATTTTCAAAAACCTTTCTAGCATCTTTTCAAAATCGAAAAATAAATTTAAAAAATGAAGTCTTTCTCTGTCCTTGTCCCACCCTAATCTTTTCCATAGGCATTGCCATCATTAATAGTTTCTTAGAGGCCTGACCTGTGGTGGCGCAGTGGGATAAAGCGTCGACCTGGAACACTGAGGTCGCCGGTTTGAAACATTGGGCTTGCCTGGTCAAGGCACATATGGGAGTTGATGCTTCCTGCTCCTCCCCCTTCTCTCTCTGCCTCTCTCTCTCACTCCTCTCTCTCTAAAAAAAAAAAAAATCAATAAATAAAAAAAAAATCAATAAATAGTTTCTTAGAAATTCATCCCCAAATTTTCTATCATATAGAAGCAGAGAAAAAAATTTTGTTTATTTTTGTTTTGTTTGGACCCTAAAGATAATGTTCAATACAAATAACTCTTATTTTTTTAAACAGCTGCATATTATTTCATTTACTAATTTACCATAATAAATTTAACTGGACACTCATTCAATGATATTCAAGCTCTTTATAGCTGTCATTTTAATGTTGCAATGAGAAATATTCTTTAACAATTTTTCTAAACTTGTGGGCATATATTTGTAGGAGAAAGTTAAAGAACTTGGAAAGCAGGGAGGTAGAGAGTGATTAAGTCCCTGGTTGTTGACACCAAAGAGGTTGCAAAAATATACATTCCCACTATTATTGTTTCATAGAGTGCCTGCTGGTTTCCTAATTCCATTACCAATATGGTAAAGTAAATAATGCTGGGTTTTGGGGGGGGGGTTTGGTATTTTTCTAATGCTGGAAACGGGGAGAGACAGTCAGACAGACTTCCGCAAGTGCCCCACCGGGATCTACCCTGCACGCCCACCAGGGGGTGATGCTCTGCCCCTCCAGGGCGTCGCTCTGTTGCGACCAGAGCCACTCTAGTGCCTGGGGCAGAGGCCAAGGAGCCATCCCCAGCGCCTGGGCCATCTTTGCTCCAATGGAGCCTCGCTGCGGGAAGGGAAAAGAGAGAAAGGAAGGAGAGGGGGCGGGGTGGAGAAGCAGATGGGCGCTTCTCCTGTGTGCCCTGGCAGGGAATCGAACCCGGGACTCCTGCACGCCAGGCCGACGCTCTACCACTAAGCCAACCGACCAGGGCCATAAATAATGCTGTTTTAACATACATGTAGTTTTTGAGTCTTATGATAACTTCTTGACTCTATAAGGGACTGCCAAACTCACTAACTTTTTAATATCTTTTTGCTCAATAAATTCATTGTGCTTCCACCTGACCAGGCAGTTGTACAGTGGACAGAACATCAGACTGGGACACAGAAAATTCAGGTTCGAAACTCCAAGGTCGCCGGCTTGAGCATGGGCTCATTTGGCTTGAGTATGGAGTCGCTGGCTTAAGCATGGGATTATAGACATGACCCCATTGTCCCTGGCTTGAGCCCAAGGTCACTGGCTTGAGCAAGGGGTCACTTGCTCTTCTGTAGCCCCCCAATTAAAGCACATATGAGAAGCAATCAATGAATAACTAAGGTGCTGCAACAAAGAGTTAATGCTTCTCACCTCTCTCCCTTCTGTCTGTCTGTCCCTAGCTGTTCCTCTCTCTGACACTCTCTGTCTCTGTCAAAAAAAAAAAATTCATTGTGCTCCCAATTTGATCTTTTTACCTGTCAATCACCATTCCATTCAAGGTGTTAGAATAGTTGAACAGTGAGTGTAGTTTTATGAAAATAATATTCTCAGATTGCCTGTGGCAGACTTGAAACTTACCTTATCAGTGCTGCAGCTTTGAATAATTTGTAAATGATCTTTGCCTTTGGATAAGGTTGAACTATAGTCTTGATTGGGATGTCCTCAATCAGATTAGAGATACCTGGATAGATGGTGAAAATACAACAAGGTAAGTTACTGGTATGAGGCAGGCCTAATAGCAAGACATAGAACAAATGGATCCAGAAATGATTGGTCCAGATAGTTTAGAATGAGAATAGTATAAAAATATATAACGTGAATATATGCCTGATGAGATGTTTGCCTTTATCCACCAAGAAAATTTTGGATCAGTCACATAGACTAAATAAACAAAGAGAAAAAATTCTAAATATTCAAGCCATTGTAATTATCTTAATAAATATTTCAAAAACTTTGTTCAGTATGAAGAATCACAAATATAAAATGGCCAGCCTTTACATTTTTAACTTTCATTCACTTGTACTTCAGTTTTTTACATCTGATTCTTTTCTCCACTACTTTATTAAGATGCTGCCTTAAGACTCAAAGATAGACTACATCCATAAATTGTTTCTAAGCTGTTACCTTTGGCATTGTTTACTCACACTTTTATTAATGAAATGCTGCACTTAGACTCACTGACTTTTGACTCCGACTTTTGGGTTTTTCTTTTTTTTTTTCGGTTTAGATTTTATGTCATACATTTTTTGCTCCAATAGTTTTTCAATGACTCTTTAATTAGTTGAGCTAAATCATATTTCAATATAATTCTAATACACCATGTTCTAGCAACAATGAACTTTTCTTTTACAATAATTGTTCACGTAGGCTTTAGACTTACTCAGCTCCCTTTATTTGCTTGTCTCTACATTTGTATGAGCCATACTCTCTAGGGGGCCCTTTGTACTTTTCTTCTAAATTATACTCAGCAAGAAGGCCTTAAAGTTTGGTTAAACTTTAAATAAGCTGCTTCCGGCCTCTGAGCACCTATTCTCACACTTTTTGCACAGGCTTTTAGAGAATCCAGATGACCTAACCACAGAGGTCCATTACCTCTCAATTTTTAGAGCATTTTCCTTCAGAAAATTTGTAATTGCAAATTCTTTCTCTGCTCCTTTTGGGAATAAATCATTTTAAAAACTCTTAGCAGTTTTATATCCTAGGAGTGCCTTTCTGTAGGATCTGAGAGCATTCCTTTAAAGGTAATCATCAAGGAAATAGCACCCTATTTTCCAGTCTCTGTGGGAGCCTAAGGTCAATGCAAATCTTGCTCCAAGTGTTAGTATTACTACTGTTATAAAGATACAAGAAAGTTTTCTTTTTCTTGGCTAAGTCCAATCAGCAAATGTAGATGGCCTACGATCTTCCACCCCAGCAAAATGAAAATGACCACCTAAAAGAGACTTGGATTCAGTGAAGGACACCTTTAGATGATAGCAACCTGATAGAAGGAAACTAGGGGAAGAGATGGGTGGAATGAACACTCTTGTCATACTTGCCTGTCTATCACTCCTCACCTGCCAATACTCAGCTGAAGTGAGACGGTAATAGAGCCTACTGATGAGGTCATATGGGCCACAGAGCAAGCTAAGCTAGTAGATTCATTCATCTATCAACTTATACTTTTAACAAACATTTTTATGTGACCAGCATTTTACTAGGCTCTAGAGCAGGGGTCTCAAACTCGCGGCCCGCCGAACAATTTTGTGCGGCCCGCAGACTAATCCACGAAGTTCAAAATATTTTGGATAAAATTAAGTAAGCCTAGGGGCCTACTTGTATTTGCCGAATGGCTGTGATCTTGCTCTGCGGCCCACATGCTGAGTTGAGTTTGAGACCCCTGCTCTAGAGATAAAAAGACACAAAACATTATTATATTAATAAATTTATTATAATGGCTATTACTTGAACATGTCCAAATGATGTGGAATTTCAGGAAATAAAATTAAGAAAGTAGTAAAATTTTTACTATCATTTGAGTAATAGAGCATAGATAAACATATTGTCAGAAGAGAAGTGTAAACAAGGCTTGCTAGACATGAGTGGCTCCATATATCTGGGCTTCAGTAATTAGTGAGAGATAAACAGTACTTAAAGATGTTGACAAAATGATGGACAGGTGGATATAACATCACCACTGAGACCAGGAAAGAAGAGTGTTTCAGTAGTGCCACTCAACAATTTCCTAAGTGTGGAAACCTCAAAAAAAATAAAAACTGAAAATGATCTTTCTGTTTTGATTGTGAGGAAAGTATCATTGTCTTGAGATTTGCAGGTAGAATATTATTACAAAAGTTTCTGTTTTTGTTCAAAGCTGAAGAAATCGAAAAGTTATTACACAAATGTTTTTCTTTAAAATGATTTGTGATAAAAAGCAAGTATATTTTCTCATTTTATTTTTCTGAACAAATTATAATGGTGGATTCTACCTTAACTGCCATCTAAATCTCTCTTTCCTTATCAGAGAAAAAAAAAGATTAAAAACCACTATTCTCTAAAGAACACATAAGTTCTAGTTGATATTACTATGTTTACATAAATGTTGAGACGTATCTACATAAATTCTAAATGTGTGTTCATTTCCCAAAACCTCAGAAGTAAGTTCAATATTTTTAATCTATTAGATAATTCAACAAAATATTTTTTTCTCTCATTTTCTGATTTTAAGTTACAAGATTTCAATAAAATCATCAAATACAATCCATTAATTATGGATTTTTATTTTTAATTGAAAATCATTTTAGTGGCTTTTCTAGATAGTATTTTTAAGTTATTAATTGTGGGTTAAAATTAAGTCTGATAAGAAGATATTTTATACCTTACTTTTAACTGTTTTTTCTGGAAAATGATATCTGATCCTGTTCATAAAAGTTGATAGAGAGAATAAATCCAGAGTAAATATGAAGAAAGACAACATCAATCTGTAAGAAAAGGATGAGACAATGAATGCTGTAAATTCAAGTGGAAAGATAGCTTCATAAGGAGCAATCAACAATTCAGTCTAGAGAGATCATGCGAAGAATACAAACTTTCAATGACAAAGACAACAAAGACATGAAGCAAACTAACAAAGAGGTTATAGATATTAAGTGAATTCTTATTGTGTTTCAGTAAATTTGTGTATAGTTTAACCTGTTTAATGGCACTCAGCTGGCAGCAGACAATACAGGAGTTCTTTCTAGGTAGTTCATAAGAACTACTGTGCAGCATTCCACATTGTAATATCATTGCATATATCTTTTTGCACTTGAGACTCTAAGCTCCCTAGGCACAAATTTATTTTTTTTAATTATGCAACTTTTCCTAGCTCAGTGACTGGCACTGGATGAATAAATTGAAATTCAGACATTCAGATCACAATACCATAAACAAGGTGCAATGATAATTTGGGAGCAATTTACATTAAATTATACCAGAAATGCCTATAAGTCCAATCAGTGGCTTTATGAAAATTTTGACATATTGAGTAATCACTAAGGGACTGGCCAAGCGTGTGCATGAGCCAGAGAATGTCTTACCTTGAGAATGACAAATGAGGTTTCAAGCTACCATAAGGAAATATTAATCAAAATCTGAAAAACAAGATTTACAGAAAATGCTTATAGATAGATACATAGATAGATGATAAATGATAGATAGATAGATAGACAGATAGATAGATAATAGACAGATGATAGATAAATAATAGATGATAGGTAGATAGATAGATAGATGATGATAGATGATAGATAGATGATAGATAGATAGATAGATAGATAGATAGATAGATAGATAGATAGATAGATAGATAGATGATAGATGATATATAGACGATGGATAGAGAGATAGATAGAGATATGATAGATAGATTGACCAGTGGTCAAAAGCAAACTCAGGAAACTCAGTTAACTGACAGAAGATAAAAATAAGCAACTTGAAGTCATGAATTCATAAGGTTATGTAGATTATTACACAAATCCAGTAAAACAAGCTTTAGGGGAACCTATGTAAAATTTTTTGTTTCTGTAGTCTTTTTTTTTTTTTTATTAAATAATTTTATTTTTTTAATGGGGTGACATCAATAGATAAGGTTACATATATTCAAAGATAACAAGACCAGGGTATCTTGTCGTTCAATTATGATGCATACCCGTCACCCAAAGTCAGATTGTCCTCTGTCACCTTCTATCTTGTTTTCTTTGTGCCCCTCCCCCTCCCCCTTTCCCTCTCCCATTGCCCCCTACCCCCCGTAACCACCACACTCTTATCAGTGTCTCTTAGTTTCACTTTTATGTCCCACCTACGTATGGAATAATGCAATTCCTGGTTTTTTCTGATTTACTTATTTCGCTTCGTATCATGTTATCTAGATCCCACCATTTTGCTGTAAATGTTCTGATGTCATCATTTCTTATGGCTGAGTAGTATTCCATAGTGTATATGTGCCACATCTTCTTTATCCAGTCATCTATTGACGGACTTTTTGGTTGTTTCCATGTCCTGGCCACTGTGAACAATGCTGCAATAAACATGGGGCTGCATGTGTCTTTACGTATCAATGTTTCTGAGTTTTGGGGGTATATACCCAGTAGAGAGATTGCTGGGTCATAAGGTAGTTCTATTTTCAGTTTTTTGAGGAACCACCATACTTTCTTCCATAATGGTTGTACTACTTTACATTCCCACCAACAGTGTATGAGGGTTCCTTTTTCTCCACAGCCTCTCCAACATTTGCTATTACCTGTCTTGCTAATAATAGCTAATCGAACAGGTGTGAGGTGGTATCTCATTGCTGTTTTGATTTGCATTTCTCTAATAGCTAAAGAAGATGAGCGTCTTTTCATATATCTGTTGGCCATTTGTATTTCTTCCTGGGAGAAGTGTCTGTTCATATCCTTTTCCCATTTTTTTATGGGATTGTTTGTTTGTTTGTTGTTGAGTTTTATGAGTTCTTTGTATATTTTGGATATTAGGCCCTTATCTGAGCTGTTGTTTGAAAATATCATTTCCCATTTAGTTGGCTTTCTGTTTATTTTGTTATCAGTTTCTCTTGCTGAGCAAAAACTTCTTAGTCTGATGTAGTCCCATTCATTAATTTTTGCCTTCACTTCTCTTGCCATTGGAGTCAAATTCATAAAATGCTCTTTAAAACCCAGGTCCATGAGTTGAGTACCTATGTCTTCTTCTATGTACTTAATTGTTTCAGGTCTTATGTTTAGATCTTTGATCCATTTTGAGTTAATTTTTGTACAGGGGGAGAGACTGTAGTCCAGTTTCATTCTTTTGCATGTGGCTTTCCAGTTTTCCCAGCACCATTTATTGAAGAGGCTTTCTTTCTCCATTGTGTGTTCTTGGCCCCTTTATCAAAAATTATTTGACTATATATATGTGGTTTTATTTCTGGACTTTCTATTCTGTTCCATTGAGTGTCTATTTTTCTGCCAATACCATGTTGTTTTGATTGTCGTGGCCCTATAATATAGTTTGAAGTCAGGTATTGTAATGCCCCCAGCTTCATTCTTTTTCTTTAGGATTGCTTTGGCTATTCGGGGTTTTTTATAGTTCCATATAAATCTGATGATTTTTTGCTCTATTTCTTTAAAAAACGTCATTGGAAGTTTGATGGGAATTGCATTGAATTTGTATATTGTTTTGGGTAATATAGCCATCCTGATTATATTTATTCTTCCTAGCCAAGAACAAGGTATATTCTTCCATCTCATTATATCTTTTTCGATTTCCCTTAACAATGGTATATAGTTTTCATTATATAAGTCCTTTACATTCTTTGTTATGTTTATTCCTAAGTATTTTATTTTTTTTGTTGCAATCGTGAAGGGGATTATTCTTTTGAGTTCCTTCTCAGTTGTTTCATTGTTGGCATATAGAAAGGCTATTGACTTCTGAATGTTAATTTTGTATCCTGCGACCTTACTGTATTGGCTTATTGTTTCTAGTAGTCTTTTTGTGGATTCTTTGGGGTTTTCGATGTATAGGATCATATCATCTGCAAAAAGTGATAGCTTTACTTCTTCTTTTCCGATATGGATGCCTTTTATTTCTTTGTCTTGTCTGATTGCTGTGGCGAGAACCTCTAGTACCACATTAAATAAGAGTGGAGAGAGTGGACAACCCTGTCTTGTTCCTGATTTAAGGGGGAAAGCCTTCAGTTTAGTGCCATTTAATATGATTTTAGCTGATGGTTTATCATATATGGCCTTTATCATGTTGAGATATTTTCCTTCTATACCCATTTTGTTGAGAGTCTTAAACATAAAATTGTGTTGTATTTTATCGAAAACCTTTTCTGCATCTATTGATAAGATCATGTGGTTTTTGTTCTTTGTTTTGTTGATATGGTGTATTACGTTAACCGTTTTACGTATGTTGAACCATTCTTGAGATTCTGGGATGAATCCCATTTGATCATGATGTATTATTTTTTTAATATGTTGTTGTATTCGATTTGCTAGTATTTTGTTTAATATTTTAGCATCTGTATTCATTAGAGATATTGGTCTGTAGTTTTCTTTTTTTGTGCCATCCTTGCCTGGTTTTGGTATGAGGATTATGTTGGCCTCATAAAATGTGTTTGGAAGTATGGCTTCTTCTTTAATTTTTTGGAAGACTTTGAGTAGAATAGGAACCAAGTCTTCTTTGAATGTTTGATAAAATTCGCTGGTATAGCCGTCTGGGCCTGGACTTTTATTTTTGGGGAGGTTTTTAATGGTTTTTTCTATTTCTTCTCTACTGATAGGTCTGTTTAGGCTTTCTGCTTCTTCTTGACTCAGTCTAGGAAGGTTGTATTGTTCTAGGAATTTATCCATTTCTTCTAGGTTGTTGAATTTAGTGGCATAAAGTTTTTCATAGTATTCTACAATAATTCTTTGTATATCTATGGTGTCTGTGGTGATTTCTCCTCTTTCATTTTGGATTTTGTTTATATGAGTTCTTTCTCTTTTTTCCTTGGTAAGTCTTGCCAAGGGTTTGTCAATTTTATTGATCTTTTCAAAGAACCAGCTCCTTGTTCTATTAATTTTTTCTATAGTTTTTCTGTTCTCTAATTCATTTATTTCTGCTCTGATTTTTATTATCTCCTTTCTTCGGCTGCTTTTGGGTTGTCTTTGTTCTTCTTTTTCTAGTTCCTTAAGGTGGGAAGTTAAGTGGTTCACTTGGGCTCTCTCTTGTTTGTTCATATAGGCCTGAAGTGATATGAACTTCCCTCTTATCACTGCTTTTGCTGCATCCCATAGATTCTGATATGTCGTATTGTCATTTTCATTAGTCTGTATAAATCTTTTGATCTCTGCACTTATTTCTTCTTTGACCCATTCATTTTTTAAAAGTATGTTGTTTAGTTTCCACATTTTTGTGGGATTTTTTTCCTCTTTTTTGCAGTTGAATTCTAGTTTCAAGGCTTTATGATCAGAAAATATGCTTGGTACAACTTCAATTTTTCTGAATTTGCTGATGTTGTTTTTGTGGCCCAACATATGGTCAATTCTTGAGAATGATCCATGTACACTGGAGAAAAATGTATACTCAGTCACTTTGGGATGAAATGTCCTATAGATGTCTATCATATCCAGGTGCTCTAGTGTTTTGTTTAAGGCCACTATGTCTTTGTTGATTCTCTGTTTGGATGACCGATCTAGAGCCGTCAGCGGTGTATTGAGGTCTCCAAGTATGATTGTATTTTTGTCAGTTTTGGTTTTAAGGTCAATAAGTAGCTGTCTTATATATTTTGGTGCTCCTTGGTTTGTTGCATATATATTAAGAATTGTTATGTCTTCTTGATTCAGTGTCCCCTTAGCCATTATGAAATGGCCATTTTTATCTCTGAGTACTTTTCCTGTCTTGTAGTCAGCATTATCTGATATGAGTATTGCTACACCTGCTTTTTTTTGGATGTTATTTGCTTGGAGTATTGTTTTCCAGCCTTTCACTTTGAATTTGTTTTTATCCTTGTTACTTAGATGAGTTTCCTGTAGGCAGCATATAGTTGGATATTCTTTTTTAATCCATTCTGCTACTCTGTGCCTTTTTATTGGTGAGTTTAATCCGTTTACATTTAGTGTAATTATTGATACTTGTGATTTCCCTATTGCCATTTTATATCTTGCTTTCTGTTAGTTTTGTGTCTTGTTTGATCCTTCTCTTTCGTTTTTCTATCTTTTGTTTTTATTTGGTTGTATTCCATACATCTTTCCTCTGTTGCTATCTTTTTTATCTCATGTGCTTCTGTGGTGGTTTTTTCAATGGTGGTTACCTTTGAGTAATGAAAACGGTCCCTACCCTGTTCATTGTAGCAAACTATTTTGTGAGTACTTTTGTACTCCATCGTCCTTTGCTACTGTTAATCTCCATCTTCTCCCCCTCTTTCTTTTTGTTGTTGTCACAGTTTAAATTTGGTTTTATTGTGTTCTTCTTGGAGCTTTTACTTGTGGTTCTGTTTTTTTTTTTTGTTCTTTGTATCTGATTGGAGAACCCCCTTTAGTAATTCCTGGAGTGGGGGTTTTCTGATGATAAATTCCCTCATCTTTTCTGTATCTGAATGTTTTTATTTCTCCTTCATATTTGAAGGATAGCTTTGATGGGTATACTATTCGTGACTGAAAGTTTCTCTCTTTCAGGACTTTAAATATTGGGGTCCACTCTCTTCTAGCTTGTAGAGTTTCTGCTGAGAAATCTGATGATAATCTAATGGGCCTTCCTTTATATGTTGTATTCTTCTTTTCCCTGGCTGCCTTGAGAATTTTTTCTTTGCTGTTGGTTTGTGTCAATTTCATTATGATATGCCTTGGAGTAGGTTTGTTGGGGTTAAGAAAACTCGGTGTTCTGTTTGCTTCTTGAATTTGAGGCTTTAGTTCTTTCCACAGGCTTGGGAAGTTCTCATCTATTATTTGTTTGAGTATGTTCTCCATTCCATTTTCTCTCTCTTCTCCCTCTGATATACCTATTATTCTTATGTTATTCTTTTTGATGGAGTCAGATAATTCTTGTAGGGCTATCTCATTTTTTTAAATTTTTGAGTCTCTTTCTTCTTCTCTCTGTTGTGCCTCAAGTTGCTTGTCTTCTATTTCACTAATCCTCTCTTCTATCTGACCTGTTCTATTAGCTAAGCTTGTTACTTCGTTTTTCAGCTCATGAATTGAGTTTTTCATCTCTGTTTGATTTGTTTTTATAGTTTCAATTTCTTTGGACATATATTCTTTGTGTTCATCTAGTTGTTTTCTGAGCTCCCTAAATTGCCTTTCTGTATTTTCTTGTATATCTTGGAGGATTTTTAGGATTTCTATCTTGAATTCTCTGTCATTTAGCTCCAAGGTTTCCAATATATTAAATTTTTTCTCCATAGATTTTTCCTCATCTAGCTGTGTTACCTCTCTTTCTTTTGTATCCATGATATTCGATTTTCTCTTCCTTAATGGCATCTGAGGGTGGTTTTGTTGATAGTATTAATGAGATTTAATAAAGAATAAAAAGTTAAAAAAAATAAAAAATCAAAAAGAGTTTTTTTTTTTAAAAAAATTAATAATGAAATAAAGAAAAATAAAATAATAATTTTTTAAAAAAGGAAATTATTCCTCCCCTCCTTTTTTCCTCTCCTCTCCCCTTTTTCTTGAGAAAATCTTGTGGTGAACTGTGAATTATAACAAACAATGCCTGTGATGGAGGTCCTGAATTGGGGAAAAGTAATAAAGGGGCAAAAAAAAAAAAAAAGGAAAAAAAAAAAAGGGGGGGGGCGGTATGGACCCACAAAAAGCAAATAAGGAAAAAATTTGGGTCAAGAATAAAATGATTTGCTTTTAGGTGTTGGTGTTGTCTAAGAGTTATGATGAGAGGAATAAGAGAACAAAAAATGGGGGGACAAATTAAAAAAATACTATTGTATTTAGTGGAACAAGAACTAGATAAAATGGAGAGCCAGGGATGGGAGCACTGCTAGTGAGTTAAAAAGGTGAAGTAAAAACCCCCCAAAATGCCACAAACATAAGTTTGAGTCCCAGATAAGATAATTTGTTTGTTATTGAGGTTTGAATGAGAGGAGATGTAAAGGAGAAAGGAAGAAACTAATATAGAGGGAGAAAAGAAAGAGAGAGAGAGAAAAAAAGAGGGAACCAGTAAAAGAAGAAAAAAGAAAGGAGAGAGAGAGAGTTAAGGGTTTTGGAGTGCAACCCTCATAGAGAGAAAGGAAGAGGAGAAAAAAGATAATGGGAGATGTAACACTTATGGGTAGTATAGTTCAAGGAGAGGAGAGAGTAAGACCGGCAGAGAGTTAATCGGCCAAATTGGAGGAGGAAAAAAAGTATCAAGAATGAAGATAAGAGAAACAAACGAACAAATATAATAAAATGGGATAGGTTATAAAGTCTGCAGATTATTCTTGATTTTGAGAGGTTATCTTCTTGTTTTTTCTTTTCTCTCCCTCTTCCTGGTCGGTGACTCTGTACCCCAGGTTCTGCCCCTTTGGCACGCTCAGGTAGAGGTTTGCAGTTGATAAGTCTCTATGTCAATGTCATGTATTGTGCTTTAGTCTCGTTGGGAGTCAAGGCTCATTAGCTTTCATAGGCTCCACCAGTGAGAGAGTCCGTGTTCCTGGAGCCTTTCTCCTAGTCTTTCCTTCCTCAATTAGTAGCCTGATAATCCAGCTATCGGGTTGTTGCTGCCTCTGCCTGGATAGTAAGAGGTTCAAAGAGCTGGCAACTCCCCACTCTATTTCCACTCAGCACAGGGCTCTGGGTAAGGCTCAGTCAGTCAGAGCTGCTAGCATAATCAGGCGGGCTTTCCGCCCACTCAAAGACCTCTGGCTCTGCCACTCTGTCCGGTAACACAGGCGGGCACCCACTTCCGGGGTGCTTGGAGGAAACTCTCATTCACTATCTGCGCGCGCAGACCAGGATATCCGGCCAGCAGTCTCACGCTCTGAGTGAAACCCCCAACCGCATGGAAATTTGTAGCGCTGGAATTCGCTCTCGCTCCGTCCCCGTGCGCGGCTTTTGCAAGGCGCTGGGGCGGCCCGAGATTCCGCTTTTGTCCACACAAAGGCCCCTGACTCTGCCCCTCTGTGCGATAACACGGGCGCGCCCTGCCGAGGCACTCGGAGGAATCGCTCACTACCTATCTGCACGCGCACACCAGGATATGAGGCCGGCCGCGGTTCCCTGAGTGAAATCCTCACCAGCACGGAAAATTTCCACCGTTGGAATTAGTTCTCGCTCCCTCCCGTGCGCGGCTTTCCCAGGGCACTGGGGCTGCCCAGAGATTCTGCTTTCGGCCCACAGAAAGGCCTCTGACCCTGCCTCTCTGTGGGGCAACACGGACACCCGCTTCTGGGGCTTAGGAAGAGATCTCTCGCCCACTAACTGCGCACCAACCAGGAGAACGGGTAAAATGGCTTCCCCGCTTGTCTTTCTTTCTTTGGGTTTGGCGCGAGTGTTAGCTTGTATTGCCCGGCTTGCCACAGGAACAGTTTTTCCTCCGCTAGGATCTCCGTGCCACAGCCTGGTTCGGCCTTTTGTGCGCGGCCTGGATGTATTCACCCCCTTTGCCCGCCTCAGTTTCTATATTCACAGTTACCAGAGAAAGCCGCCCTGTTTAGGTTAGTGAGGAAGGCGGAGCATTTCTTACTCCCTATTTCCTTCAGGATTTGGTTATATATTTAGCCAATTTTTCACTCGACCATACCTTCGGGTGTATTGTGAAGCATCTGGAGGCTCCAAGTATAGGTTTTTCTGTTTCTGGTTGAAGATCTTGTTGAGTTTTGGGGGAGATTTATCGGTATCGCTTCCTACTCCGCCATTACTCTGACGTCATCTCTGTAGTCTTTTCTATAGTTAGTACCACATGTGGATATCCTGCCTGTGAGTAGAAGGCAAATTTAACTATTGGTAGAAGAAAAAGTAGTCGTTTACTTTTCTCTTTCAGGAAAGTAGACAGATCTAGGATAATAAGAACAATTCTCTTATAAAGAAAATAATAAAAACAATGCTTCATTGTTAACATATGACAAGCAGTTTATACTCTTATGGAATTAGATATGTAAAATTTGTCTGCTCTAAAGAGGAGTAACCAAGGTTGAGTAACTGAGGGTCTTTATTTAAATTAATTTCTATCTATTTGTTGTTCTGTTGAATAAAGATTTGGGTAGATATAAATATACATTACCACATGATTGAGTGACTCATTTGCACCTCTTTTCTCCCTTATTAAAAGAATTTTGGCATCTGCAGGGGACCTTGTAAGGGCAAATAATGAGTTTTCAAAATTCAGTTCTGATCTACGGTTATGAATCTAGCAAAATATTTAGAATCATTAGAATTCTGCCAACTGGCCTTTTATTGGTAAATAACATACCCAGATTTTTAAAGCTTTTGTTGTATTTTTTTAAGTTTTTCATTCAAATTTGAATAAGCAGTTTGATATCAAGTGTTAGATTGGAACATGCTACCACAAAAAGAAATTAACAACCACACTGAAATTCCCAATTACACCATATTTCCCTTCTGAATTTATACAGGTATGGGCCTATAAAAAACTTTTATGTTGGATAACAATATTTTACAAATAAAATCAGGTCTGGATTAGACATCCAGTTGCATCAGATAGTCTTTGTGGAGGAGGTAATATTTGGTGTTGGAGGAAGTGTCTTTGAAGGAAAGTAACTGCTTTCTCAGCAGAAAAAGAGCATAATGTGTGATCACAGGAAGAAATGAACAAAAAACAAAACAGGTAGGTTCGAGTGATATGCAGCCTTTTCTGAGTAAATTAGCTTGTGTGACAAAACAAAATGACTTATGAATAAAATGCATAATTTAACTTTATATTTACTTTCTAGAACTTTTTCTCTCTTTAAATAAATTGAAGTTAATCATTATTCGAACCACTAAATAAAAATGTTTGAAGAAATATCAGCAAAACTACTTAAAATAATAAGCATCATAATTTTTAAAAGTAATGCCTAGAAACCCAATGAGATACTACAGATCTAAGCAATTAAGGAAAAAATACAGAGGTGGCCAAAAAGTAGGTTTGCAGTTGTTTGTATGGGAAATAATACAATAATTAATAATAATAATAAAACAAGAATAAACTGTTTTGGATACTTACATTTGCCCACCATTGTGTGTTATAATGCTGTTTCTTTTTGGGAGAGAGAAAGACAGGAGAGGCGAGAGATGAGAAGCGTCAAGTCATAGTTGCAGCACCTTAGTTGTTCACTGACTGCTTCTCATATGTGCCTAAACCGCAGGGTTCCAGCAGAGCCAGAAAACTCTTGTTCAAGCCAGAGAACTTGGGCTTCAAGCCAGTGACCTATGGGCTCAAGCCAGTGACCATAGGGTCAGGTTTATGATCCCACACTCAAACCAGCAACCCCGTGCTCTAGCTAGTGAGCTTATGCTCAAGCCAGTGACCTGGAAGTTTTGACCTTGGATCCTCAATGTCTCAGGTTGATGCTCTATCCACTGCACTACCACTGGTTAGGCTATAATGCTATTTCTTTAAAAAAAAATCTGACCATATTTACTAAAATGAATTAACCAAGATAAAATATGATTATTTAACCATGATCATTCTAAGTGTAATCTCTAAGTATGCTCTGTTGTGAATTTCTTTAGAAGTTTATAAATTATTTTATTGAATTTTTAAGACAGCTCAAACTGTAAATAATCTGATTAATAAAATAAATATATATTGAATACATTCTAAAATTCTGTAGGGTTCATGACACTGAGATCTTATTTTGTTTTTACTGTCTTCAACATTATTCTGTCAGAATCAAAACACTTTTTAATTCTGAAGCTTTATTTTTTTTTTACAATATAATATGGTATTTTGGTTCCAGATAGATAAATGACATATAAATTAGAAAATAGAGTTTCAGAAGTCATATTTTAATTTTCAGATTCAGATTATCTGAAGTGTATAATCAAAAGTAATATATTAGTAATATATATATATTAGTAAAGAAAAAATTAACAGCTACTATGTGTGTATGCATACACATATATACATAAATATGTGTTTATACAATACAGGTACATACACACACATACATGTATTCTTTGAGATTAAGATTCATATATAATTGAGCATGTCTTGTGAACTAGGGCTTACTAAAAGCTTATTTGAAAGTGGACAAAGTGGACCTTGGGAAAGAAATGGTCATAGGAGAGTTTTAGACATAACATAAGCATGCTTAAAGAACTATCTACTGGATTAGATAGGCGGACAGGAGTCTATTTGCATATAAGAGGAGGTATTGAGGTCTCTTCTGAAAAAAAAAAGAAAATTTATCTTAACTTGAGAGATATCTGAACTCTGTAGAAATAGCCTTATAATAATACATTAGTTCCTACCTTACCCCTTAATCTTTTCTGCAGTTTCAGTTACTTTTGGTAACAGAAATAATTCAAAAGTTTTAAATTGCTTTGCCTGAGTAGCATGATGAAATCTCTTACCATCTTGCACCATCCTGTCTGGGATGTGAAACCTCCCTTTTTCCTGTGCACCAAGGCTATGTATGCTTCCTGCCCATTGATCACTTAGCCAGCTCAGTTATCAGATTGATTCTCATGGTATCATTGTGCTTATGTGCAAGTGACCCTCATTTTACTAAATAAGGGCCTCATAATGCAAGAGTAGTGATGATGGCAATTTGGGCATGTCAAAGAGAAGTCATAAAGTGCTTCCTTTAATCAGTGCTTTTCAACCTCAGGTCTGCCAGAAATTTCATGCCAGTCCTTGAAAAAGTTAACCACTTTAAGGTTGTATGAAGATTATAGAGCCAATTATCAATTATTATAGACTCTATAATCTTCATACAACATCAGGGTAATTAGCAGACCAACACAAAATTACTGGCAGACTAGCTGTTGAAAACCACCCACTGCTTTGAGTGATGTATGTATGTATGTATGTATGTATGTATGTATGTATGTATAAGGCCAGTTGCCATAGCCACCATCACAGCTGCCTGGCCCATGCAGGTTTGCATTTGATTTAGATAGACAGTAATGAAGCAATGGAGCCAAGAACTGGTGGACCATTAGCTTTAATCCTAGCTTGCACCCGGCGGGCAAGAAATACACACAGTGGGAAAACACTTCCCTTTCCATTCAAGGCTCCCAAAGCCACTGACTTATCCGAGTTTTCCTAGGATCAAAGGTTTATAATCTCACCAGCCTTATTCACTTCTATTCTTCATCTCCTCTTTGCACAACCTCTGCATAAACTGGCTTCTCCTTCAGCACCCCACCATCTTGGTTGCTTCTCTGTTGTAATGCTAATTTCAGGAACCAAGAAAGAACAAGCCCCCAGTCTGCCCCATTTTATAGTGTAGAAATCCAAACCTTTATGCCTATATATAAATAAGAAAGTCTCTGATACAAAGCCACTTATCTGAGGCATAAATGGGATTCCTCAAAAGAGTGTACCACTGCCTATAATTCAACAGTCAAGGATGTGGGGAAAAGCTTAGTGTTGAGAAGATCTTAGTATTAAAAGGGTGGGAAAGGCTTAGTCTTAAAACTAAGCCTTAAGTTATCTGGACTCTGCCTGCTTACAGCCTGTCCCTCACACCCAATGCAAACTATATGCAAGTAAACATATACATCATATTTACAAATTTATTTGACTGACAATCATTTTCAGTGTTATATTTGTTTTGAGACATCTAGTGGTGGTCATGGGATCTATTCCCTGCCAATATGAAAGGAATTCATATTGTAAGAACAAAATTACAGACAGGAGCTAAAATTCTAGACAAACCTTAGGGTCTATTATGCAGGTTTTTTCTTACCCAGCCCATTGCAGTGAGGAACTACAACTAAAAGCTAAAATCTATAAAACACTGTACCACAAACAATATTGGTTTAATGTAGGAGACAGGCTATAAACTTACAAAGTCCTTATAGCCTAGGGCTTAGTTTAAGACAAAGCTCTTACCCACACCCTTTTAAGACTAAGATCTTCCCACACCCTTCTAAGACTAAAATCTTCCCCACACCCTTGGCTGTTGCATGGTGGAGGGTAGAGCACTCTTATGAGGTTTCTTGTTTATGCCTCAGATGTGTGCCTTTGTATCAGAGACTTCCTTATTTGCATATGGCTCTGCACTATATAATAAAGCAGACTGCGGGCTTTGCTCTTGCTCTTACAAGCTATGGGCTGTGCAGAGACCTTTTTCTCTTGAAGTCTATTTCTTCATTCTGCACCATTCTCACTCAGGACCTGGAGAATTACTGCTGCCCTGGTTCATGGCAATTTAAGACATTAAAGACATTGTTAAAAAAGAGTAATAAAAAGTTAACAAAAGTATCCTTCCTAATTCCCACAAATACCAACCTGCTTTGGAACCAGATAACAGTGTATTTCTATCAACACCAACAGACGAAATAAAACGTAGCAGGGTACTAAGTGGAAGAGCAACAGTGGAACCCCGGTGAGAAGCCATGAAGACTCCAGTGAGTGGAAGCCTGGAGGCACTATCAGCACTGGTGCGGGTGGTACTTTTCAAGTTTTCTTTCAAAACAGAAAACTTTCTCCCAAATTCCTTCTGTTGTATCATTTCATTTTCATTTACCTCACAGATCTATTGTAATCTCCATATCTGAAAGGCCCATTACACTTATATTGGATATATTGAATTTCTCATGCTACTTATGTTTTATTTCCTAACTTACACCCCCACCCCTTTTGAAATTTCTCATTCTGAAATAATTTATTCAGGAGGCTTTCTAAGGAACTAACAGGCTTCCCTTAAATACTACTCAGTGTGATTGGTATCTGTTGTCTTCGTATCTGGCACCTTGTTTTCTATTTTTCTTTTATAATTTCTATGTTTTTATAATTTTAATTTTTAATTTATTGTGTTGACAGGATTTCAAGTGTCCGACTCAGTATTAACACCCTCCACCCACTGTATCATATCCCTCACGCCCCACGCAGTCTCCTTTCACACCCATTTCACCCCGTTCCCACCCATCTCCTACCTCCCTTTTCCCTTCCCTCTGAGAATTGTGGTGTTAGTAATTTCCCTTGTATCATAAAAGACCACTTGGATATAAGTTACACAAATTAAATCTTAAGCTAATTATAATAGAGATTTTCTTTCAGTGAATGCCATTTACTCTAAATGTTCAAAAAGGATACCCATATTTTAAACTGCCTTTATTTCCAGATCGCCATACTTATTGGAAATTTAGTTTATCATGAATAGTTGACTTGGGATCTCTCAGTAATTGTGCAAATTATTGTTCACTGCTAGAGAACAAGAAAAATTTAGATTTTTCCCCCCTTCAGTGGCACCAAAGTATCACAATTTATGCAATGTAGTGTCAAAGTTATAGCCACAAAAAAATAGGTAGAGACTTGGGAGTGTTTATTCTGAAAGTTTGAAATCAGCTAGGAAAATAAAGTTTTATTGTCTTTACTCTTCGACAGCTGACCAGGACGATTCCATTCTCTAATAAGGCTTTCCGTACACACCAGTTTTCTTTTGGGATGACAGCGCTCTGCAGGCTCCTGATGGATTTGAAGATTTGAGACATATTACATTTCTGTTCTGTGCCCATCTACTTTCCTGAGTTCTTTCCTATCAAACTCTTGTCTGTTAATCTCTTAGACCCCACTCTGTTCAAACAGTCTTTGTACAGCTGGAATGTGGACAAGTACAGGCTCTTCTTATTTCCTGGCCGGTGAGGGTATCTTAATTTAAGTAAATTTAGACTGTGCTGGCTCCTCTAGCATTCCATTTCATTCTCTCCAACCTCATCCATAATAAAAAAGTTTTGCATGTTTTTAATCAGAGACGTTAAAATATGCAACTATAGACATTTTTAAGTTACATAATTAAAGATTCATTTATATAGTTAGCAATCATATTTCTGGCACTTTTTTTTACTTATAAAGATACAGCGTTCTGTTAATAGCATATTCTTTTAGAGACTATAATTTTTAGTGTCACTTGAGAAAAAGTGGTAAGTACTATACAAAACAAAGATAATAACTTTTTTGAAATCTAAAAAAAATTTTCTGGACTTCATCAAAAATCAAGTCAAGTTAATTTGAGATATTACTTCAGGGTCTTCACCATTTTTTGTTTAAATAATATGCAAGAGAGATTAAGAAGGCACTTGAGCTCTAGCCATATCTGGCATTTGTCAGCGGTAGGGGAATGGTACAGTGGATTAGGAGGATTAGGCTGTGGGAAGGGCGGGCATCAGGTGCTAGCTCCTATTTTAACAGTTAATAATTAGAAGAATTTCACTCACACTTCTGTTGTATTCTAATTATTCATGGTTCAGGTTCTCAGCTTTGTCATATCACTTTCTGCCTCAGGTCTCTGGAGATATCTGACAGCAGCTGTTAGAGGACAGTAACTTCAGGTTATGAACTGGGTTGCATTTAAAGTCTTAATGTTGCAGAACCTATTAGGTTGGTTCTTCCATTCTATAATGGCAACAAAACTCGCCTGGCTTTATTGTTTATTCTCAAGCTAATCCAAAGGGTGATGCTCAAGAAATAGATTAAAGAAAAAGAAGACAAAGAAAAGGTATTACATTAATCCAAGAATTTTCTGCTTATGTTGTTTGACATGATATATTCAAATGCAATTGTAAGTGTTACTTAAGGAACAATATTCAAAAAAAAAAAAGTTAAGATTTTTTCTTTTTTCTATTTACCATGATGGATTATTATTTTTCCATTTTTTAAAAATTTACTTTTAATTTATTAAAATAACATGATTCGCCAAACCATACAAGTACCAAGTGTACAACTCAGTATAATAGCATCTACACACTCGTGTACCAGTGCCTCAAGGAAAGTTTCTTTACACCTCCATTTTCCCTACCTTTGCCCTCCTCCCTTGCCTCCACCCCTCTTTCCCTCTGTTTATTATCACCTTGTTGACTGTATCTATGTGTTATGTATATATGCTTTTTGGCAAATCCCTTATTCTTCTTTCATCCTGTCCTCTCACTCCCATCCCTTCTGACAACTAGCTGTCCAGTAATTTTTGGCCTTTAAAATCAATTCTACAATTGGCAGTTTTGCATGAGAGTTTATTTGGAGTAAGTATTTAGAAGTGAAATAGGGTAAGCCATAAGGTATCAACTGTGCATATTAAGATAATTGTAATTCTTCCCCCTTATTATTAGTGTATAAGAATATCTCTAGCCTGACCAGCTGGTGGCGCAGTGGATGGAGCATCAGACTGGGGTGCGGAAGACCCAGGTTCAAGAGCCTGAGGTCACCAGCTTGAGAGCGGGCTCATCTGGTTTGAGTGAAGCTCACCAGCTTGGACCCAAGGTCGCTGGCTTGAGCAAGGGGTTACTCCATCTGTTGAAGGCCCATGGTCAAGGCACATATGAGAAAGTAATCAATGAACAACTAAGGTGTCGCAATGAAAAACTAATGATTGATGCTTCTTATCTCTCTCCGTCCCTGTCTCTGTCTGTCCCTGTCTATCCCTCTCTCTAATTCTCAATCTCTGTAAAAAAAAAAAAAAAAAGAATATCTCTAGTCCCTGTCAACATGTGTTATTTTTTCTATTTTTTTATAAATTAAATGTAATGGGGTGACATTGGTAAATAAGAACACATAGGTTTCAGGTAAACATCTCTACATTTAAACTGTGAATTGTATTGTATACCCATCACCCAAAGTCAAATCATTTTCTGTCACTGTATATTTGTCCCTCTTTACTTTGTTCCTTGCCCCTCCTCCCAGTAAACTTTGGTCTATGTTCATGAGTTCTTGAAAGATAAACATTTGATTAAACACAGAATCATGTTTAGACAGTTTACTGTCAACTTTCTTGTTTTAAAAATCCACACATTACATTAACTGGACATGCACACACTTTGGATATGCAGAGGTTCAAATGGTTGAGAAAAATATTAAAATGAAGTAGGAGGATTTTAAGAAAAATAAAATAATGGCAAGTATTGAAGATAATAGTTCCCTTGCTTAAAAACTTCCATATGAAGTACCATATTGAGTTGCTTTTGAAGAGTGGCAAAACTAAACTCTGTAACAGATTGATTGAATCTGGCCTTCTATGGAACAGAGACCTATGTATATTAAATATTACATGTAGTGTGTACCTATGTTTCTTAGAAACTAGCAAATAACTGTCTTTTAAATGCAATTTAAATTTTTATTTTAGAGCCTATGAGATAATATAATATTTAAAATTCTCATACTAAGAATTTTTTTTAAATTCATTCTTCTAGACTGAAATATTTGTCAGAATAATTCTCTTGAATAAATGAAAGATATTAGTCACAAAAAGGTTCCAAGTGTTCCTCATCTTATAAATTATTTATATATAAAAATCAATAGCTTAACTCCCAGTAAATTAAGAAAATTCCAAATTCTGATATGATTATGTACATAAATGTGTGTAAATATATTTACTTATTATATATATAAACAAATTAAGAAGTGGATCTCATTTCTTTTTTTTCTCTCTTTCCTTTTTTTTTTTTTAGTGAGAGAAAAGGAAATAATGAAACAGACTCCTACATGAGCCCCAACCAGGATCCACATGGCAACTCCCATCTAGGGCCAATGCTTGAGTCAACCAAGCTATTTTTAGTACCTGAGTCTGACATGCGCTGGTCAACCAAGCTATCCTCATTGTCTGGGGCTGATGCTAGAACCAATCGAGCCACTGCCTGTGGGAAGGGAAGAGGGAGAGTTAGGGAAAGGGAGGGGGAGAGAAACAGATGGTCATTTCTCTTGTGTGCCCTGACCAGAAATTGAACCCAGGATGTCCATATGCTGGGCTAATGCTCTATCTACTGAGCCATCTGGTGAGGGCTAGATCTCATTTTTAAGCCTTTCTTTATATATAATTTTATATATCCTCATATTTCAAAGAGAGATAATATAGCCTTCCTCGTAGTACAGTACAGTAATCCAAATAGTAAAATGTGTTAAGTGTCAACTGATAAAATGGACAACACACAACAGTACCATACTGAACTGGCATGAAACAATTCTCAAGTCTTACATGCATTTCTGTACCATTGCTTTCAGTGCAAAATCTCTATCAAAAGTTAAACTAAATAATTTTTAATTAACTGTAGAACTGTAATATAATTGAAATAACTAAAAATATTTCACATAAAGAATTATATATAGAAATAAGTGGAGAAAATTTGCTATTCTTTGAAAAGTTTTTCTTCAATAAGATAACAAATTGCTCATAGAGCTGTTCTACACTTAGAGTAATTTAGGAGATATAAAATATCATGAATGAAATTGGCAGATATTTTCCAAAATTAAATTTTACAATTACATGCCCACATATAAACACACTAATTTACAATTAAAAACAGTTGATACCAATGAAATAATGATGCATAGTTCTATATGTAACAACTGGTTAATCTATTTATTTTGGAAACCCAATAGAAAGATCTCAGACAAATTTTTTAAAATTTTATATTTGTTTTTTATTGCTACTCAATAAATTACTAACCCCACGTTTTACAACATTGTGTGGCATGCTGAAGAAAAAAAAATACTACAAGCATAATCAGATATTAAAAAAAATATTGAAAAGGTGGCACCATTTAAAAATTTTATAATCACAAACATGGCATTACTCTTGGCTATATTTAGCTTTAGAGCTAAAACAAACAAACAAACAAACGAACAAAAAACCCATTAAAATATTTCTGATTCAAGAGCCCTCAAATAAAAGATGGAAGAATCAACTCTCAGATATCTCTAAATCAGTGGCAAGAACTTGTAACAGTAATCTTTCTGAATTTATATCCATTTCTCTTCTGATTAGGCATTCAGTCTCTCAGTTTTACTTTGACCAATATTGAGTTTTATCTGTTATTATGGTTTCTATTCATAGAAGTGTTTATTAAGAGTAAAAGCCAAAAAATTTTAATATCTAATAAAATATTTTAAATTTTTGAATAACTGCTGTCATTATTTTAAAGTGATATGTATGTATGATTTTCAAGAATTGGATTAACAGTGCCTACTTAAAAAAATTGTCTTCAATATATGTGATTTCAGACCATTTTGTAATTTATCATTTATATGCACATTAAGTTTATTCATATATTTTTAGCTGAAAAAGTTACTCAAGCATTATTTTTTGTTAAAATTATCATAATGTGATAATGATGCGTTTTAAGAACTATAATTAGGATTATGTTAGCAATGTTATTTGAAACTGAAACTGAAAGATGATTATAGTTAACCCAATTACTATATTGCAAATAATCAGCATTTCAAGAACTTTTAAATAAATTTTCATTATATCTTTATAAAATATGTGTCATCTGATATAATTTAGATGATAAAACTCAATTAAAATCATGGGTATATTTGAAAGAAAATAATATGATAAACTTATATTTTAATAGAAATATCTATATAATTTTCAAAATTGGTAATGTTCAAAAATGAGGAGAGCACTGCTGAATATATTGAAATAATATTTAATATTCTATGAATTGGCAACTCATTTCATTTGTTAGTTGAGACTGGCAAAAATATATCTGTGTTCTGTCAGGTGAAATAATCTTTTGTTTGGAAAATATTTGTAAACCAGACTAGAAGAATTAAGTCTTTTTTTTACTTGGAGTAAAATGGCAAGCAAAAGAAAAATGATGAGAAGATAATTTTTTGTCACTTTTTGCTTCATAATAGTTTTTTCCAAGTTGTTTTAAATGACCTTCTATTATAAGCAGGTAATCTGCTTCTCAGACTGAATCAAACAGAAGGCTATAAGCCGCTTGGTCTAAATGGCAAAGAATTAAAAAATACTATATTTTGTTCTTCTGCTTCTGAATTAGAAGTTACTAGGCACTTCCCATAGACTCAAATTTTAAGGTAGAAACCATGCCCTACTCCCTTGACTTTCTAGGTGCCTGAGATTGTTTAATTCCTTTCAGATGGATGTTCTTCAAGCTATTTTTGGTAAAAAAAAAAAAAAAATTTTAATGTTTATTATTAATTTCCAACCTAATGTTTTTGTACAATAAGACTTCTGTAAAATGAAGTTAAATGGGTTACTAAAAATTGAAAAAATGCACACAAACACAAGCAAAATTTTTGAATTACTGAACTCAATAGACAATATTATTAAGGTATACCATTTTGAAAAATCTTTTATGATATTAATGTCTTTGCTGATAATTTACCTACAAACACTGGTTTTCAGCTTTTGCTTTGTGTCACACACACTGCATTAGCGATGGGGCCACGTAGGGAGAATTTACTTCTTCCTTTCTTATTCTTGCAAATTGTATTTTCTGAAAATAAATCCTTGTGTCAAACAATTTCTATGTTAGTTTGTGTCAGCCTTATTTAATTTTCTTTTTCATTTATTTAAGCAAGTCCTCTGACTTTTTCCCTGAATCTTACTAATTTTCAGAAATCTATGGCTTGCCTAGAATTGAAGCAAATATGCTACCCTTGCTCATATAGGCATTAAATAATCCTTAGGTCATTGTCCTCTCAACCAAATAGCTTCCTACTTAAATAGTGCCCAGCTTCTCTTCCATCCTGAAGACTACTAGTATAATGCTGTGTTGCTTACCTTAACTGAATTTTTTAGACTCCCAGAGTATCCACAGATTTATTTTAATAGTTCATTAATCTATTAAATTATTTGCAACATTTGGTGCACTGGTACACATGTGCATGTTCAAGATGTTGTGTTCAAAAAAATATACTGTCATGTTTTTGGGGTTTTTTTTGTATTTTTCTGAAGCTGGAAACGGGGAGAGACAGTCAGACAGACTCCCGCATGCGCCCGACCGGGATCCACCTGGCACACCCACCAGGGGGCAATGCTCTGCCCCTCCGGGGCGTCGCTCTGCCGCGACCAGAGCCACTCTAGTGCCTGGGGCAGAGGCCAAGGAGCCATCCCCAGCGCCCGCGCCATCTTTGCTCCAATGGAGCCTTGGCTGTGGGAGGGGAAGAGAGAGACAGAGAGGAAGGAGGGGGCATGGAGAAGCAAATGGGCACTTCTCCTATGTGCCCTGGCCGGGAATCAAACCCGGGCCCCGCGCACGCCAGGCCGACGCTCTACCGCTGAGCCAACTGGCCAGGGCCATACTGTCATGTTTATGGAAATATTATACTGCTATAAGGCAATTAACTGCACTAGATTTAAAATTCCAACCTTTTGGGAGGATGTAACTTGTATTAAAGGCAATAATAGCATAATAATCTATATTAGTACCACTCATTACACCCAAAATATTATTTTTCAAAAGTGTTTAATAAATTATACAATTCTTTCCTTCTAGATTACTTATACTCTAAGTATAAGCCAAATACAGTTTTGAAGAAAGAGGCAAGCTTATTCAACATCCA
Organism: Saccopteryx bilineata; assembly: GCF_036850765.1. NCBI lineage: Eukaryota > Metazoa > Chordata > Mammalia > Chiroptera > Emballonuridae > Saccopteryx > Saccopteryx bilineata. The sequence continues at coordinate 82,630,879 of NC_089494.1, forward strand.
AGCCTACACCATGTGGTCATTTACAACAGTCACAATAAGGATAGGAATGATATTATTGCAGGCTCACCATGATACTGTATGAGTGAGATGTAACCAGTCAGTGAAGGTTTGAAGAAGAAGGAGCACGACAAACAACAACAACAACAAAAAAAAAATGGAAAGCCTCTAGAAGTTAGAATAAGTGAGAAAACATTCTTGCTTAGAAATCTCTAAAAAGAAATATAGGCTTGCAACTTCTTTATTTTAGAAGAGACCCATTTCAGGCCTTTGACCTTCAGAATTTTAAAATAAATTTCTGTCATTTTAAGCCATTAATGTGCATCATGATAAGGTATATTTTTATAACACAAATGGTTGTCTTGAATAAAGAGTCTAAATATTTAATGAATACACCAGAAATATTTTCTTGCCAATATTTACCCTAACATTCTTCTTTAGCTTCCATTTTTTCTACTTTTTTTCCTCCAAAAATCACAGTAAATAGTTATGGAACTAGTGGAGAATGATATTTTTAGAGACTACATTTGTTTTAACATTTTTCATTTATCAAAAGCTTTTGGAATGTCAATATGTCTATGGTTAGTAATAAGAAACCACTTAATAACCAAATTGTAAATGTATACACACTTCCATAAGACAGTGAAGTATTAGAGAAATTGAAAAATGAAAGAAGGTACTTTAGTTTTAATTTATTCTATTTTTAACACAGGCTTACAAAGCAGCAAAGACAAATTGCAATTTCTAATAAATGGTGCTAATGTGTAACATTTTTAAGAAACCAGGACTAAATGATTCAGTGCATTGCAGAATACATATTGAAATAACAGATGTTGCGTGGGCAGCAAGTATAAAGAAATATAGTAAGTGTCTGTGTGTGAAGAACAGGGAGCGAAAAATTAATGTGTATGTCTAGCTTATATTGAAATATTGAAAATGAGTTATTTTACTTAAAATATATTCATATCTAAAAATAACATATATTTTATCCACACCAGAATCAATTTACAGATTCCTAAAATAATACCTGTCTTAGGAAAGAGAAATAGAGTCAATGATTATGTCAAATGTGTGATATCTTTAATGAGATAAAATATATTTTGTAAAATAAATGGAAAGCATAATAGCAAGTAAACATAAATTATTTCTTACTAATTAGCAATGTTTATGAAATGTCTAATGAGTGAAAATCATGGATTTGACATTTAAAAATAATTATAACATAGATAATACCTGCCAAGCCCTTCCACTTTATAATCTAATGAAAAACATTTTGACTTCAAAAATATTTTCACATTAATGACAAAATAGTAAAAGAAAAATTGCCACAAATGAGTTTATGTTTATTTGAAAAATTAATTTACATGACATCAATATAAGGTTATTAAAGTAAGCACTTTATTCCTAGAATCAACCTACCTACAATGGCTAACAAAATTTTATTTTGATAATGTTAATTCTTCAACTGCTATAGAAAAGTTGCCATAGTTCTTTGATGGCACAAGAATTATAACCAAATATAAGATTTCCTAATGTACATTATGACCTAAATTTATTTAAATGCATTTCTATATATTTTTATTCTTCTTTATTTTTGATTAAATTTATTGGGATAAAGTTGGTTAATAAGACCACATAAGTTTCAAGTATACATTTCTATGATACATAATGCTATTTTGCATTTTCTGTATATATATTAAAGCATGGGAGAAAGGAGAGAGCTTGACTGATTGATTATATTCAGTCTTGAACTAGTTTTATTCACATGCCTAAAACGAATTCAAAACATTTTAAGTTTAGATATCTGGATGGTAGCATTAGTATTGATTTTTTTTTTCCCTTCTTTTTCCAAGTGAAAGGAGGGGAAATGGATACAGACTCCCTTATACACCCCTACTGGGGTGCATTCGACAACCACCCTCTAGGGCTGATGTTCTGTCCATCTGGGGCCCTGCTCAAAACCTAGCTATTTTTAGTGCCTGAGGCAGAGGCTCCACTGGAGCCATCCTCAGTACCCGGGTTGATGATGCGCTTGAACTAATCGAGCTGTGGCTGCAGCAGGAGAACACAGAGAGAGAGAGAAGGGGAAGGAAGGGAAAAACAGATGGTCACTTCTCCTTTGTGTCCTGACTGGGAATCGAATCTGGGCATCCACACGCAGGGTCAAGGCTCTACCACTGAGCCAACTGTCCAGAGCTGAGTATTGATTTTTATACTAGACTAGTATGTATTTTTGAAAGTTTTAATATTTTACATTTTTCTTCCTTTTTAAAGCCAGTTGTATAACATCTTCAAATCTTTTTGTTAATGACACTCCAGCAGTGTCTTTTTCTTTTACAAGAACATTTTTATATTGGCCACCAGAATAATTTCTCCATCTCAAAATTTGTATTTTATTTACATCTTCAAGTCTCCTTTTATTGTTTAAACTATCGTATATCAAGGTTCTGGGAACTAGAGTGGAATGTGAATATCTCTAACGGCAAATTTTTTGAGTTTCACTTTAACAAATACTAGTTTAGCATCTACTGATGCCAGGAACTGTTCAGGTTTATTCCTTATTATAAAGTGATCCTCAGTGACATATCTGTGGTAGCCTATATGTTATTTCAAGAAAGAGGAAGGAGAGTGGTGTGGATTGACTCTAGTAAAAAGCTGAACTTGTGAAGAAGAGGCAAAAAAAGTAATAGGTATAGGGAAACAAGACATTATATCTATATTGCCTTGTAGACATTTGTGCGGACCTCAACTTTCCTGTGTATGAGATAGAAAGCATCATAGGGTTTTCAGCATTAAACAAAATTATTTGATTCATATTTTGAATGGTCACTCTCACTTAATGTGTTGGAGAAGGGAAACTATATAAGCAGTTAGAGTAGTTACACAAACATGAGTGATGGTTTAGATAAGATGTAACAGAGTTTATGATGAGGTGGCCGGAAGTGCTAGAGTTGTGATATTTTGAAGGAAAAAGAATAATATTTTCTAAAAGAATGGATGTGAGGTGTGAAAAAAAATAATTAGATGATTCAGAAGATTTGTCTTGAACAACTACAGTTATCACAACTGAATTCTGAAGACAACCTGTGGAACTGGTTTGAGAGGAAAGCTAAAGGAGTTTTGTGTGTTAAGCTGGAGATATCTACTAGAATTATATTATGATGTTATATACAAAGTTAGTAATGAGATTTCTAATGTTGCTGTATTTTCATACTCAAGGTATGATATTGTTTCTTATATACTAGAGATAAGTAAATTGTGTTGAACTTGTATATTTATATCCTTTAGAATAAGAAATACATAATCAACGGCTGACATTGGTGATAAAGAAAATTGAAAACAAAACAGAAAGTTGTTCTGAAAGTGTGGAAAGAACTAGTATATCTCTCTAGAAATTCTTTCAAATTCCAATTTTTTTATAAATTTTTATTAATTTTAATGGGGTGACATCAATAAATCAGGGTACATATGTTCAAAGAAAACATCTCCAGGTTATCTTGTCATTCAATTATGTTGCATACCCATCACCCAAAATCAGATTGTCCTCCATCACCTTCTATCTATAGTTTTCTTTGTGCTCCTCCCCCTCCCCCTTTCCTCTCCTTCTCTCTCCCCCCTCTAACCACCACACTCTTGTCCATGTCTCTTAGTCTTGTTTTTATGTCCCACCTATGTATGGAATCATGCAGCTCTTAGTTTTTTCTGATGTACTTATAAAATTCCAAATTTTAAGGCAGATAAAAAATATGATTGCTTATGTCTGGCCAATGGCAACTAATGTCTCATTGGTAAGGGTGAAAGAGAAGAATGAGAGGTTTGGGAAACTTGCACTTTGTCAAGAGATAGAACAACTTCTTTCTCTTCTGTAATACAAATAAAATGAAAAACCAAAAGAATAAAAATAATTCAGAGTATATGTACTTGAAAGATGAGTGCAAAGCTAGGCAGAGCTCTAGGCCAATTTTGGAGTATAATAAAAAACTGATCACACTGGCCATGCAGTTCAGTTGGTCAAGGCGTTGTCTGGAAGCACGGAGGTTGCTGATTTAATCCCCGGTTAAGGTCTTGTCTCTTTGTCACTCTTTCTTCCTCTCTCACTAAAATCAATCAACAAATAAAGTTTAAAAAAAAAGAAAGAAAGGTGGAATTAAAAAAAAAACTGATCAAGAAAATGAGTGTGCATCATACAATCTAAAGTGACTATATTAGGACTTTTTAAATGAAATTACTTTTGCTCTAAGAAAATTTATTCTTGTGGGTTAAATAGAATCTTAAGAGTATTTTCTTAATAATTATCAGTGGAGGTTGTATTTTTATATCTCTGTCTACATGTGTGTGTGAGAGAGAAGAAACGGGCAAGAGGGCAAGAGCAAGACAATGAACCATAGAAATCTGAACTAGAAACCCCAAGGTACATTATTTTTTAATTAAACAAATTGATAATTCCAATTCTGTACATTTTGTATGTAATGCTTTGCTGATGTTTATTAACTTAAATTATTTTATTTTTTCAAATAGTTTATTTACTGATATAGAGAGAAAATAGAGAGAAAGAAAGGCAGAGGGTGGAGCAGGAGTCATCACTTCATAGTTGCTCCCTATATGTGCCTTGATAGGATAAGCCTGGGGTTTTGAACTGGGTTTTGTATTCAGTGTTCCAGGTCCATGCTTGATTTACTGTGTCACCACAGGTCAGGCAATTTTTTAAAATTGCTGCATGCTGAGAAGAAACATTTAGCTAAAGTAACATACATGGAAGCAGGGTCTACAAAATAAAGTAATGGGAATTTTACCACTTGTTTAAACATTTCAGGTTTTTTTCTGAAATCTGAGTTGATGCTCAGTACAATGTTAGATCAGTGAGCTGGTATGGATGTATGTATTGAGATTATTCCCAGGTTACTCTAAAAGGCAACATTATTTTTCCTTGCTTGTTAACCTATTTCTACATAATTGTTTCCCAAATCATCTTTATTTATTATTGTATGGCATTTTTATTTACACAATAAAGTGTAACTTAAAGAATACAGTTCAATGTTCTCAGAAATTTCCCTTTCTGGGACTGTACATGTATATCACAGATTTCTGATACTTCATTGCCTCAATTTCTCAATAGAAAATCTGTTCTTTTCTTAGCATTTATTTTATAATTCCTTATGTCAGGCTGACAAACAATTATTAAAAAAAAAACAATAGGAAGGGTTAAATTCTTTGCTAGAAAACAATTAGAGAATTTTTTAATAATATTTCCCTAAAACCAAGTCTACATAAATGTTCAGTGATTAAAATTCAGAGGCAAATAATCCGTCATATTCCTTAATGATAAAGATAAATGAAATTTTAGAAAAAAAGTTGAGAAAAGAGTGCAGTAGAGTGGTTTTCCTAACAAATGCTCATCTTTCTTTTTGGAAGTTAATCGTCTGTTTGGTAATTAAAGCTTAGTGTATTGTCTTAATCCCATCACGAAAATGTGGAATATGTATTATACTGTAATGAATCAATATTAGACAATGTAGGCTGCATAATAAAGGCATAAAGTTTTAATTAGAACAACATTTCCAAACTATGATGTGCATCATTCATTTCTGGACTTTATGAAAGATGCATGCTGGTGCCCTGCTGACTCAAAACCTTAGTTAATGGAGCTAACTGATAAAAAATTAACCTGTGCCTGGTGTTAGTCCAAAACACACACAACAGGCCAAATTGTGAGAGCAACTAAACTGAAATAATCTTGCTTCATAACAACTTTAAAAAGTGTTATAAATGCTCTCTCTCTCTCTCTAAAAGTCAAACAAACAAAACTGCTATGAGCTGCTTTAGAATAAAATTTGAATTTTGAAAATTTCTACTTTGTCACTGAGTAGTATTAAACTTTGAAAATGTTATTTTACTGATAGGTGTTATGTAAAAAATATTGTAAAAGAAATCAGCCTTTCTGCGTGTGGGGTAAGATAGGAGTGGATAAGTAGTTTTTTGTTTTTTGGGTTTTTTTTACAGAGACAGAGAGAGAGAGTCAGAGAGAGGGATAGACAGGGACAGACAGACAGGAACGGAGAGATGAGAAGCATCAATCATTAGTTTTTCATTGCAACACCTTAGTTGTTCATTGATTGCTTTCTCATATGTGCCTTGACCACAGGCCTTCAGCAGACCAAGTAACCCCTTGCTCGAGTCAACGACCTTCAGTCCAAGCTGGTGAGCTTTGCTCGAGCCAGATGAGACTGCGCTCAACTTGGCGACCTGGGTCCTCAGCATCCCAGTCTGACACTCCATCCACTGCTCAACCGCCTGGTCAGGCTTTATGTGTTTTTTGTTTGTTTGTTTTTAAGAGTTTAGCTATAATGGATGTCTTGTAATGTTACTCAAAAGTTTAAGGAAGTTATATTTCTAGATTGCTCAAAATTCATTGGTTCATAAATGAATATGAGAAGTCAAGTTCTTTCACTTCTCAAATAATATGTTTTTTCTTCTTTATTGTTAGTTAATATAGCAGATTACGTTGATTGATTTTCTTTTGTGTGTGTGTGTGTATGTGTGAAAGAATCGGAGAGAGGTACAGATAGGGACAGACAGACAAGAATGGAGAGAGATGAGAAGCATCAATTATTTGTTGCAGCACCTTAGTTGTTCATTGATTGCTTTTTCATATGGCCTTGACTTGGGGGCTACAGCAGACTGAGTGACCCATTGCTCAAATCAGCGACCTTGGGCTCAAGCTGGTGAGCCTTGCTCAAACTAGATGAGCCAACATTCAAGCTGGCAACCTCTAGGTTTAGAACCTGGGTCCTCCGCATCCCTGTCCAATGCTCTATCCACTGTGCCACTGCCTCGTCAGACCATTGATGGATTTTTGAATGTTAAATCAGATTTATATTCCTAGGATAATTCTCACTTGGTTATGAAATATAATATATGTGAAATACAATCTTTTTATATATGGTTTGATTTGATTTTGTTATAATTTTGTTGATAACTTATAAATCTATACTCTATCCAAAGGATATTGTTTTGTAGTGTTTTAACAGAAGGTGATTGACTTTGGGCTATGGGCACACAATGCAATATATAAATCCTGTATCATAGAAACATATACTTGGAACCTGTATAATCTTATTAACTGAAAAGGCTAGGAGTAAAATATTCTTCAGTCTCTAGAAAATCCAGGGCTCAGATAATGTCATCAGGGTCTGATTTATCTTTCTATCTGTGTGTATTGGTGACATTGGTTAATAGGAGTTAGAGCACAAAAAATACTACATGTCTCTCCTGTGAGGGTCAATTTATTTTATTTTCCAAATCACATTTCTAAAATTAAAAAAATCATTTAAAAAAGGATATTGAAAAATCCATCTCTATTCTCCATGGGCATAGAAAATTATCTAAAAGGACTTATAGTATGTTCTAAATTCTTATCATACTTCATTATGAATGAACATTCATTATTTAACCATTATAACAATAATGAATTCCTTACTGGTTAACCAGACAGTAAACACTTACCCTAATTCATACTGTGATTTTGTAACCATGTCCTCTAATGTTTATATGCCAAGTATTTTATTTATGAAATATTAAGAGCTACTACTGATTAAAGGATTTTAAAACTAGAGTGTTAAGCCTAATTCGGAGGGACCCGTAACATTGAAGACAGGAACAAGGTCCGTCTCAGTTACACATCAAAGCTTTATTGTCTAGCTTGGCCAAGCGGCAGCTACTCTGATAGAATTCTGAAGGAAAGCGTGCTGGCTTTTTTTTCTACTTAGATTTTATAGTTTTGTAAGTGGGAAGTACAGAAGCAAAAATTGCAATTAGGAGCCCCTTACCACTATTCGTTATAGTCAAATGTCCTTTAACGTGATAGGACCACATTCAATTTGCAAGCCATACATCCTTTTGGGGAAAAGAAAGTTTACAAGTCAACACAATGGTAGAAAGATGTCTCTTAACATATTAAAAGGCATTCCTATATTATCTAGTGTTCATTTGCTATCTCTCTGTACTGAGTCACACGTGTTAACCACAGGCATTTACATAGGAAAGGTAGTTTCGGTGGGGACAAATGCCCGCAAATGGCTCATTGCTATGAGAAAAGGTTTATTTTGGCTTTTCTCTTCCTGCACCTGGCTAGCCATTCACCCCTTTCCCCACAGGTGTGGCGGAATGTCTGGGGATCCATGTTTTCCTCTGCTTTACATTTACAACACAATGCCAAGGGCCATCCTGGCTATGCCAATCACACAGTACAGAGACTATTCTCACAATTTCTCTGCACACCTTAACCCAAATTAATAAAATCTTCTTCAAGCCTCTTAAAATATTAATATTAATTCTGTAGCCTTTGGTACTTTACAACACCTGCGGGTGAAATGGCTCAGTGGCTCCTCATAGAGAAATAACTTTTTATCAAAAATTTAACACAAATGCTGTGGTATTATATATCATAAAATTTTATACACTAAAAATATTTTTTTAATTTATGTTAAATTTTTTTAATTTATGTTTTTTACTCTAGTGTTAGGTAAAAAACTGTAAATAAATGACTCAACAAAGGCTGCAGCTTAAACAACATTTTATGTATTTTCAGAAAAAATAAACTTATTACATGATTAAATAAGCATTTAAAACTGAACACCATCATTTTTCCCTCCCCTTAAGTGTGTAGTGGTCCAGATTAAGTGTACCCAGAATGTGCCACCCTGGCATGCAGAATATTTTAAGATGAAAACAGGTAAAGCCCAACACACTCAAGAAGAAAACCCTGCTCAGGAAAGGAACCCTAACATGTTCATTTTAGCATATTTACCCTAGTATGTATGACTGAAATGTGGCAGACAGGGAGGGTTCAAGCAAACTAGTTAAACTTCCTTCTGTGAGTCATTGTTTCTGGGTCTGGGTTGCCAAAAAAGAATGTTTACCATTTGTTTTTTCTCATCTATCACTGAATTTCCGATTTTTCCTTTGAAATCTCTAATTCCTGCCTCCTCTCTTTAGTCTAGAATGGCATCTCAACTGCCTAATACATAGTGTTATGAAATCTTCATTTGTACATATATAATAAATTTGGTAATTTTCTCCTGTTAATCTGTTTTATATTACGTTGATTATCAAAATGGCTTGAAGAATTTAGAAAGGTGGGAAGAAAATTATTTTTCTGCCCCACAAATAGCAAAAATCAAGCTTATTATGAGCTCCACCTGGAATTATTAAAGAAAACCTATTTATGTCATAAAAATGATACTCTAATCTATTTGTTGCTATCTCAAAATTCAAATGTACTTTAAAATATGTAAGTTATATAGATAAAAAAAGGCACTGGCATTGCTTATGTAAATTTTCTTAAAGTATATTTATTAAATGCTGGAAATATATAGATATCTATTCACATAAATATTACAGTGATATTTATTATTTATTGTACATATACTTTGATCTTTATGTAATTTTTCCTAGTATAATTTTGAAGGGTAATATATTTTCTATTTATAATAAAAATAAACAAATACTCATAGTTTAGTAGTAGATTGGGGATATAAACAAAAGTAAGCTATTGTACAGTATTTGTTAACATTTTATTGAAATAAAAATAGAAAAATATTTAGTCCGGAAATAATCTAAACCACAATTTTTAAAATTTGGCTGTATATCAGAATTAACATGGATGCCTTTCAGAAGAACACTTCAAATTCTAAGTTAATTAAATTGAAATCTTAGGAACTTATGCCTTAGATTCTGTATTTTTTAAATTCTGTTTTTATCATGGTGTCTAGAAGATCATCAATTTGATGTTCACTCAGCTTACTTTCTGTATGCATTTCTACATCCTGTCTAGAGGAGGATGTGGATAGCAGTATCCATTCCTAATTTTGGGCAATTATACATGTCTACCAAGTCCCTTTGTAACAATCAATGTTTTAAATGTTCAAAAGATCACCAGAGGTGTGTTTATATACCTTTTTTTTTCAGTCAAATGACAACAAAAGATATATTTCATAAGGTTGTCTGTTGAAGGTGGTAGAATCTATGGATAGTGTTCACTTTTTAAAAGCACTTAAATGATTTCTACTTTTCAATTTGGTTGAAAGATTAAAAATCAAGATATTTTACATAATCTTTAATGTCTATGCAAATGTAAGTTAGTTACCTGGGGTAATTTTATACACTTGTAACTAAAAGAATCAAAGAGAGGGACAGACTGTGTGAGAACTTCTTAATATGGTTTGTTGAAGTGCCTTTTATATAAAGTGCTATTTTTATTCTACACTTTTCCTAAAATTACAGTGTCAGTCTAGATATTTAAGGATTTAAGATAGAGACATTCACTACATTTTTATGTGGTACTTTCAGTTCTTTGGGGTTTAAACTATCCATCCTCCCTAACTGTCTGAATTTCAAATCATCTTAAAAGTTGATAACCTCATTTGAAAAGTTATGCTCTTGATTTCTTTGGATTTGTAAACCTGTCTGAGTCACCCTTGTAAACTGGCTTTATTATAAAAATTATAACGACTGGATTTCTTTCTTTCTTTCTTTCTTTCTTTCTTTCTTTCTTTCTTTCTTTCTTTCTTTCTTTCTTTCTTTCTTTCTTTCTTTCTTTCTTTCTTTCTAAGGAGGAAGGAGGATTTATTTGCCTTTCTTAACTCATTTACACCAGATTTATTGATTTTAGTGAGAGAGAGGAGGAAGGGTAATAGAGAAGAAAGAGAGAGAGAGAGAGAGAGAGAGAGAGAGAGAGAGAGAGTCAGGAACAATGAGCTGTTCCTGTGTGTGCCCTGACCGGTGATCGAATGGCGACTTTGATGCACGTCCAACACTCTTCACAGAGTTAACCGGCAAGGGCGGACGGATTTCTTTCTTTTAATCGGTATTTCTACTCATTTTCTTGAATGAGAAAAGTACAACAGCTCACTGAAACATATGTATTTATATCTGTATGTATTTAGAAGGATATTTATTTCCCTTTAAATTATATCTATTATTATTAAAAAAATTTAAAATATTGTGGAATATTTTAAGATATTAACATACAACACATTTTTTTTTGCTGCAAGCAAGAAGCGTCTCATGCAGTATAATAAAAACATCAGATATGCCTTTTTTGTTACCCAAAGTGTCAGCAGTTACTAGCTTCCCTCGCTTTTATTTATTTATTTTTTCTTTGTTGTATTGGCTGGCTGCACTCAGTGGGATTATTTATTTTTCCTGTTCTTGTTGTTATTTGATCTAATTACAAACTATAAAATATTACTTGTGAAATCATTTAAGAGAAACACCAGGAAGCAAATAGTCACTTTTGTAATTTTTCTGTTGAATGGGAACACACCAACACTATGAGAAAAATGATCTGATAAAACTATAAAAATGGTAGCTTGGAGAACATGGTTTAGATTACTTTGGAATTTAGGATTTAATTATTTTTATTTTCCATGTTTACAAGTTGTGAGTGTAATTTTCCTTCCAAAATTCCTTCCAAGTTATGAATGTTTGTTTCTTTTCATTATAGTCACTTTCCTTCCAAAATTCCTTCCAAGTTATGAATGTTTGTTTCTTTTCATTATAGTCACTTGATTCTAAAAGAAACACATAAATCTATATCCTATATAAAAACATAAAATTTTATCAAATTTTGCATCAGCTTTTATTTTTTATTTAGAAGGATACCATAAAAGAATTTACATAAGGAATAGTGGAAATTTAGTCCAAGTACAGATTAGCAATCTCCCAAGCTTTTATTATCCCACAGTTTAGTTCACCTTCATGGTCTGAATGAACCATGGCCAAAATTCTAGCACAGGTTTCAAAAGAAGGAACAAAATATATGACTACATAACAATATAAACTCCTAGGTTGGTACAGTGCCCTTTTAGAAAGAGAAGACTCTAGCTCATAGAATAATATGGGCCTTTCCTTTTTGAGGCTGATATTCTGACTCCATCTTGTTGAAGCCTTCTGAGCTAGTTCTCTCCTCAGCTTTTCAGAATGGTGAAAATAATGAGCCTACATAGCCATCAGCTTTGTCCTTTGAATTGTGAGAGAGCAAAATCATCACTTACCTTCTTTGCTCTTATAATCATATCCTTTTGAAGAAACTCTCTTTTCTCCTTGAAGGATATTTTATCTTGTCAACAATATCTGTGGAGATATTTGGTCCATTCTAAACCACTAATCTTCTTTCTTGCAACAGAATTGTTTTCCAAGTAACAGAAATGATATTTCTTTACCTCATTTTCAATTATTTAAAATGCTATAACCAAATTCTTTTAAAGAGTTGATTATATTCTATGTCAAAATGATATTGTGACATAGAATATAATTTAATTTTTAAATCATAACAAATTTCAAGATTTCAAGAACATCACAGCAATATTTTAGATTTCTTGATTGTCATATATATTTAACTTGGAAATCGTGCTGAAGGAACATACCTGCTTTCTAAGCAAATAAATGCAAAGAAAGAGGTATACCAGGAGTAAGAGTGGTAATGTAAGAAAAATTACTCAATAGCTATTAGATCTTGCATAATTATCACTGAATTAATTCTTATTAATTAATTCTTACCATATGTAGTTGGAAAAACAAAAACAGTCTCTCAAGTGGTTTTGCAACTTATTATTCTCTTTTCACTTTGTATAGCTTTAGAAGTGGTATTTCGGATATCTCTGATGGTACACAGAAATATATTTAACTATGTGTTCAGATGTTGAATCTTATATTTTAGCTAAACAATTACTTCCTCTTCTGATTATTAAAAAGTTGATAATAAAAACTTGCATTTCTCAAGGCTGGTATTTTAAAAAAGACATCTATTTTCTATTATTAGTTTTAATTACTCAAGTGAAGTTTAGAATATTCTAGAAAAAAGTAATCGATAATCTAAATTCTTTAAAATGGCATGATACAATCAACATTCTCAATGTAGAGCTAATTATTTTAAAAGGGGGAACCATCCCAATCATAGAAGTAGAACAAGAAGAATGGACTTATCCTGGCTCATTACTATATAAATGATTGGTAGAAAAATATAAACATTTTCATACTAAAGAATTTTAATTCAAGCTGTAGTGGTCAAAAAATAACTTCCACTTTTTAAAGTTTTTATGGCTGGGCTAATAATCAAATTAACATGAGACCGATTAACAGAAGTAAACATCCAAAATATGTTAGCAGTGTACGAACAGAATGACATAGGAATGTGAGGCCCGAGGAAGCACTGGGCAGATGGAAGTTTATATGGAACTCCATAGATAAGGAGAAAAGGAGGTAGGATGGAATTTAGGATGTCAAAGGGCAGGAAAACAATTCACATGGAGATGGAAAATCAAATGTACGGTAAATAAATATTTGCTTGGGCCACCTTTAACAATAGAACACAAAGAACACTTTGAATAGATGGCCCTTACTGGGTTCATTTCTTTCTATCCACATTAATTTATACTAAACTATAGTTTCTGTGATGATATTGTAACAGAGTAATATTCTTAGCCTCTCTGGCTCCATTTTGTTGAAGCCTTCTGTGTTCTTGCATGTAGACATGCTAATCATTACAGGAATTCTGCCTGTGGCTCAAGATTAGACAAAAACAATCCTTTGCTAGAAGGTGCCTCTCCCGAGGAAAATATGTAAAAAATAATAATTTATTTCAGCAAAGATTTACAGGAACCTTAGGATTGGATTTAAATCAGCAGGTGTAAGGGGACTGGGAACAAAAGGGCATCATGGTTTTTCTTGAATGTCTGTAGTCCTCAATCACTTCTTTTGCCTCCCATTTCCCCTTATCTTGACATAAAAGAAGCCTGAAATCTGAGCATTCTGAAGATGGATTTGAAGAACCACTAAGGCTCCTATACTCATGGTTGGCACCTTCTCAGTCAATATGATTTTTCTTTCTCCAAACTGTGATGATCTGAGTTCCTATTCTTCAAAACACAGGGCACACAAACTTTGGACCAGTGACACTATCACCCTTTCTGGATTAGGCTCTTTAACTAAATTTATTTTAGGTAGTTAAATGGAAGGTCAAAGGTTTCTCCTGAGTTTTTGTTTCTTAAAAATAACCAGATTAAAATCAATATCCCAGAAAGCATATACTAGGTTGGCAAAACTTTGCTCCTCTTTTTACAAATAGCTAATAATCAATATAAATTAATGGAGAAAATAACACTAGAAAACCTTGGCTCACATTAGGATCAATTAAATAATACCTACACTATCTAATCCCTATACAATTACAAAACCAATTTGCTCTATATGTACTGTTTTCCTTAGATCATAGGTTCTTAATTGTATCAGGCACAACTCTCTTTTTATATCCAAATATTTTATAATCTTAATAAATTTGTAGACAGCATAACATACCTTCATAAATGCATATTAATTCAAAATATCAATATAATGCCTTCAAATGTGATAAGGAGAAATAAATTAAGATGATTTATAACGACTATATACTAATATATAAATTTTAAATGAAATATTTTTTTCTTTTAAGTGAGAGGCAGGAAGACAGAGAGACAGACTCCCACATGTGCCCTGACCAGCATCAACCTGGCAAGCCCCCTATTCAGGAATGCTCTGCCCATTTGGGGCCACAGCTTGTCAATCAAACCATTTTAACATCTTAGATGAGGCTATGGAGCCATCCTCAGTCCCTGGGGCCAGTTCAAACTATATGAGCCATGGCTGTGGGAGAGAAAAAGGGAGAGAGAGAGAGGGAGAGAGAAAGGGGAAGTGGAGAAAAGGAGTGAAGAAGCAGAAGGTCGCTTCTCCTGTTTGCATTGACCAGGAATTGAACCTGGGACTTCCACACACCAGGCCAGCACTCTACCACTGAGCCAACCGGCCATGGCTGAAATAATTTTAAAAAATAGACATAAAATATTAGGCTAAATTTGTGTTTGATAAGACAGTGAAATAAAAATACAGTTAGAGAACACATGCTAGGACTTATGAGAGACTATTACTACAAAGTTACATAAAGTATGATGTACTCAGAGGTGAGCTTTCCTTATTTAAATTGTGACATAAAATACAGTAGTGACAGATTGTCACCTAGCCTATATTTCCTAACTTTAAATATCACCATTTGATGGAAATACACTTTGTATCTTTGTATTTACAAAGTCTTCAGAAATCATATCTTTAGAGTGGCAGCAGAGAATGGAAGATGTAATGGGGGTTAACAAAGTGATCATGTAAGAGGCTGTAGAGAAGCTGTTAGGCAGATAACCAGACACAATATAAGAATATGCAGAAAAAACAACAAACAGCAACAAATCAATAATTTAAAATGCAATTTTCAGAGCATATATCCTTTATCCTGTTACCAAAAATAACAAAATATAATATAGAAAAAATAATGAATATTTTATTAATGAAAATCAGTGAAATTTCCACATTTATTTTATCCTATTACTTTCATAATATTTGCTTCTAAGTAAAAGGGAATCTTGTTTGCAATCACTTTTGCTGCTTTTCCTCAAATTAAATAATTTACCTCATTTCCAACAAAATGTTTTTATTTTAACTGATCCTAAAACATTTTGTAGTTTGGTGAATTCAAGTGTTTTTCTTTAAAAATAATTTTTACAAACTAATTATATTTTATATGAATGTTCATTTTAATTTGTTATACAATATTTTAAATACTATAATCAAGTACTAAAATTTCATACATATTTTTAAATGAAATCATCATAGCCCTGGCCAAGTTGCCCAGATAATTAGAGCATCAACCCAATATGCCAAGGTTGTGGGTTTGATCCCTAGTCAGGACACATATTAGAATCAACCAATGAATGCATAAATAAGTGGAACAATAAATCAATGTTTCTCACTCTCTCTTCTTTTCCTTCTTACTAAAATCAATTAAATTATATATTTGTTTAAAATTAAAAAGAGAAATAATTATATATTTTAATAGTATATAAGAAAAAATATTTTTAATTTTATTCTTATCTAATTGATGCAGAGATGTAAATTATGATAATTCTTAGCAAGCAAGGTTAATTTTAAGCATTATGTTAATTCTATAATAATTTTTTTCTGTAGTAGCAGTATTGGCTTTATCATTTTGATATTTTAAAATTATATTTATAAATATATCTGAAAGACATTTCATGTCATTTAACAATAAGTTAATCTTGATATTTAATTTTACATTAATTGTCAAAATATATTACAATCATTTAAAGTAACAAACTTAATTTTTTAAAAGTCTATTGGATCACTTTCTGTCCATTTTTGTAAAAACATTCATACACATTATTTTCATACTTTTATCCAATTTATGAATTATTAATTTATTAATTAAATTTAATTAATAACAACATTTACAATTTGCAGTCTTATTAAAAGAATCTTGGTTTCTAAAATATGTAAATGAGTAGTTAAAATACCAGCTATGACTTTTTAAAATTTTGTTGTTTAGATTTTATTTATTGATTTTTAAAGAGAAGAGAGAGAGAAAGAGGGGGAGAAGCAGGAAGCATCAACTCATAGTAATTGCTTCCTGTATGTGCCGTGACTGGGTAAGTTCAGGGCTTCGAACTGGTGTCTTCAATGTTCCAGGTTGATGCTATATTTACTGGGCCACCACAGGTCAGGCCAGCTATAACATTTTTATACCTGCTACTATTCTGCTTACTAGCCAGATATGGTGTTTGTATTGTCAGTAGCTACCACCATTCCGGCCATTCACATTCAGATTCTTACTAAATTCAGGCAGATGGTAAAGAAACAGTGGAGCCAAAAAATAGTGGGCCATTCCTTTATTCAAGTCTTCCACTGGTCAATGAGAAACACACAGGGAAAAACACTTCCTTCCTAATTCATTCAGAGCTCACGAAGCTACTGACAAATTATCCGGTTCCACAACCAGGAGAATATTCTCTGGTTCCTCTTAGAATGAAAGGTTCCTCCTCACCAGTCCCAAAGCTCCTCATCTCTGGTGTCCCATCTGCCAACATGGCTTCTTACTCTGCAAAACTGGCTTCTCTCTCTTTCCCTGCCATCTTGGCTTCTCTCTCCTTCCTCTCCTTCCTTCTTATTCAAAACTTTTCGATGTGAAAACCCCTCCTCCAGCAACATTAACATAACAATGGCCCTTCCCAAGCAGGAAGGTAATTAGTAATTTCACAGATCACATACCTGGTGCTGCCCAGTGCCATTTTTTAACACTAAAAGGGAGCAAACTCAAAAAATACAAATTTTACAAACTCATTTGTACAACAGTGCTCTACTAGTTTGTACAAGCAGTGACACTGAAAAGCAAATATACTATCCATAAAATAATTCATGAGTATTGGCAGACAGTTTTTGATGAGTCTTAGTACTTTTAAAATAACATTTTAATACCTTTGACTCTTCAGGAAACAACTTGAAAAACAGTAAAGCACAATGACACATGATGTTCTTATACACTGGTAAAGAAAATGCAATTAACTGTAGTTCATCACACATCGTATTCATATCTTTTGCCATTTTATTTATTTCTCTTAAAAAGAATTATTTCTTAATGTAATAAGAGAAAATATTTTCTCTATTCTCATAATCTCTCACAATTATCAAGATTTTTTGTTTTGTTTTTTTTTTACTAGTATGTGGCTTAGGCTTAGCATATTCTATGGTCATTTGTGCTATTCTTAAAGAACAATTTTTTTTTCTCTTCAGTGTTAAAGGTTATTCCTTTAACATTAGAATGATAGTGTAAAGTTTTAAACGTTTTCTTTAAATCTGGAATGTATGCTATATTTTGTCAAATATATCCTTATTAAAATATTCTATTAAACTTAACATTTCATTGTTGTTATTATTATATTAGAAATAATGTTGGTGGCAGATTTGGTACATTGATAATTATCATTTGTGCCATTTATTTAAAATCCAATTTGAGATATATAAGCTATTGATGGTCATGTACATTATTTGTAGTTTACAAGGAATAAGTAGCAATTTCATAAAAAATAAATATTTTCAAATATTAATACAAAATCATGTGGAAACACAGGTTGGCATGAGTGAGTGTACTGTAGTGGCAACTAAAACCCCTCAAATAGTTTTGCTACTGCAGTATGATATCTAATATGCTCAACTACAATTGGTAAATTTTGAACCTGTTTAGATGCTAGAGTATAATCACTCCTCAATTTACTAATTAGGTTTATTTGTAGAAAATTGAATGCCATTAAAGCCAGATGAAAGCTTTATTCAGTGTATTTAAATTTTAAAAGTTAGATCTAAAATTTTTTTTTTAATGTACATCATTATCTATTAAAGCATTTGAAAACTGTATGAGATAGGAAAGCTCTGTTTCTTATTTGATGTTGTCCTACCCATGGCAACATGTCTTGTATTTATAGCACTTACTCACCAATTGGCAGCATCACTGTTCTATCATTGAAACAAAAAGGCTTCCAAGTTCACATATTGTCCATCAGAAATCACACTGCACAGATGAGACTTCACTACCACAGACCACTGGGCTCTTAATCTATTCTTTGTGTTTCTTGAAGCATCATATAGATCATGTCATTAATGTGCTTAAAATTAGCAAAAGTTAGCCTCAGGTTTCCTTAGTCTGGCACCCAATATCCTCCATCACCTCTCCCCAAAACACTACTCAATTTATCACTGCCAAAACACATTATCTTAGTGAAAAACTTTAATTAATTGTAATCTGGGTTTTTTTTCATTGAATTTATGTTGTTCCATACTCTACTTCTGGTATCTGAATCTCTGCTTTTATTTGCACAATATGTAGCTTGGTATAAATGAATTATTCATCCTAGTTAGGGTTTTCCAACATTTTTAGTCACTAGAAATAAATTTCAAAAATACACTAATTTATTAGTCTAGTGTGCAAATGTCAATCACACACTGACATCAATAAATAAAATAACATAAAGGTTTTTTTAATTTATTTTTTTTTTTGTATTTTTCCAAAGCTGGAACCGGGGAGAGACAGTCAGACAGACTCCCGCATGCGCCCGACCGGGATCCACCCGGCACGCCCACCAGGGGGCGACGCTCTGCCCCTCTGGGGTGTCTCTCTTTTGCGACCAGAGCCACTCTAGCGCCTGGGGCAGAGGCCAAGGAGCCACCCCCAGCGCCCGGGCCATCTTTGCTCCATTGGAGCCTTGCTGCGGGAGTGGAAGAGAGAGACAGAGAGAAAGGAGAGGGGGAGGGGTGGAGAAGCAGATGGGCGCTTCTCCTGTGTGCCCTGGCCGGGAATCGAACCCGGGACTTCTGCACGCCAGGCCGACGCTCTACCACTGAGCCAACCAGCCAGGGCAACATAAAGGTTTTAAGAAAACATTCTTGCATTAAAATCCTTTGGGAATACAGTTTGTACTAAAGCTCACATAACAAGATGCAAAGTATAAATATATTTTTCATATATTCACTTGCATTAGATCTATGGCAACTTAATATATTTGTTTGGTTTCTAAATTATTTTTAATTAGACAGTGCATTTTTTCTGAACTACTAGAATTTTCACTGAATTCCTCTTAGTGCAAAAGTGACAAGAAAGACATTTAGGGCCAATTAAAAAATAAAACATATAGATTCAGGCTGAGCCAATGTGTAATAGTTGAATCAAAATGATCTATAGGTTTCAGTGGGGCCAATTTGCTACAAAGAGTCTGCATGATTCTCCCAGTGAGAGAGATGCTAGAAGTGACAGTCCCAGAAATTAAAGAGCTGTGTGCATAAGTCACAGTAAATTGGGTCTATAGAACCACAGTTGCATAGTGATCTACCATAGAAATATAGTCTCAGCTAATGATTTTTGTTAAACTCTCTCAAGATCAGAGAATCCAATATTAAAGAAAAATTTGCTCTTCATGTTATATTGAGTTCTTGAACTAACAAAAATATACATAATGTTATACATATTAATGAAAGAAAGAAATGTACAAAGAATTAGAGAACAGAAAGAAATGTTAATAGCTAATAAAAAATTGTAGTTAGCAAATGGCAGAAAAGATATGACTTGGGGATCAATAATTCATAGCACAAGTTATTTTCTACTTGATAAAGATAAGTAGAAGATTGGGACTAGCAGAGAATGGCCTAATATTGCACAAAAGTATACAAAACTAGACTCTTTATTTAACTCAAAGACTTATTAGTAGCAACCTTGTTCAAATTATTTAATATGGAGGGTACTTAGTTTTACCTAATTTTCTTGGGCCCTAGCTTCTAATTTGAAAAAGAGTGGCTGGTCTTTATAACATCTTTCTTTTATAAGAAACTCAAAGCTTGTTTATGGCCCATATAAACACAAAGTTTCCTGCTCAGAGTGATTTCAAAACTAATCTTTCAATGAATCCTTTCCCTGAAAATTATCTTTGTATATCACCTGCTTTGGTTTGCCATGTAAACATCTGTGGAAATAGCATACCATTTTAAACAATGTTGCATTCTGTTCTATTTGCACATATATGTGATATTTTAGCTGAATTAATTGCTAAACACTCACAGCTGGTCTTATAGACCTATTTCAGGTTCTTTCCGTGTTGTTTTAATGGAATGCCACTTACTCCCTAGGGCACTTGGATATTATTCATCCTCAGTTCACATGGAAATCAAACTACAACACTACGGCTAGACTTGAAGTCACTCTAGTTCTCCCCTCAATTCACATATAATGATGAGAATCAGAAATGCTTTGCAGTCAACAAGCACTACTGCTATAAAGAGCAAACATTTGACTATATTATATAAATTTGTATTGCAAAATATTTTCACCAAAACAAAGGGATGATCTCTCCTATAAAGTAACATAATGACTATTACATACCTATATGAAGTAAGCCAACATTGTTGCTGTTGAAAATGAGAAAAATCAAATCATATATATGCAATATATACTTATATTTTTGTATATATACACATATTTATAAAATTTCCTAGGATTAACTGGATATTAAGATATATTTATGCTAAAGTGAAAATATCAAAAAAATCTTGAACTTTATTTAACTTTAGCAATATTTATACTAGAATAAATTTCCTATCATAAACAATTATAAAATTAAATTAAAATATATGAGACAACTCTTTTTTCTTTTCAGGCATTCACAAGACTGCAAGTTCAGTGGGAAAATAAATCTCATGAGTTTGCTACTAATTTAGCTACCTCTCCACCTTGTGATAATTTCCCAACTTTGACTCATTGAGTTGGAGCTTAAACACCGTGGCATCTCTTCCAACTGAGGAGCCAAAGAACAGAAAGCTGAAGTGATAATGAAGAGAAGGGAGGCACAGAATGGAGTTTTAAAGCAAAGGCCATGTGTACAGTGTCTCAAGGTCCATGGCTAAGGGTTGAGCTGAGGATCAATGGAATGAGACTACCTGAGACTTACCAGTGAAAAGCTGCTGCAAGGATGAGAATAAATCACAGTTGCTATAAATTAAGTAGTGCTGATGAACTTTGGAGAATTGGTATAAATGAAGTGGAGGAACTATAGCCATGACTTTCAGTTCCCAAGAATAACCAAAGGAGCAATGACTAATAATATAAGATGATATAATGGATGGGATCTTGAAATAAGTACATAATGTACAAATTAAAGAAACCTGAATATACTATGGACTGTAGTTAATAATAATGTATCAATATTGGTCCATTATTGTGACAATTGTCCATACAATGTAAGATGATAACATAGGAACCCTGTAATATCTCAACAATTTTATCTTCTATAAATCTAAAATTTCTCTATCTTAGATATTTTTTTAAAAGAACCATATAACACCACTGAACAACCTACTATATGGTTAAAATTATTACATTCAATATCTGACAGAAAACAAGATTGAGACTCAAAATATATTGGGGGAAGTTGCCAAAGGTCATAGAGCTAGGTACATGTTGGTAATCTTAGATGTCACCAGATATTACTCTGAGGCTTGATTGCTTTCCATTGTGCATCCTGACTCTGCAAATTTGTAGAAATTGAGTCTAAGTAATGACAGTCAATGACTGATTAATGTAGAGATCAAAGATAAAATGCTAGGATTCCACTTATGGATGTGATTTATTATCCTTCCTTACTGCTAGTTTTCAGATTAAATAGATGAATAACTTTCTTCACTACTTTTGCTTTCTTGATCACAAAAGAAATCTGCCTTACTACATTTATTTTATTTAAAAAAGAAGCAAAAGCAATGAAAACTAAGAAAATTGTGAGAATAGTGAAAGATATGAAGTTCATTCTAAATTTAAAGTTTATCTCTTAGACCCTAAAGTTAATATATCTGACTTCCTTACATAAAAAGAAAGTTACTCATCAGATTATTCACCTATGTAGACTGTCTTTTGAGAAAAATATTTATGCATATTTATTTTGTTTTTACTTGTATAAACTTAACTTGAATGTATTACAAAAGTATCTTTAAAAATTGCAGGTGAAATTCAATAGCTACATGAAACACATTATAAAATTGCATGTTCAAACACAAGACAAATGACTACCATAGGCAAAAGGATGAACTGTACTCCATAGTTTCTAGAACTGAAGCCAAGCTTAACATTCTATCTCTGAGTGCCTGATACACATCAGACCAATTGGGTCAAGAGTAACAGAGCAGATGTTGGAAGGACAATTGAAGGTCTGAATCAAGCCATGCCTGAAGTCAGCTCTAGTTCTTTATTAGTTGATATGATCCAATAAATACTCTTTCTACAAAAGTCATTGTGGATGAATGTCACAGCATCTGCAATTAGAAAAATACAATCTGGCCCTGGCCGGTTGGCTCAGCGGTAGAGCGTCGGCCTAGCGTGCGGAGGACCCAGGTTCGATTCCCGGCCAGGGCACATAGGAGAAGCGCCCGTTTGCTTCTCCACCCCTCCGCCGCGCTCTCCTCTCTGTCTCTCTCTTCCCCTCCCGCAGCCAAGGCTCCATTGGAGCAAAGATGGCCCGGGCGCTGGGCATGGCTCTGTGGCCTCTGCCTCAGGCGCTAGAGTGGCTCTGGTCGCAATATGGCGACGCCCCGGAGGGGCAGAGCATCACCCCCTGGTGGGCAGAGCACCGCCCCTGGTGGGCGTGCCGGGTGGATCCCGGTCGGGCGCATGCGGGAGTCTGTCTGACTGTCTCTCCCTGTTTCCAGCTTCAGAAAAATGAAAAAAAAAAAAAAAAAAAAAAAAAAAAAAAAAAAAAAAAAAAAAAAAAAAAGAAAAATACAATCTGGTACAATGTAGGCAGAGGGGGAGAGTGATACTGAGAACAGATTAGCATAGAGTAGATGGCTCCATTTGTAAAATATCACCATATGAATATCTCATGGATCATTTTTTTAACCCGCATTCCACCTACCATCTTGCTGGTTACTCTTACTTCTATCACAACTCATGTTTTGCTTTCTATCCAAGGAACCCTCTCCCTCTGCTCTCTGACTGATTTATAAAACCTAACATTTTGCTTAGTTTATTATGCAGATAAAATAGAATTTTTTAAGATTCATCAGCCAAATTATTAGTATTATGTTCATTTTAAAGTGCAGTACATGCACACGGTACAAAATTAGAAAGACACCAAAGTATACATAATGAAGAGAAAATTTTCTTATCCTTACTGCCTCTCAGACATCCAATTTTCCTCCTTAGACACACAAGCCAGTATACAATGAGATAATTGAAAAAAATCTTTGAACATTTTATTGTTTTTTAAAGGGAATCTGTAGACTATACTTTTATAGAGCATTTAAAAAATATTGTTTCTAATATGCTATAGTAAATTATTGTACTAGGATTATATAAAATAGAAAATATAATTTTATTTTTCTTAGGAAAGTAGTTGAAAATTGTCTTTTCTGTTTGCTCTTAAATTTATTCTATAAAATGAATTAATAAGTAAGTATAACCTAAGTAAAATTTAAAAATAATTCTATTTTCTTTAGTTATTTTTAATATATATTTAAACTTTACATTAAAGGAATAAAAAGATATTATTATTACAACTTAATAAAATATATTTTAAATATGCAGGTAAAATTAAATATTCACTTAAATTTGTCAATTAGTCAATTTTGGTTTTCTTTTACAATGTACACTCTAAAATTAAAAATTAGTTTTCATAGCTCACTAATTTTTTTCAACTATGATTTAAAAAATAGGTTAACTGTAAAATAGCATATATAAAAAACAAAAATGAGGAGATCAATGAGGTGCATTATTATTATGTTTACTTCAAGTGGATATCTATTCTTGGAGCTCAACATAAGTCTGGTTCAATTCTCTCCATCCACACCCTATATGCATGCAATAGACATAGACTTAAGCAGAAATAAATGTGCAATTATTATACTATCTAGTTGTTTTATACTGATTTTCATGCAGTGCTTTTTGTTATTTCTTTTGATTATCTGTGAAATACCATAACAGTAAAATCAAATTTTCCTTTTTGGAGTATGTTACCAACAGGATTGAGCTGGTTCTGTCAGCTTCAATCTTTCTATTTTGCATTACTTCCATTATTTTAGATTTTAAAAATTGCACTCTTGCTCAAGCAGATAGATTATTCCTTTTCAAACTCCATGTAGTCCTTGATGTAAACTCATCTTTTCTAACTATATATCTTAATATTTTAAAATATCTAATCCCCTAATAAAGCTTTTAGACTGTACTTATGTAGCAATTTTTCTTACTTATACCTGGGGAAATCGCTCTGTATAGAAGCACAGTTTAAGCATCCATGCTCTCATGATCTCACCATGACAGGCTATTTTTTATCCCCTTGTCACCAAAATAATGGCTTTAATGAATTAAGTTTATAAGGTCATGTCTCTGGTGATCATTGAAATAGAGGCAGAAAATGGCTATTTCTAATTTCAAATAGAGGTAGTAAGAGTAGAGAAGGAAAACAGAACAATATCACCAATAATGCAAAGAAAATCAAGTACAATATTCTTGTGCTAGAAAAGATGCATTTTGGCTCCATCATCATAGATACTGATTATAGTACTAATGGTATAGTATCATTTTCTTAAAAAGGGAATTGAAAAAAACTAGAAAGAATTTACTAAATACAAAGGCTATAACACAAGGCTGTGTCATTTAAAATTCAATTAGTTGAAAAAATTCACAGATCTTAAAATTTCTCTACCATGGGCCCAGACACAATACAAATACTTTATTTCTATTATTTACAACTTTACATATTTATTCTAATTCTAAAGACAGGACTTCACTGTTAGCCTGCTTCTGGGAAAAGCCTTGAAGATAAGTCAGCATTGATGAGATCTTAAAACAAAGGTTAGGTAGTTCTAGATGATTATTGCAAAGGGAATCCTAAATAAGAAAATCATGGGAGATTTAGAAAGTTCATGTTGTGAATCTGAATTCATTAAGTCAATAAATTCAGCAAAGTTTTAAATGGCATTTAATTCCTTTTATTTTTTTATCAAAGAGGTATATTCTTTGGAAAAGAATTATATGTGACCTCAAATATTACTTTATATTTGTGCAACATTCATCCTTTTGAGAACACTATTTTGTACTCATCAATGATGAGAATACTCATCATTTTTTTCTCCTAAAATCTCATCTAATTTTGGGTCTTATCTTTCCACTTACTTTTAAAAGTATGATTGATACTGTTGCTGGAAGGATATAATGGATTAAGCAATGTAAAATTTTTTCTTGAATTACTCAAAAATAAGCAATTTGTAAAGTAAAAAATAAGTAAATAATTAGTTAACTAAATAAAAGCATTAGTAAGCCATTAAATGAAGGATTGTTAAATAGCTGAAAGACTTTTTACCATTTCAAAGCTTGCACTAACTGAAACTAATTTTCAATGCTTCATCTTTTCTTATTGATGACATCATGAAAGAATCAACTCCCAAATTCACTACTTAGCTTTGCTAAATATTATATGCATAAACACATAACAAAGTAAATGATGTTACTAAAGAATGATTGGACATCAGAGTTTTGAAGGAAGATATTGTTAATGTACACATGCGATGGGAAACACATGGGATTGTGTAAATCATGTAATTTGATGTTTCAAGATTTCTTTTTTAACCATCATATCTTTTTGAGGAAATCTTTTAGTCATTCTCTATGAGGATATATGCTAGATACAAATTATTTTAATTTTATTTAAATTATGATGATATTTTTATTTCCCTTCATTACTAAAAGATTATTTCACTAGATATATAGCTTACTTAA
Organism: Saccopteryx bilineata; assembly: GCF_036850765.1. Lineage (NCBI taxonomy): Eukaryota > Metazoa > Chordata > Mammalia > Chiroptera > Emballonuridae > Saccopteryx > Saccopteryx bilineata. The sequence goes on from NC_089494.1 coordinate 82,657,055, forward strand.
AATAGACGTATAGCTCATATAGGTGAGCCCTATATTGGTATTGCTTACTCTTCAAGACATGTGTTGAATTAAAATATGACTAAGCCTGTGATGCCAAAAGAAAAAGCAAAATGTCCAACTGAACTAGTAGCTGATGGGTTCAGAGGCAAATTGTAATTCACACACAAGAAGATGGACCCTTTCAAATGTCATGAGTATACCAGTCAGCTCAATTCATAATTGGAATAATCAAGCCTACCCTAATATCGGACAAAGTAAAGAAAAGTAGTCCATGGAAGAAGATAAACATCATTTGAGTTTCAAATTTTTTCTACATGCTTTTAAATACACAAAGTCTGTGATTAAAAAATAGCCAAGTATATAGAAATATAAGAATTGATCAATATTTTGGGGAATAACCAAGCAATAGAGAGAGACTTAAGTGGAGACTCAGTTACTAGAGTTAAGAAAAATAAACACTAAAAAAGTAATTAATTTTTAAGAAATTAAATATGAAAATGAAGAATAAGCAGAAAATGAAAATTCCAGAATTTAAAATTATAGAAATTAAAATTAAGACTAGTAGATTTAATTGGACATTTTGCACTACTAGGAACATATAGTATTACTGGCCAGACCTGTGGTGGCGCAGTGAATAGAATGACGGCCTGTAACTCTGAAGTTGCTGGTTTGAAATTGTGCTTTCCTGGTCAACACAGATATGGGAGTTGTTGCCTCCTGCTCCTTCCACTTCTCTCTCTCTCTTTCTTCCTCTCTAAAATGAATAAGTAAAAAAGTTTAAAAAAATATAAAGAATATATTGTATTAAAAAAAGAGTATATTACTAAAACAAGACAGGTCATAAAAAGCCATACATTCTAAAGGATAAAGTTAGAAAAATGAAGCAAAATATAGAAAAAAAATAAAATATGTTTTAAAACTAATAAATACAAGCCACTATTTTAAAACTTGCTATGAACTTTAAACAGGGTATGCACCAAGAAAATCAAGTCTGCAACCAAAAGAAAAGAAAAGAGGAAAGAATAAACCAATTAAAAGTAAGAAAAAAATTTTAAACAGTTAGATAAAAAGAAAATAAGAATGGCATCTTTAAAGCAATGAATAAATAACTGACAAGCTATAGTTTAATGTTCGCCAAAAGTGTCCTTCAAAACTGAAAGCAAAGAACAGACAAGTAAAGACTGGAAGAAATTATCATCAGAAGATTGACATGAATGTAAATATTTAAGGAAGTTATTAACTTAGAAGGGAAACAGCCACAGATGGAAACACAATGAGCATCATAGTTAATGGATAACAATTAAAAACATCCTCCCCTCCTCTGAAATTAAGAAGAAGACAAGGCTGCCTGCCATCACAGTCCTGTTTAACATTGTACCAGATGTCTTTTTCATTCCAAATATTCCAAATATATATATGGAAGTTTAATAGTTAGCCCATGAAAAATAAAGTTATTATTCACAGATATTACATGTATATAAAATTAAAGCAAGAAAGACAAGTCTTACATAAGAAGTCAGATTAAGATTATCTTTTTGGAAGAGCTACAAGGTTTTAATGGAGAGGTTAGAAGGAGACAAATGGTGATAACATGGGTGTTCATTTAGTGAGGATTCATTCAACTTTGAATGAAAATTTGTGTACATGCATAAACACATACATGCATACATGAAAAAAAGCAACTGGTCTACAATGTCATCAGAATCAGGAATTTTTTTTAGAGCATCCCATTTAAAAAAATAAAAATAAACTTTCATAGTGGGAGTACCACTCATTTTTAAGTTACTATGCTCAGTAAAATATTAACAATTCTGTTAATGGTGAAACTAGATATGGTTTATATTACTCATTGTTTATCTTTTCAAGATAATTCATAAAATAAATTGTTTATAAGATTGAAAGATAAATATATACTGTTTTAAGAAAAAATTACCAAAGAACAGAAAGCAAATAGCAACCCACTCTACTAGATAAAGTGATAAAAACCAAACTAATAACATCGCTTGTGGCTGGTGACTTGAGTCCAAATAATAGAAACGAGAATGACAGCTTGTGGAGGCAGGTGACTTGAGTCCAAATAATAGAAACGAGAATGACAGCTTGTGGAGGCAGGTGACATGACCCTTCCTAGTTGTTTCCACATCATGGTGCTACAAAAATGAAGACATGGTCTTTATGAGAAAGGTAAAATTAGTGTCTGATATCTGGAACTTTTTGGTGTCATAGCTAAATATTGATGTTATTGCAAGCTGGACATTTTGTTCTTCATTTGGCCATAAACATCCTTGCAGTACAGCAAACTCAGATACTGATACTCTGAAATATGATCAGATGAGACAGAGCAAGGTCATTTTACAATTTTGCCTAAGCACATACTCAAGTTCACTGGACCACCTTCAAAAAGCCAAACAACTCCATTTCTTGACTCAAATGAGTGACAGCTACTTCTGTACCAGTTACAACTTTATTTCTAGCATCCCTTCACTATAGATAAGGTTTGTTGAGATGCTAAATCATAGAATTGTCACTGATTTATGATAGTAATTGAATTAGAACAAACCTGTTTCCTTATATACTCCCCAAATCATCTAACAATTCCTATGTCCTCTAAAATTTTTTGCTTAACACCTTTTATTGAGATACCTATGTTTGCCATGCTATATTGTCCTTAGCTGCAAAAATTAATAAGCTTAATTATTTAAATTTAGGTATATCCCTGAACTTTGCTAAAAGATACTTACATACATAGGTTCTATTTTCCTGATAGCTTATTGACTAACTTTATTGAGCAATACTCAATTTTGGTGAGATGTAGTCAAAACCTTTTCTATGCTAGGCATTCTGGGTTAAAAAAATGACATAGAACATTAATTTTTACCTGGAATGTTCTGTATATGTCTATTTGATCTATCTGATTTAAAGTGTAGTTCAAGTCCAATGTTTTCTTACTGATTTTCTCTCTAGATGATCTATCTGTTGAAAGAGGAGTATTGCAGTCCCTTACTGTGCAAATAGAGCTGACTTCATCTTAAAAAGTTGACTTCATTTTAAAACTAATTCAGCTGAACCATTGCTAGCCTCCCCTTTTTCAGATGGACTCTGAATGTGCAAAGTGGCTTTGGGTTTTAATCACAAACTATCTTTAATTCTTTCCTTTTTCTGGGGCAAGGCACACTCAATGTTTAATTTACGCTGGTGCCAAAGCTCCCAATAAATGGTTCCTTTTCCCCCATCAATCCCTCCTGCATTCCTTTTGAAACACACGGGTCCACTTCTTAGAGGTGCAGAAAACAAATGGTCTTGGGGGTGAACAATGTGTGGATTCATTTCACTCTGCAGCATCCTAGAACAGCTTTCTTTGCATAAATTCCCTATTAAAACCTTATAAAGTGACAGGTTGGACTTGTTTGTCATTGTTTCGGTTTATTGACTCTGGCAATTGTGGGCTACCTTGCATACACAGACAGCCCTCTCATGAAACACCTACTGTTAATTGTATTGTTTTCTATTTTTCCTTTCAGATCTGTTGGCATTTGCTGGATGGTTCCTGTTGTGAATATATATTTACAATTGTTATATTCTCTTAATGAATTAATGCCTATATAATGAGCTTCTTTGTCTCTTGTTATAGTTTTGACTTACAATTTATTTTGTCTGATATAAATATAGCTACCTCAGCTTTCTTTAGGTTTTCATTTCCATGGAATAGCTCTTTCAATCCATTTACTTTGAAATTATGTATGTTCTTAAAGTTAGAGTGACTCTCTTGTAAGTAGCACAGAAAGTGAAGATCTTGGTTTTCTTTTTGTCATTCATTCAGTTACTTTATGTCTTTGATTGAGGAATTTAATCTATTTTCATTTAAAGGGAGTATTGATAAGTAAAAATTTATCAATGTCATATTATTAACTAATTCCTTTTTCCTTGTTTCTTTCTTCCTCTCTTACTATCTTCCTTCATACATTGATAATTTTCTGTAAAAGTATGCTTTGATTTCCTTCTCTATTTTTTTGTATATCTACTGTTGGTTTTTACTTTTGGGTTACCATGAGACTTTCATAAAATATCAATGTCAATAGACCTTGACTTTGATTACATACAAAAGATTAAATAAACCATTTTCTCTTTCCTCAACATTTTATGTTTTCAATGTCACAATTTATGTTTTTTATTATGTATCCATTAACAAATTATTGTAACTATAATTATTTTTAATATGTACTTCTGTCTTTAAATCTTAGTAGTTGAGTTAACATACCACATAACAATATTAGAATATTCAAAACAATTATATACTTAAATTTACCACTGTGTCATACATTTTTTGTGTGTTTTCATGTTACTAATTTGAACTCAAAAATTGTTTTCAGCATTGTAAGAAGACCTACTGGTAATAGACTTCCTCAGTTTTTCAGTTTGTTTGAAAGTCTTCATCTATCCTTCACTTCTAAATGACAAGTTTATGGAGTAAATTATTATATTTGGCAGGTTTTTTTTCAACACTTTAAACATATCACCCCACTTTCTCCTCACCTGCAAGCTTCTGCTAACACATTCACTGATGACCTAATGGGAGCTCTCTTGTATGTGAGTAATTCTTTTCTTGCTGCTTTTAAATTTTTCTTTTTTATTTGACTTAGACAGTTTTATTATAATATGTCTTAGAAGATATCTCTTGGATTTTAATCTATTTGATGACCTATAAGCTTCAAAAACCTAGACGCCTAAATACCTTTCCAAATTTAGGAGTTTATCCATTATTTTATAAAATAACTTTTCTGGTTCTTATTCTCTTTTCTTTTGGGGACTCTAGTAAGGCATACATTTTTTCTCTTAAAGGTATCCCATATTCCACATAGGTTTTCTTAATTCTTTTTTATTCAATCTTTTTTTTGTTCTCCTGTGACTGAATTATTTCAAAAGACCTATCTTCTACTTTATAGTTTGTTTCTACTGCTTGATAAAGTCTGTTGTTTATGCTCTCTACCACATCTTCATTATTCATTATATTGTTTTATCTCACAATATCTGTTTGGTTGTGTTTTATTTGTTTGTTTTGTTTTGTTTTAAGTAAAAAAAGGGGAGATATGGAGACAGACTCCCCATTTCCCTCGATCAGGGTCTACCAGGCAAACCTTGTCTGAGGCCAACGGTCAGACCAACCGAGCTATCCTCAGAACCTGAGGCTGATGCTTGAACCAGTTAAGCCACTGGCTGCAAAAGGGAAGAGAGAGAAGGGTGAGAGAGAGGGGAATAGAAACAGATGGTCACTGCTCATGTGTACCCTGACTTGGGGTTGAACTTGGAACATCTGCACACTGGGCCAACATACTATCCACTGAGCCAGCCAGCCAGCCAGGGCTGTTTTGTTTGTTTGTTTATCTTTCTCTCCATTAAGTTCTCATGTCATTTCTGTATTATTTTCCTGTTTTGCTAAATATCTTTCTGTGTATGTTAAATTTTGCTTTGTAGCTCCCTGAGATTCCTTAAAACAACTATTTGATTTATTTGGGAGAAAATTTCAGATCTCCATTTCTTTGGAGTCAATCACTAGAAAATTATTGTGTAGCTTTTGTGGTGTCATTTTTCCTTGGTTTTTCATGCTCCTTGAAGTCTTTCACTGATGTTATCACTTCTGAAGAAGTGGTCACTTCCTTTAGTTCTTGCTGAATGACTTTGTGAGAGAAACACTTCCCATCAGTCCTGTCAGGAATACTGAAGCTTTCTAAAAACTTTTCTATCAATACTACTGCTTCACACTCTTCTTCCCTTTTTGGGGAAGAATTCTTAGGATTGTATGCCTTTTTTCAAACTGCAAAACCATTCTCCATGCTTACAGTCTCCCTTTAGCTTTCCCTCAGGTGGTGCTGATCACTCAAGTTTGTGTGATTTTTCTAATCTCACAGATTCAGGCTAGCTTTTTGCATATGCTCACCAGCCATGTATAAAGACTTGCTATCGCTGCTGTTGAAAGCACACACTGAGAGCTGGCCATGGGGTTGCAAGGTATGTGAGTGAAGCACCTGGTGCATTAGGGTGCATGTGGTCAACTTGGGGTGATCTGTAGATGAAGGTGGTCCCTGGTGACTTGTGGGCAGGCTTGCTAATGGAGTGATTGATATATTAGTAAGAACCATACTTTTTTTATGCCTTTCAAAAGCCCTGTTATTCTCCTAGCTGCATTTTTATCCTCCCTCTCTAGTCATACCTGGATTAAGTTGAATCTGTACCCTGGATAGGGCAAGGAAGAAATGAATCTTTTCAGCAGTGTCACACACACTTGGAGAAGCAAGACATCAATTCATACACTTGCACTAATACCTGTGAGAGAAATTAGGGACAAGAAGTTCTCTCTTGGCACTTAGCTGAGCCTCTACGGGTGTAGGATGACACAGACACAGTAAAACTGTTCTACTTACCCTGTATCCAAGTTAGGAAAGTTAGGATTTGTTTTTGTCCAATGGTTTGCTAGCTTCCTGCTCCTCCCCCTTCTCTCTCTTTTCTCTCTCTCTCGTCTCTCTCTTCTCTAATAAAAATGAATAAAAATGAAAATAAATTAAAATACATAAAAAACCCTAGTAATAATAATTAAAAAAAAAAGAACTTCTCTACTAGACACCTAGACTTTCACAAAGGCTCTCTATTCATGTGTGATTGTCTAAATGGGAGACTTTTTTTTCTTCTTTTTGACAGAGCCAGAGAGATAGTCAGAGAGAGGGACAGGCAGGGACAAACATAGGAAGGAAGAGAGATGAGAAGCACCAATTCTTTACTACAGCACTTTAGTTCACTGTTTGCTTTCTCATATGTGCCTTGACAGTGGAGAGGGGTGGTCTACAGCAGAGCAAGTGACCCCTTGCTCAAGCCAGCAACCTTTGGGCTCAAGCCAGTGACCATGGAATCATGTCTATGATTCCATACTCAAGCCCGAGACCCCACACTCAAGCTGAGGATCCTGTGCTCAAGCTGAATAACCTGTGCTCAAGCCGTGATGTCTGGGTTTTAAACTTGCGTCCTCTGCATCCCAATCCAATGCTCTATCCACTGTGAAACCACCTGGTTAGGCTAAATGGGCATCCTTTGAGGGAGAAATAATAGAAAATTCTTATTTTGCTATCGTGATAATGTAACTCACCCCTTATTGTTTATTCTTTTAAAGTCAATTTATTATAGAATATTTAGTTCATTTCTCTGATATGTCACCATTGTTATAAATAAAATAATGGGTTTGTTTGACTTTCTTTTGTGGTAAAAATTGTTTTTCCTCTTTTTTATTTCCAAGTTTCATAAAAATAAAAATATATATCAAGCAATTGCAGTGAAAAGAAATCAATATATAAGAAATAACTAAAGGAGTAATAAGTTAATAATATGTGATATTTGAATAATAGATAATATTTAATTTAATATTATTTTTTACAAAATCTAGTCAGTTAATCAGAGGTATTAATATAGATATTTTATTTTATACATTAAAATATCAAAAAGATAGAATTTTTGGACCCCATTATATTTTTATAAATAGCAGAGATTATAATTCATTAAATTATAAATTTTAGTTTTTACTGCATCTTGGAATATTATTAACAGTAAACTACATAGAAATTATACAGTATATCATAAAATTTCAGTTGAACTATTAGGAATTTTTTAAAAGCACAGGTGAAAGTAAAATGATTTAGTATGTAAATCCATATTTCAAGTTTTTGTTTTGAATTTTTTTTCTTTCATATTCTTTTTTTTAATCAGTAAGAGGAAAGGAAGCAGATACAGACTGCCGCATGTGCCCCAACTGGGATCCACCCTGCAAGCCCACTAGGGGCGATGTTCTGTCCATCTTGGGCTCTGTTTCATTGCTCAGCAATGGAGCCATTTCTTTAGCGCTTGAGGCAGAGACCACAGAGACATCCTCAGTGCCAAGGGCACACCTGCTCCAATCGAACCTTGGCTGCTAAGGTGGGTCAGGGAGGGGAGAGAGAAAAGTGAGAAGGGGAGGGGTAGAGAAGTAAATGGGTGATTCTCCTGTGTGCCCTAACCAGAAATAGAACCCAGGACATCTACATGCCAGGTCAATGCTCTACCACTGAACCAACCAGCCAAGAACTCTCATATTATTTATTTATTTATTTATTTATTTATTTATTTATTTATTTATTTATTTTTTTATTTTTATTTTTAGAGACATAAGAAGGGAGGGGGAGAGAGAGAGAGGGAGAGAGAGAGAGAGAGAGGAACATAGATCTGTTCCTGTGTGTGCCCTGACCGGGGATCAAACCAGCAACATCTGTGCTTTGGGATGATGCTCTAACCAACCAAACTATTTGGCCAGGGTTCATATTCTTATTTCAAATATCATATAGCTCCATTTATTATACATCTGATCTGGTCATTATTTTTCTAACTCAATTATATTTGTTTTCTTAATTTATTTGTGTATTTTCACCTAAAAATTATTTTTATACAGGAAGAAAATGAGATTGCTCTCTATACATCATTATTTTACATATGCAGTTTTATCAGTATATTAGTCATTATCCATTAAAATTAATGTTTTGAAATAAACAGCATTCTAAAAATACATGTGCATTATATCAAATACATATCCTTTATTAAAACAAAGATGAAGAAAAGTTAATTTTACTATGTGCATTTATAATTTGAACAATTGAAATTTTTGTCCTCACATAATACAAAGTATCTTAACTTAAATAACTTTAAAATGAAAAAATTCCATATATCATTTTGAAAGTCATATACTGGATAGATTAGTAACACAATGTAAAACATTTTTCACTTAAGGAAATTATTAATCCAATGGATTATAGCAAATAACAGCTACCATCAAGTTGAAAATTACTATTGCACAGTATAATAAGCTACCAAAAAAATTAAAGAAGAAAATTGCCAGTTGTCTACATTATGATCTCATGTAAAATTTTAGACAATATTATTCAGACTCAAATTTAAGAATAGTGTATCCCCTGTATAATAGAATTGGACATCTGAAATCTGTTAATTATGTTAACCAGTATCACCCCAATAAACTAAATGAGTAAATAAATAAAAATAAAAATAGCACATACTAATTCTGGCAGATATGTTGAATCATTTAGACAATTTTAAATATTTTGATGGCTGAATTGTTTTTTTTTTTTTTTTTCTGAAGCTGGAAACGGGGAGAGAAAGTCAGACAGACTCCCGCATGCGCCCGACCGGGATCCACCTGGTACGCCCACCAGGGGCGATGCTCTGCCCACCAGGGGGTGATGCTCTGCCCCTCCGGGGCGTCGCTCTGCCGAGACCAGAACCACTCTAGCGCCTGGGGCAGAGGCCAAGGAGCCATCCCCAGCGCCTGGGCCATCTTTGCTCCAATGGAGCCTTGGCTGCGGGAGGGGAAGAGAGAGACAGAGAGGAAGGAGGGATTGGGGTGAAGAAGCAAATGGGCGCTTCTCCTATGTGCCCTGGCCGGGAATCGAACCTGGGTCCCCCGCACGCCAGGCCGACGCTCTACTGCTGAGCCAACTGGCCAGGGCCGAGTTGTTGTTTTTTAGTGACTCTGATATACGTGCTCTGGTGTTCGGCCAAAACAAGAGTATTTTTTTATAAAGTTAAGATCACAAGTATAAAGCACAGCCAGGCTTAAACAACATTGTTTTATAAATCATCTATGTGTTAACATTTGACATATTTTTAGTTAAAGTTGTTATTATACTTATTCTTCTTAGCCCCCCCATATGATATTATCAACTATGGTTAGATATGATATCTATTAAGCATTTCAAATTTGGGAGAAAAGAAGTTCAACTCTGTGTCATAAATAAGTCAGGATAAAGATAAATAACTTCAAAAAAGTTTAAAAAATCATAACAATTAAAAAGTGGTTTTTCTGAGGGTACAAATACCCATTTGTAGCAATGGAATTCTCTACCAAATAATATCTGGAAAATATTATCTTTAAGATATGGAAATACAAGTTTTATTGTTTCAATTACTTACTTTCCCTAAACCTTGAATTTTTTTCTTTGTAAATTTGAAAAATTCCCTATAGTATTTACTTTGTGAATGCTAGCTCTCACTAAGGGTGTTACCATATTGTGCATTAGAAAAATAATTTGATAACTGAAAGTCAGATAGTCTACTTCTTAAATAAAATTCTTTTTTGAAGTCCAACTAATAATTAGATACTAATTAAATAATTAATCTGAACTAATTAAACCAATAAAATCAAGATTGACTTAAAATTTCAAATAGAGTTATTTTATAAATGAATTCACCCATTAATATTGTAGTCTATTCATAATAATTTAATCAAATTATAATTAGGTGTAAAGATTTTTTTAAATACTGCATATCAGTTCTGTAAAGTAAATTACATCTTGTTTTTCAGGACTATTAAATGATTGCAAGTACTTTTTTTTTTTTTTTGCCTATTCTACACAATTTTTTACTTTGAACACATACCTTTTCCTTTACATGCACATTCACATTCTTCTTGCTTTGCTCTTTATTTTCAGCCTCGAAGTTTCTGGCTATCCATTCAGAAACTTGCTATAGACCTGTAGCAAATAAATAGTTTGATAAAAGGGACAAGATATATTAATGTCCCAGAGAACCAGAAAAGCTATATTCAAAAATGCAAATAAGTCATTGGACTCCTGAGTTCAGATACCCAGTTCAACAAGCTCAAGGTCAGGGGTGAAGGATACGGTGATCTATAAAACATGGAAAATTTTAGGCAACTTCCATAATGCAGGTCTGTGCTGAGGATTAACTTTTGCAGTATAAGAAACAGAATCGTCTGTTAATTATAATCTCTTGCTATTGCTAACTACATCCTCTATAATTTATGTACACATGTTATATACTTATGTACACAAGATTTTTTGAATATCATAATTTCTCTTATATCTTTGTTTTTATAACCCCAATTCTGTGTGCATTTTCTTTTCCCAGGTAATTATTCTTGATCTCTTAAATTAAATTCAGTGTTGCCTCTTCTGGAGAGCGACCCTTACATCCTACCTTCTAAGTTTTTAAAAATCTGTGTTTCTGACAGCATAACATTTATATTTCATATAAAGTATTTCTCAGGGTCTACAGATATTGTTCATCTCTGGGTGGAGATCTGGTCCACAGTCAAGTTCATTTGTGTCACATAGGTCTTTACAGCATTTGAACCAATAATTTACAGCCACAATATTTCATACAAAAGTCCAGACATTTGAATTCTTAGGAAAAACATATCTAAGAAAGCTGCAGAGACACAAAAATTGTCAGAGCTGAGTTAGGTCTTAGCTTCCAGATGGGAGAGACTAGTTTTTTTTTTTTTTTTTTTTAAATAAATTTTTATTAATGGTAATGGGATAACATTAATAAATCAGGGTACATATATTCAAAGAAAACATGTCTAGGTTATTTTGTCATCAAATTATGTTGCAAACCCCTCGCCCAAAGTCAGATTGTCCTCCGCCACCCTCTATCTAGTTCTCTGTGCCCCTCCCCCTCCCCCTAACTCTCTCCCTCCCTCCCTCCCATGTCCTCCCTCCCACCCCACCCTTGGTAACCACCACACTCTTGTCCATGTCTCTTAGTCTCATTTTTATGTTCCACCAATGTATGGAATCATGTAGTTCTTGTTTTTTTCTGATTTACTTATTTCACTCCTTATAATGTTATCAAGATCCCACCATTTTGCTGTAAATGATCTGATGTCATCATTTCTTATGGCTGAGTAGTATTCCATAGTGTACATGTGCCACATCTTCTTTATCCAGTCTTCTTTTGAAGGGCTTTTTGGTTGTTTCCATGTCTTGGCCACTGTGAACAGTGCTGCAATGAACATGGGGCTACATGTGTCTTCACGTATCAATGTTTCTGAGGTTTTGGGGTATATACCCAGTAAAGGGATTGCTGGGTCATAAGGTAGTTCTATTTGCAGTTTTTTGAGGAACCACCATACTTTCCTCCATAATGGTTGTACTACTTTACAGTCCCACCAACAGTGAATGAGGGTTCCTTTTTCTCCACAGCCTCTCCAACATTTGCTATTTCCCGTCTTGTTGATAATAGCTAATCTAACAGGAGTGAGGTGGTATCTCATTGTAGTTTTGATTTGCATTTCTCTAATAACTAATGAAGCTGAGCATCTTTTCATATATCTGTTGGCCATTTGTATCTCTTCCTGGGAGAAGTGTCTGTTCATGTCCTCTTCCCATTTTTTTATTGGATTGTTTGTTTGTTTGTTGTTGAGTTTTATGAGTTCTTTGTAAATTTTGGATATTAGGCCCTTATCTGAGCTGTCGTTTGAAAATATCAGTTCCCATATAGTTGGCTGTCTGTTTATTTTGATATCAGTTTCTCTTGCTGAGCAAAAACTTTTAATTCTGATGTAGTCCCATTCATTTATCTTTGCCTTCACTTCTCTTGCCATTGGAGTCAAGTTCATAAAATGTTCTTTAAAACCCAGGTCCATGATTTTAGTACCTATATCTTCTTCTATGTACTTTATTGTTTCAGGTCTTATATTTAGGTCTTTGATCCATTTTGAATTAATTTTAGTACACGGGGACAGGCTGTAGTCGAGTTTCATTCTTTTGCATGTGGCTTTCCAGTTTTCCCAACACCATTTGTTGAAGAGGCTTTCTTTTCTCCATTGTGTGTTGTTGGCCCCTTTATCAAAGATTATTTGACCATATATATGTGGTTTTATTTCTGGGCTTTCTATTCTGTTCCATTGGTCTGAGTGTCTATTTTTCTGCAAATACCATGCTATTTTGATTATCATGGCCCTATAATATAGTTTAAAGTCAGGTATTGTAATGCCCCCAGCTTCATTCTTTTTCCTTAGGATTGTTTTGGCTATTCGGGGTTTTTTATAGTTCCATATAAATCTGATGATTTTTTGTTCCATTTCTTTAAAAAATCTCATAGGGATTTTGATGGGAATTGCATTAAATTTGTATATAGCTTTGGGTAATATGGCCATTTTGATTATATTTATTCTTCCTATCCAAGAACAAGGAATATTTTTCCATCTCATTGTATCTTTTTCGATTTCCCTTAACAATGCTTTGTAATTTTCATTATATAGGTCCTTTACGTTCTTTGTTATGTTTATTCCTAGGTATTTTATTTTTTTTGTTGCAATCGTGAAGGGGATTATTCTTTTGAGCTCGTTTTCTAATATTTCATTGTTGGCATATTAAAAGGCTATGAACTTTTGTATGTTAATTTTGTATCCTGCGACCTTACTGTATTGGTTTATTGTTTCTAATAATCTTTTTGTGGAGTCCTTCGGGTTTTCGATGTATAGGATCATATCATCAGCAAAAAGTGATAGCTTTACTTCTTCTTTTCCGATATGGATGCCTTTTATTTCTTTGTCTTGTCTGATTGCTCTGGCCAGAACTCCTAGCACCACGTTGAATAAGAGTGGAGAGAGTGGACAACCCTGTCTTGTTCCTGATTTAAGGTAGAAAGTCCTCAGTTTTATGCCGTTTAATAGGATGTTGGCTGATGGTTTATCATATATGGCCTTTATCATGTTGAGATATTTTCCTTCTATACCCATTTTGTTGAGAGTCTTAAACATAAAATTGTGTTGTATTTTATCAAAAGCCTTTTCTGCATCTATTGATAAGATCATGTGGTTTTTGTTCTTTGTTTTGTTGATATGGTGTATTACGTTAACCGTTTTACGTATGTTGAACCATCCTTGAGATTCTGGGATGAATCTCACTTGATCATGATGTATTATTTTTTTAATATGTTGTTGTATTCGGTTTGCCAGTATTTTGTTTAGTATTTTAGCATCTGTATTCATTAGAGATATTGGTCTGTAGTTTTCTTTCTTTGTGCCATCCTTGCCAGGTTTTGGTATGAGGGTTATGTTGGCCTCATAAAATGTGTTTGGAAGTATTGCTTCTTCTTCAATTTTTTGGAAGACTTTGAGTAGAATAGGAACCAAATCTTCTTTGAATGTTTGATAGAATTCACTAGTATAACCGTCTGGGCCTGGACTTTTATTTTTGGGGAGATTTTTAATAGTTTTTTCTATTTCCTCCCTGCTGATTGGTCTGTTTAGGCTTTCTGCTTCTTCATGACTCAGTCTAGGAAGGTTGTATTGTTCTAGGAATTTATCCATTTCTTCTAGATTGTTGTATTTGGTGGCATATAATTTTTCATAGTATTCTACAATAATTCTTTGTATATCTATGATGTCTGTGGTGATCTCTCCTCTTTCATTTTGGATTTTATTTATTTGAGTCCTGTGTCTTTTTTCCCTGGTGAGTCTTGCCAAGGGTTTGTCAATTTTGTTGATCTTTTCAAAGAACCAGCTCCTTGTTTTATTGATTTTTTCTATAGTTTTTCTGTTCTCTATTTCATTTATTTCTGTTCTGATTTTTATTATCTCCTTTCTTCGGCTGGTTTTGGGTTGTCTTTGTTCTTCTTTTTCTAGTTCCTTAAGGTGTGAAGTTAAGTGGTTTACTTCGGCTCTCTCTTGTTTGTTCATATAGGCCTGAAGTGATATGAACTTTCCTCTTATTACTGCTTTTGCTGCATCCCAGAGATTCTGATATGTCGTATTGTCATTTTCATTTGTCTGTATATATCTTTTGATTTCTGCGCTTATTTCTTCTTTGACCCATTCATTTTTTAGAAGTATGTTGTTTAGTTTCCACATTTTTGTGGGTTTTTCCCCCTCTTTTTTACAGTTGAATTCTAGTTTCAAGGCTTTATGATCAGAAAATATGCTTGGTACAATTTCAATTTTTCTAAATTTGCTGATATTGTCTTTGTGGCCCAACATATGGTCAATTCTTGAGAATGTTCCATGTACACTAGAGAAAAATGTATACTCTGTCGCTTTGGGATGAAGTGTCCTGTAGATGTCTATCATATCCAGGTGTTCTAGTATTTCATTTAAGGCCACTATATCTTTATTGATTCTCTGTTTGGATGACCGATCTAGAGCCGTCAGCGGTGTATTGAGGTCTCCAAGTATGATTGTATTTTTGTTAGTTTTTGTTTTAAGGTCAATAAGTAGCTGTCTTATATATTTTGGTGCTCCTTGGTTTGGTGCATATTTTAAGGATTGTTATGTCTTCTTGATTCAACTTCCCCTTAATCATTATGAAATGACCATTTTTGTCTCTGAGTACTTTTTCTGTCTTGTAGTCAGCATTATTAGATATGAGTATTGCTACGCCTGCTTTTTTTGGTGTTGTTTGCTTGGAGTATTGTTTTCCAGCCTTTCACTTTGAATTTGTTTTTATCCTTGTTGCTTAGATGTGTTTCTTGTAGGCAGCATATAGTTGGATTTTCTTTTTTAATCCATTCTGCTACTCTGTGTCTTTTTATTGGTAAGTTTAATCCATTTACATTTAGTGTAATTATTGACACTTGTGGGTTCCCTACTGCCATTTTATAAATTGCTTTCTGTTAGTTTTGTATCTAGTTTGATTCTTCTCTTTTGTTTTCTATCATTTGTTTTTGTTTGTTTGTGTTCCATACTTCTTTCCTCTGTTGCTACCTTTTTTAAGTCAAGTGTTTTTGTGGTGGTTTTTTTAAGGGTGGTTACCATTAAGTAATGAAAAGGGTACCTACCATATTCATTTTAGTACCCTATCTTATAAGTATTTCTGCACTTCATCATCCTTTGCTACTGTTAATCTCCATCCTCTCCCCCCTTTTTTTCCTTTGTTGTCACAGTTTAAGTTTGGTTTTATTGTGTTCTTGGTGGAGCTGTTACTTGTGGTGTTGTTTTCTTTTGTTCTTTGAATCTGGTTGGAAAACCCCCTTTAGTATTTCCTGAGTGGGGGCTTTCTGTTGATAAATTCTCTCATCTTTTCTGTATTTGTGAATGTTTTTATATCTCCTTCATACTTGAAGGATAGCTTTGATGGGTATAGTATTCTTGGCTGAAAGTTCCTCTCTTTCAGGGCTTTAAATATTGGGGTCCACTCTCTTCTAGCTTGTAGAGTTTCTGCTGAGAAATCTGATGATAATCTAATGGGCCTTCCTTTTTATTTTGTACTCTTCTTTTCCCTGGCTGCCTTGAGAAATTTTTCTTTGTCATTGGTTTGTGTCATCTTTATTATGATGTGCCTTGGAGTGGGTTTGTTGGGGTTAAGAAAACTTGGTGTTCTGTTTGCTTCTTGAATTTGAGGCTTTAGTTCCTTCCACAGGCTTGGGAAGTTCTCGTCTATTATTTGTTTGAATATATTCTCCATTCCATTTTCTTTCTCTTCTCCCTCTGATATACCTATTATTCTTATGTTATTCTTTCTGATGGAGTCAGACAATTCCTGTAGGGCTTTCTCGTTTTTTATTATTTTTGAGTCTCTTTCTTCTTCTCTCTGTTGTGCCTCAAGTTGTTTGTCTTCTATTTCACTAATCCTATCTTCAATCTGGGCTGTTCTGTTAGCTAAGCTTGTTACCTCGTTTTTCAGCTCGTGAATTGAGTTTTTCATTTCTGTTTGATTTGTTTTTATAGTTTCAATTTCCTTGGTAATATATTCTTTGTGTTCATTGAGTTGTTTTCTGATCTCCCTATATTGCCTTTCTGTGTTTTCTTGTATATCTCTGAGTATTTTTAAGATTTCTATTTTAAATTCTCTGTCATTTAGCTCCAAGGCTTCCAATATGTTAAGTCTTTTCTCCATAGATTTTTCCACATCTATTTGTGTTACCTCTCTTTCTTTT
Organism: Saccopteryx bilineata; assembly: GCF_036850765.1. Lineage (NCBI taxonomy): Eukaryota > Metazoa > Chordata > Mammalia > Chiroptera > Emballonuridae > Saccopteryx > Saccopteryx bilineata. Next base: position 82,673,759 of record NC_089494.1, read on the forward strand.
GTATCCATAATATTCGATTTCCCTTTCTTATCGGCATCTGAGGGTGGTCTTATTGATAGCACTAATTAGAATTAATAAAGAGTAAAAAGTAAAAAAAAAAAAAGGTAAAACACCCCCCCAAAAATAACAGTAATAATTTATTATTTCCCCCTTTTTTTCTCTCTTCTCTTTCCCTCCTCTCCCCTCCTCAGGGAAATATCGTGCCTATAATGGAAGGCCTGATTTGGGGTGAAGAGTTCAAGGGGCAAAAAAAAAGGGAGTAGGGACCTACTAAATGCAAAAAAAAAAAAAAAAAAAAAGGAAGAAAATCTTAGACAAGCATAAGATGATTTGCTTGTAAGTGATGGTCAACTAAGAGATATAATGAGAGGGATAAGAGGGAACCAGAAAAAAGGACCAAAAAGAAATAATAAAGAAGAAAAAATAAAATAATAAGTAAAAATCTGTTGTATTAAGTGGAGCGAAGACTAAATACAATGGAGACTTTGGGTTGGGAGGACCCAAAATGCCACAAAAATAAACAAACAAGAAAAAAAAAAATAAAAACAAAAGCAAAAAAGAGAAATAAAGCCAAAAAAAAGCCTTGAGTCCCAAATTAACTAATTTGTTCGTGATTGAGGATTATATGGGAGGAAAGTAAAATGAGAAAAGAAAAAACGAATAGAAAGGAAAAAAATAAGAAAAAGAGAAAAACGAAGGAAGAAATAAAATAGGAAGAGAAAAAAACAAAATAAAGCAAGACAAAAAAAAAAAAAAAGAGGAGAGAGTGAGAGTTAAGTGTTTTGGAGTATAACCCTAAAGGAGGGTGAGGATGAAGAAGAAAAATAAAATGCAACACTCATGGGTAGTGTAGTTCAAGAAAGGGGAAGCATAAGATGGGCAGAGAATAGAAGGACCGAGGTGGAGGAAATAAAGGCAAAAAGATAGAAGAAACAAACAACAACAATAACAACAACAACAAAAAATTAGTGGATCAAGTTGTAAAGTCTGTGGGTTTTTCTTGATTTTGAGAGGTTAACTTCTTCCTTTTTCTTTTCTCTCCCTCTTCCTGGTCGGTGACTCTGTACCCCAGGCTCTGCCCCTGTGTCACTCTTAGGTAGGGATTTGCAGTTGATGGGATTCTATGGCAATGTCATATAATTGGCTTTAGTCTTGCTGGAGGTAAAGGCTTGTTGGCGTTTGCAGGGTCCAACGATGAGAGAGTTTGCTTTCCTGGATTCTCTCTCCTAGTCCCCCCTTTCTGAATTAGCAGCCTGGTGATCCAGCTATAAGGCTGCAACTGCTTCTGCCTGGGGAGTAAGAGGCTCAAAGAGCTGGGAAATCCCACTCTATCCCCACTCAGTGCAAGGCTTTGGGAAAGGCTCTGACAGTCAGGGCCTCCAGTGTAATCAGGCGGGGGTGGGAGTCAATTGTTGTCAAGGTGACTGTTCAGCGCCTATCATTTAGTTGGACCTCTCAACCCAGGCTTTCCACACTTTGTAGCCTGTTTTTGCAGGGAAGAAGAGGCACTAGTCTCTGCTTACGACTAGTGTAGTATAGACCTTATTATCTGCCAAGTCCTTCTTGTTAGCGTTATCCCTGAATATGGAGGCTCTATTAATCAAAAGTTGCCCCTGCCCCTTTAGCGAGAGGCACTAAAAAATATCACGCCTCTTGTCTTGGAACGCTGAATTGAGAGAGATCTTATCAATTAGAACCGAGGGTGCGCAGATTTCATGGGTTAAGCTAATTTCAGTGATTGGGTCGCAGCTGTGCTTCCGAAGGTATTTTAGGCTGCCTGCGCGCGCCCCTCCCCCAACGCTTGATTGTTAGCTTGAATGGCTGGGTGAGGTGCCCCGCCCACGGAGAGAGTCTCCCAAGCCTCTCCCGCTCGCCCCGCCGCTGGCGGCTGGACCACACCAGGCACAGGATAATGGAGCCCCCTGGGTGTGCGGGCCAGCAGGGCGCCCTGGGCGCGTGGAATGCCCAAGGCACGCGCGCGAATGGGGCGCTCCGGGCACCAGTGGCCGGCGACCCCCACTCGCTGTGTGCGGGCCGCTGGGAACGTCAGCGGTGCTCAACCGGACCGGGCGCGCGCGCGGCGGCTCGCGGTGGCCGCTCGCATGGTTTTCAAAAGTCCAACACAACCGAACTTTCTACTGATTTGTACATTTTTTTTTTTCAGTTTCTTTAACAGTGTGGTAATAAGAGCTTTTATCATAGCATTGTTAAAACTTTGACTCTTTTTTTTTATTATTTATTAGGGTTTTCTAAGCAAGTCACTTAGTCTTCTTGTTACTTATTTTGCTTGTTGTCAACACACCAATAATAATACCATTACTGTTATTATTTCATAGTAAGGTGTTTTTTTAAAATCAAACATGTAAGGAGTGTGAAAATATTTTATAGCTTAATTTCTCTATCAATAGAGATCTAGTTCTACCAAATATCATATTAAGATTAGTTTTCTAGTCGTGTTAAAATGTGTTCTTTTAATTTTCAATATAACAATGCAAAATCAGAATTATCAGTATAAAAATTGCATTTGAAAATTTAGTTTTTATGAAGAGATAAAATAATTGCAAAATAAAAATGTCAGCAGAGATAAACACATTAAGACACATCAATCATTGCATAAAGAATGATTATTGCCCTGGCCGGTTGACTCAGTGGTAGAGCGTAGGCCTGGTGTGCAAGAGTCCCAAGTTCGATTCCCAGCCAGGGCACACAGGAGAAGCACCCATCTGCTTCTCCACCCCTCCTCCTCTCCTTCCTCTCTGTCTCTCTCTTCCCCTCCCGCAGCTGAGGCTCCATTGGAGCAAAGTTGGCCAGGGGCTGAGGATGGCTCTGTGGCCTCTGCCTCAGGCGCTAGAATGGCTCTAATTGTGACAGAGCGACGCCCCAAGATGGGCAGAGCATCGTTCCCTGGTGGGCATGCCGGGTGGATCCCGGTCAGGCGCATGCGAGAGTCTGTCTGACTGCCTCCCAGTTTCCAACTTCAGAAAAATACAAAAAAAAAAAAAAAGAATGATTATTAGTGAGAGATTGAACAAAAGGAATTCTTCACCTAATAATAGTTTAAATGAATATAGTTTATGTAAAATGATAGAAAAAAATACCCAGAATCACAACATTGTTGTGGCTCTGGTGGCTATAAATTTCATGATCTAGAAAGAAATTACTTAATTGAAAGAAAAATAAATTATTCCCATACTTTATTTAATAAAGGCTGAGAATCAAAACTAGCACAATCAAAATAAATATTTATTACTTAAGTCAAATTAAATGTAACACAAAGGAAAATCTATAATTATATAAAAAGGACAATATTATGACTTCATGAAATCCAAATCTACATAAAAGCTAAATGTTGAAAAATCATTTGTTTAGTTTATAAAAACATCATTGTTTGACATGGAGTGTTTGTTTCATGCAGAATTTTCTAATAGATTCTCAGTAAATAAAAAATATTCCAACAAACAGAAAACATTTTATAAAATAAATGAGACAAACAATAAAAAAATAGAAAATGAGACCCATTTAGAAAATGTAATACACAACTATAAACTTCTTAAGGGGTATTATTTCAATTTTAACACTTTGTTGAACTGTTTTGATAAATTAGATTTGTGTCATCAAAATATATTTATAAAAATCATTTTTTTATAAAGTTTGTTTTCCAATAAACACTTACTCTGTTATACTCTGGAAATGCAAGCATGAAAATTTATGGCTCTATGACACATGACATGATGAAAGAGTTTATTTTCTTTCAACATGAATTATCAGAAATGAGGCACATTTTCTTCTATCTAATGACAAAAATTATCTAGCTTTTTTAGGACTAAACTTTTATGTTGGAAAATTAGTGTTGGTAATCACAGTAGCAACATTCAATACAAACAAAACTTCAGCACTCTTCTGGTTCATGATTTATGTTCTGAACATACCTAAAATTGCCCTAAATTCATTGTAACTCAAATTCATTTTGCACTTCTTTTCCAAGTCTTCCTAATTTCCTTTGCCTGTGCCTTCTCCCTTGTTTATGTTTGCACGTTTGCTAATGTGGTCAAGAAAGTAGGAACACTCAGATATGTGGAAACATAGATTTGTGACAGTCTACTCAAGCTTTTTAAAACAGACGTAATCAGTTTCCCTTTGTTGAAGGTAAAACTCATTACCTGATTTATATCTTTTCTTTGCTCAGGGAAAAATGTTGTTAAGTTAGTGGTAGAAAAATTGCGGAGTAATTCATATAACAACTCAGCTGCAGTTTATATAATCTCAAATTTTCTGTTCAGTAGCAATCAAGACTAACATGGCACAGCAATAGACAGGAAAAAATGCTTTCATATATGTATAAAAACTATTACTTCTAAACTTATCTTTGATGATACCAAGAAAATCTTCCATTTAATTGATCCAGGTTTATGTCTGTGTGACATTTAATTATTAGTGCCTGCTGTATGCCAAGCACTGTTAATTGCCCCTGATCCTTGCCTGGTGCTTTCAGGAGACTTGTTAAGAAATTAATATCTCATTATGCATTAAGAATGGAAAATATTGAAAAGTTTTCAGTATAAAGAGTTAATGAATATTATCTTGTAGTGAGAAACATCACCATCGGTACACTTAATGAATTCTATTTAGCCTTAATGTAACATTATTAATTTTGAAACTTTTATTCATATTATAAATTATGTTGACACTAGCATTGAACTTACCTATGGGAAAACTGTAAAATATAATTGTGATCAAAAGTTCATCTCATGTATAGTCTATAATTAGAAAAAATTAGGCATGTTTAAACTTATATTAGTTTGAGTAAACTACAATCTAATAATACAGGTATGTTTCCCTAAAGGAAATTAATATAATGAATATAATTTAATAGATTTTTTTGCCATGATTTTATAAAATGAAGTATTTTTCCAATGCTTTTATTGTTTCACCTTGGATTTGACTTTGTAAACTGAGAAATTGAAGCATTCATGTGACACACAAACCCAGAAGTAGTTACAGCTTGGATGCGACTCCAGGAGGACTCCTATGGATTGGCTCCAGAAGAAAATAGAACTCGTAACAGTTGGGGAGTCTGGCACTTTCATGCAGGTCTTTTATGAATCTAATAAAGCATTTGGATAGTATTGTCTGTTCCTCACTCTCTCTCAGTAAACTGTGAATTATATTGAGACAACTTGTGACAGATTAAAAACATATCAATTATGATAATATGGTTATCTAGAGCCTTTCGTGGACTCAACATGATTCAAGAGAGAAAATGAGTTGTATACTTAACTGAGACTTTTTAAATTCTAATTTTAAATACAAGCCAATCTTCTCAAAGTAAAACAAGATGGATATTATCTACCTCTCACAATTCAAAATCTCCTGTTTGGATGCTCAAATTGATTTGTGTTTTAAGAAAACATTCAATAATGTTTGTCTTTAATTTAAAAATACAATTAAAATCAAATACTATAGCCATTTGGCATTAGATAACATACATAGAAATAACTATGTAATCAAAGAAGGAATCAGAGCAAAAAAAGATATAAAAGGTAATTAAAAGATTACAAACAGCACAATATCTGTATTTAGAGAAAATAGTATTTTCTTTAATTAAAATAATAAAAAGAAGTTACTAAAAACTTTGTAAAAAGGGTAATTAACTGAAATAAATGAAAGACATTAGGAAAAGGGTGTAAGTAAAGGCATAAGATGAAATTAATAAAAAAGTATAAAATAGATGAGCACTTCATAAAATATAAAAATGTATATAAGTTAGAGTATATTTCAGGATTAAGAAAAGATCTATAGACATGTAGAGCATGTGCCCTGCTCTGTCTCTCTCATGGAATACAGCTGTGAAACCTGTACACCAGTGTTTTTCAACCAGTGTGCCGTGAGACATGGTCAGGTGTGCCGTGGGGAAATTAAACATGGGTCCCCAAACCACGGCCCGCATGCCGGATACGGCCCGTGGAGGTTATTTATCTGGCCTGCCGCCAGCTGCCTCCATCCGAACATAAACATTCCCCCTCACAATCCCTCCAGCTATCAAGGACTGGAAGAGTGGAGGCACAGGGAACGCTCACTGACCAATCACCTTCTAGGATTCATCCCGACCACTAGCGATGAACCAATAGTAGGCCGCCTCTCATCCACACCCAGGAAGGTCCCCACTCGGGCTGTCGCGCACTTGTCATTGTGTGGCCGCAGCGAGTAGTTGAAGCTGCTACTCCTCCCCATGATCCCGATTTCTAATCCTGGTCAGGACTGGAGGTAAATGTTGCCACCACTAGATGAAGCCTCAGCCTCAGCTGGTTATGTCTATCCTGATGGTGTATATAGATATTTGACCTTTTTCTTTTTAAAAGAGGCCCCTGCAGAGGGTGATATACAATGCATCACAATGCATCACAATGTTATCTAACTTTAAAGCTAAAGTTTGCTGATCTTCCTTTGGACAGTTTTTGGTTATCTGTTGCCAAGGAGTTCCCCATTCTGGCCAACAAGGTTATTTTGACATTGCTCCCATTTTCAACCACATATCTATGTGAGCTGAGCTTCTCAAGCTTGACTGCAATAAAAACTAAAAACAGAGAGAGACTGAGAACTGTTGAGGAAGAGCTTTGTGTGTGTCTTTCTACCATTCCGGCCAGGATATCCCTTTTGTGTTCATCGAACAGGCCCAGGTTTCACACTAAGTGAGTACAAATACATTTAGAAACTATATTATTAACTATATGTATAATATGTACTGTGTTAGACACTAACAGTTAGTGTCATTTTGGTAGGTGGTGTGCCCCAGGATTTTGTAAATGTAAAAAATGTGCCCCGGCTCAAAAAAGGTTGAAAATCACTGCTGTGCCCAATGCACGGAATAGCAATTTAAGGATTCTGAAAAAGAAATGATAACAGGTAGATCAGTGAAAAAAAACAGAATTTCAAGTATTACTGAACTAGTGAAACATTTGTGATTTATTTTTTCTACCATATACCTTGACCCTTTACCCTCCACCCCATCTGTTTCAATAAAACTTAAAATCTAGAGTGGTTACCTGTGCAAAGACATAGACAGTTACTAGAGCACCCTTCTAGTTCTGGTTTTAATAAAGGGCTATGGAACTCCTTACACTCAAAAAGTGTGATAATTTTCAATTTATTTCTTTTTCCTATAGAAGTCATGGCCTCAGCAGCAAGAAACCCATAGCAGTCAGTATTCCAGAGAATGGTAACCTTTCTCTCCAACTGGTAAGGTCCTAGTTCCAAGAATGTGAGCCAACATCTTTCACCGTTTTGCTTTTTTCTCTTGCTGTCTGTCCACCTACTTGAACAAAAATAAGTATGTATTTTTGGAATCACACAGCAGAACACAATAATGAAAACACACACTTTCTAACCACAGGACTAAAAGAAACTAGCAAATGTCAAGGAGATTGCAGAGATTGAGGAAATCCATAACAAATACTTAAGAAATACTCTGGTTCACTTTTTTTTTGGGGGGGGGTAAGAGGAGGGGAGATAGTGAGGCAGACTCCCCACATGTACCCTGAACTGGAGCCAGCTGGCAACACCATGTGCGGCCAACGTTGAAGTACCACGCTATTTTTAGCACCTCAGGCTGAGGCGTGTTAACAGAGCTATACTTAGCACCTCAGGCCACTCTCAAATCAATTGAGCCACTGACTATGGGAACAGAAGAGGGAGAAAAAGGGGACAGAAATGGGGAAGAAGCAGATGGTGGTTTCTCTTGAGTTCCCTGACTGGGAATCAAACTCAAGATATCCATATGCTGGGCTGAGGCTCTAGCCACTAAGCCACCAGCCAAGGCCTCACTTAGCAGTTGTACATGAATAGATCTGACCTTGATTAGAAAGCTAAAGGTTTAAAAACTGATCTAAGCCCAGTTCAGTGTTTTTATCTTAAAGTTTTGGTGGTCAGAGTTGAAAATCAGTCCTATGGAGTAAAATACTCTATTGGTAAAGCTCATTCCCTACAGAGGGTCCAGGAGAGACTTGTTCTTTGCCAGTTCCAACTTCTAGAGACCGCCACCATTCCTGACTGGTAGCGACCTCAGGCCAAGCATCCGCTCTCACAATCAGAGATATTTCTGTAGTGAAATGCACCTCTGCTTCCCACTTGCAACCTTATGGTTGTATTTAGTGTCCCCTTAAAAAACTGAAAATTTTCACCCTGGCTGGTTGGCTCAGTGGTAGAGCATCGGCCTGGCGTGCAGGGGACCCGGGTTTGATTCCCGGCCAGGGCACACAGGAGAAGCGCCCATCTGCTTCTCCACCCCGCCCCCTCTCCTTCCTCTCTGTCTCTCTCTTCCCCTCCCGCAGCGAGGCTCCATTGGAGAAAGATGGCCCGGGCGCTGGGGATGGCTCCTTGGCTTCTGCCTCAGGCACTAGAGTGGCTCTAGTTGCGACACAGTGACGCCCTGGAGGGGCAGAGCATCGCCCCCTGGTGGGCAGAGCGTCGCCCCCTAGTGGGCGTGCCGGGTGGATCCCGGTCGGGCACATGCGGGAGTCTGACTGTCTCTCCCCCCCCCCCTTTTCCAGCTTCGGAAAAATACAAAAAAATAAAATAAAATAAAAAAATACAAAATACTGAAAATTTTCTTTAAATCCTTATCTTAACATATTTTCAATGTCATTTTTTACCATATAAGGTAACATCCATAGCTTCTGGACAAAAAGACACTGATACAATGTTGAATGTCAACTAGAATTGAAAAATAAAAATAATAAAAAATGTTGTCATAATGCACTTAAATAATGACTTTCACCAAGCACTCACATTCACTGAGTGCAGGTGGTGTAATCTCTGAGGAGATCAGTTTGCTGAAATATGTAAGTTCAAAGTAAATAATGAAATTTACTTATAAAAAGTAATCAGTTCTGACATAATTGGACAGTGTTTTAATGAGAATTTATCAGTGAAAATATCTCAGTTTTCTACATAAATCTTGAGAGAACAAAAATATTTTTTAAATCTCTTAATAGGGTTGATAGATGAATGTATTGAGTGTTTATTTTACTGAGAATAATATAACATTAGTTTAGTTATATATATGATAGAAGTTTATTTTAGTAAAAAATACATAGTCTATAGTACATTGAAGTTTATATTAAAATATGTGGTTCATTTAATAAAATTAATATGTATTAGTTTAAAATTAGTATTAAAGTTTATTTATTGCATATAAATTCTATAGTCAGAGATATAACTATATTAGTCTTCAAGAAAACACTATGTTTTTCATGACAATACATATAATGACCTAGTTTCCAGGTAGGTTTTCAGGTTAAAACTGATGTTCCTATGCAGACACGTCCCTGGCAGAAATGATTCCCTCTTGGTTAATTTGAGTAAAAATACTGCTGCAGTATTTTACAATTATTAATAAAAGGTGTACTGAGAAAAATCAAAACACAAGTACAGTTTCTGCCTCAAAAGATTGCTTTAATTGCTAGTAGAATCAAGTTGGCTCTAATACTGAGACAGAAGGAAATACCCAGAATAGCAACAACAGGCTCTTGTGCGTCAATATTCTCCCAAACAACTCTGTGTATGTGTTTGTGTATGTGTGTGTGTGTGTGTGTGTGTGAGTTTATGGGCATATGTGTGCGTGTACCTGGGTATGCGAGAGAGAGAAAGAGACAGAGAGAGAAAGAGACAGAGAAAGAGACATTGTGAAGGGAACACAAGATACAATTATTTTATAGAAATTCAAAATATTTATGTAACTCCATTTTTAAAAACTTATATATCAATTTTATATAATGGAAAATTTTAATTTTGATGAGGTACTTAAGGAAATTGCTTATTTAAGGACATTTCCCCAATGTTTTTTTTTTTTACTTCTATATTACTATGTATCCGTACAGCATAAGTTGAACAGTAATAAAAGGTTGTTGAAAGTGAGATATCAGAGTGGGCTCATGGCTCCATCTGTTTGGTTTAGGATTCTGGAAAGATCAGTAGTTAAAAGTAAAAGTTTGAATCTTTTCAAATGTTTTTTTATCAAGGATTTATCCCTCAACTTCCTGCCTATTCTACCTTTACTCCTCATGCATTCCTTCTACAAGCAAGAATCTGCAAATTCAGAATGGATTGTTGTTTTCTGAATTCTGGGTGATATAAATGTGATGGTAAACATTTTAATGAATGTCAATAATCTAAAAGCGATCTATCTCCTTTGTTTCCAGTTGTCCCTGATGATGTTTTTAGTGGATTTATTGGTAAAAAGTAAATGTGACATAAATAAAAGTAGGTTCTTTATGTACAAGAGAATTTGTATATAAAGAAGCTGAGGTAATAATATCAACTAGTGCCTGCATTGTCTTATCAATACATACAAACATATAGAGCTGCTCTTTAAAGAAGAGGGCTGTTCTATTTTTGACTTTCTATACTACTTAAATTCCCATCTAAGAATGCCATATTCCTGTCTAGGAAAACAGAGGGTTTTGTTGCAGTTCTGATATGTTTAGATCTATATAGAGAAAAACAAATTAGAAAATTTTCCATAATATTTGTAGGACTAAAAGTCTCTCTCAAGATTAGTTCAATTTTCAGGAGGCCAACATCTAAACTAGTTAACATCCAAATAATAAATGAGTTTGTAAAATTTGTATTTTTTTCATTTTTTTAAAGATTTTATTTATTCATTTTAGAGAAGGGGAGAAAGAGAGAGAGAGAGAGAGAGAGAGAGAGAGAGAGAGAGAGAATGGAGAGAGAAGGGGGGAGGAACAGGAAGCATCAACTCCCATATGTGCCTTGACTGGGCAAGCCCAGGGTTTCGAACCAGTGACCTCAGCACTCCAGGTCGACGCTTTACCCACTGCGCTACCACAGGTCAAGCAAAATTTGTATTTTTTGAGTTTCTTCACTTCTATTGTTAAAAAATGGTCCTGCACAGCCACATGTGTGCTTGCCCTTAGAGCAGGGCAGTTGATTGCAAATTATGAATTACTTTCCTGTTTGGGAAGGGCCATTGTTTTGCTAATGTTTGCTGGAAGAGGGATCTTTGTAGGCCCAGCCAGTTTTGCAGGGAGAGCAGAGAGAATGCGGTATTGAAGAAGAAGCTAGTTTTTGCAGGAGAGATGAAGGAGTGCAGATGTGAAACCAGAACTGAGGGTGTTTGGAAGCTCCGCTGAGAATGGTGGGCCTTTGATTCCTGGAGGAACCAGAGAAGATTTCCTGGGTTGTGGAACTGGAGAATGCATCAGGGCTTTAGGAGCTCTGAATGAAAGGGAAGTGTTTTCCCAGCCTGTTTGCTCATCCACCGGTGCAAGACTTTAATAAACACAATAGCCCACCATTTTTTGGCTCCACTGTTTCTTTACCCTCTGTCCCAAATTCAATGAGAACTTGCATGTGAATGGCCACAATGACAGCTTCCATGGGCCTTACATCATCATTAAAAGTAGATCAGTTCTTACAAGAAATAGATTCTGAGGCAGTTTTGCATTTAGGCTCTGCATTAATGTTGGACCTTTTTGTCTGAGGAAGCTTGTTATTGCTGTGTTCACCTCAAATCATCACTGAATCTTATGCAATTTTGCTTCCTTTGTGTATCATGGTAATTAAAAACAAACTCAGGAGTAATGGAAAATATTAGGCAAATAATTCAGACTGAGAGATATAAGTGTTTCTCCTTCACTATGTGGGCAGAAATAAAAGGTTGTTAATGTAAGAAAGAGCCAAACCTGTGGAGAATTATTATGAGTTTATTTGAGCCAAACTGATAAAAAATTGCCTAGAAGCAAAATCTCAATGGATTGAGAAAATGGTCGGAGAATGGCAGTTGTGCAGCTTACTTGCACATTGGAATAAGAGGAGGAGATGTGGGGAGAGTTACATAAACTCCATTGGAGGTAGATTACAGGTGCGGAGAAATCAAAGCAAGATTTCTGGGCTTGGATAAAAAGTAAAAGGGAAAGACACATACTTCTTTTACATTGGTGGGTACAGGATAGTAACAATGAACATTTACAGCACATATATTTGGGGACCCAGATAACAATGAGGGATTTTGTGGTCTCACGCTCTGGTGTTGTGGGTATACCATGAGGGATCTGCAAAAGGAATTATGCAGATATTCCAAAGAAATGTTACGTTTGATATATACAAAAAGTCAACTGTTGGTCAAAAAAGTTTATAAAATATTATTTTTATGTTTGTTCACTTACAGTTTGCATTGGGGGCTGGGCAGCACCAGGTATGTGTTCTGTGAAATTGCAAATTACATTCCTGCTTGGGAAGGACCGTTGTTTTGTTAAAGTTTGCTAGAAGAGAGGTTTTCATGCTAGGAAGTTTTGAAAAGAGCAGAGAAGAAGGAAGAAGGAAAAAGAGAAGCCATGAAGGCAGAGTGAGAACAGAGGGAATGAAGATGTGCAGATGTGAAACCAGAGGTGAGGGGCTTTTGTGAGCTCCGCTGAGACTGGATGGGTGGGGCCTTTGATTCTAGGAGAAACCGGAGAAGATTCTCCTGGTTGTGGAACTGGATAATGTGTCACTGGTTTTGGGAACTCTGATTGAGTGAAAGAAAAGTGTTTTCTCTGTATGTTTGCTCTTCAGCTGGTGCAAGACTTTAATAAAGAAATGACCCACCATTTTTTGGCTACACTGTTTCTTTACTATCTGTTCTAATCTAATGGGAACCTGCATATGCATGGCAGCGACTACTGATCATACGTTAAAGACAGGTTTACCTAAGTGTATATCCAGTAGCCACGGCCACCATCACAGCCACTTGGCCCTAGTAGGTTCACATTTGATTTGGACAGACGGTAATAAACAATGGAGCCAAGAACTGGTGGGCCATTACCTTTAATCCTAGCTCATACCCAGCAGGCGAGAAATATACACAGTGGGACACTTTCCTTTCCATTCAGGGCTCCCAAAGCCACTGACTGAGTATTCCTAGAATCAAAGGCCCCACCAGCTTTATTCACCTTTCTTCCCTATCTTTTTCTCTCTTGACAAACTAGCTTCTCCTTTAGCACTCGCCATCTTGGCTACCTCTCCTCTGCACTGCTGATGGCAGGATCTGAGCAAGAGAGAGCCCCTGGTCTGCCTCATTTTATAGTGTAGAAAATTAAAGCCTTTAAGCCAATATATGAACAAGGAAGTCTGATACAAAGCCACTTATCTGAGGCATAGATGGGATTCCTCATAAGAGTGCACCACCCCCTATCATGCAACATGTGGGGGAAAGCTTAGTTTTGAGAAGATCTTAGTATTAGAAGCCTTAGGCCAGTGGTTCTCAAACTTTTGAAGTCAGAGTGTGTCGAGAGCCGATCAACGACTGCTGGCTGAGAAGGTCACAGCAGAAGACCCACAACTGCTGACTGACAAAGTCACAGCAGAGAAGACCAATGGCTGCGGGTTGACAAAGTCACCCAAAGGAGAGACACAACGATACTTCCCCCTTTGACTTTTTGAATTAATCTGGCCTTATATCCCCCCTTTTCTGGGTGTGTGCTATTATTTATGGCACAGGGATAATAGTACCGTGCTTGCCCTGTAGATTCGTAGTAATTTCTTTGGAAATGAGACGGAGGGTGTGAGTTCCACAGAAAAGCCTATAAGCCCTGGGAACTGGGCTCGTAAATATAAGAGGCTGGCTATGATATCCCTCGTAAAGGGTTAGGTTTGTAGGAGAATTTCTTCTTATTAATCATGTTAGAAAGAATAGATTGTGACTTGTGAATGAGTAGGAGGCAGTGGCTGTGCACAGAGCACCTTTCGGCCTTCACTTAATTCAACATTTTTTCCTCCCTAGCCTTTTCATGTGATAGAGTAGAGAAACATTCCTTTCTTCTTGCTTATTTGATCTGCAGATAGTGGTACACTCTGAGAAGAATAGAGTTAGAACTTAACTAGTGTATAAATATAGTAAATAAGTAATATTTGACTAGACAATAGTATCTTAGGTAAGCTGTAGTAGAATGGCCCATTGTGTGGCCTAGAATGAGAGCGCAGTCAGCAAGAAAAGTATGTTTTGCTAAGAGAATTGTCTTTTGACTAAAGGCAATTGCTAAGCTTTCTCAATGAGATGTTCTCATGAGATTTATGTACTTTCCAAGATTTTTTGATAATGAGAGGAATGTAGGGGAATCCATAGAAGTAATAACAGTTAATGTCTTCTAAAATTATGTTGCTACTAGGCTATCTTGCAAGTGCACTCTGTATATCTTTGGGTGAAAGCTATTATTAATGTTATGTCAATTTCTTTATAGAAAAGCCTTTTAGAATCTTGTGAGAAAAAGTAGGACACTGCATAAACTCAAGGCCAGTTACCTGAGCAAGCGGTGGTCCTTTGTCGGTCCTTAATGATTTCGTCTGCTAATCTCTCTCTGCCCCTTGACTCACAACAGCAGTAAAGTTGAGTTAACTATTAGTACTAATACTTTAAAAGCTTTTACCAATGTTGTTATTGCTATTCAAGTTATTTTGTAGTTGTACTTTGAATGATTTGCTACCTGGTTTGTAATTTATAGATATAAATTAACTGTTATCTGGAAACATGTAAACATAGTGAAACAGAAGCAATAATTAACACCATGTAATCGTAATTTAGTGTATAAAAAGGGAGCTACACTAACTTTTGGCGGAGATGCCTGGCAGTAAATGCTAACTAGAGAATAAAGAGAAAGAAAAGAATTCGGCTCTCTCACTCGATTTCGCTGACCCCGTCTCTTCCTGTGGGAACCCTGGATTCCCCCTGGGGCTGGACACCGCAAGAGTGCATTTAAAATCTTACAAATAATTGTAGGCAAGCTATATAAAAATTTGTTATAATGAGAAATATAATAATTAAGTCAAACATTAAAGAAAAAAATATAGAGTCCAAGCATGCTTTTTTGGTAATTAAATGAAATAAATACAACAAAATTAAATTTATCCTGACATTAAAAAACATTTTTATGTTACATTTTTGTTATGCTTTTTAGAATTCATAAAAAAGAGGGGTTAAAAAATAAAAAAAATGACAAACGTTATCTATCTATATATATATACATACATACATTCTTAGTAAGATTTAGTAAATTTGGCAGGTCCTAGCACAAATGTGCTAAGTTTTTTCATTCTTGTGTTTATGAGAAACATGAGTCTGATGTGTCCTAACAATTTTTTCAATATTTGGGCATATATTTGAAAGGCAAACTCTCATTTCCTCATCAATACATTGAAGAATTCCTCTCTTTTTACTCTTAATTGTGTTGAGGGTAGAAAATTCTAATTCACATAAATAGGATATTGAAAATTGTAACAAAATGTTCAAAGCTTTTTTAGATATTGCCACATATTCTTCTTTTATAGAAATCCAAAAGGCTTCAAGCAACAATTCCTTATGTTTAATCCTCAATTCAAAACCCCCACCATAGGCCCTGGCTGGTTGGCTCAGTGGTAGAGCATTGGCCTGGTGTGTGGAAGTCCTGGGTTCGATTCCCAGCCAGGGCACACAGGAGAGGTGCCCATCTGCTTCTCCACCCCTCCCCCTCTCCTTCCTCTCTGTCTCTCTCTTCCCCTCCCACAGCCAAGGCTCCATTGGAGCAAAAATGGCCCGGGCACTGGGGATGGCTCCATGGCATCTGCCTCAGGTGCTAGAGTGGCTCTGGTTGCAACAGAGCGATGCCCCGGGTGGGCAGAGCATCGCCCCCTGGTGGGCGGGCCAGGTGGATCCCGGTCGGGTGCGTGAAGGAGTCTGTCTGACTGCCTCCCAGTTTCCAGCTTCAGAAAAAAAAACACAAAAAAAAACCCCCCACCATACATATCATCTTAAACTTTACACCAAACAAGGGATAGAAGAAACTTGCCTCCAGTCTTTCCGGGCAACATGGGGGGGGGGGTAGTGTAAACAATTCAGCACCATAGCTTAACACCCTTTTGCAACCTAATCAGGCAAGTGAGGTGGGGGGTTGGGCAGACTTTCAGCTTACAGCCAATTCCCCACATCTCTGTCCCCCAAAAATATAAACTCCAAAAACCCTGTTGGTGTTTTGGTCCCCAACAAGCACAAATTTCTCTAGAATACCATAGGGCGTGCCTGGAAATCTTCTAGGGCACATCAGGGCACCCTGGCGCACATTTTGAGAACCACTGCTTTAGGCTATAATGACTGCCAGCTTACAGCTTGTTTCCCATACCCCATGCAAACTATAAACGAGTAAATGTATATATTATATTTACAAATTTATTTGACTAACACTAAAGTAAAGATTAACCTCTGTCAAAGAAGCTACATACTTAAGACATGACTATCTGCCATGATCCACATTTAGTTAGAAATTTTTATGCTCAGAACTTCTTACGTGGTTACTTTCAGTCTCCGAGTCTGTGTAGCTTACCATGTTGGCCTCCTCTGAGCTTAACAAGTTTAGTGTGTGGCCCTTTTTATCATCTACAGGTTATCAAGTGTTATGAAAAGTACAAAATAATATAATTCCATGTATGCTTTCTATGAATGAAGGCCATATTGATATGGAACTGATATTTTAATTTTTTCAAGCCTTTGGGGGTTCATAGTTGAGTTCTTAGTTTTTCTTATTAGAAGCTTTATTTTTCCTCACTTATATGTTCAGGGATATATATATAATGCTCACAAAAATTAGGGAATATTTTATGGCTTCATATTAATTTTTTTTATTAATATATTTGTATTTTATGCTCTGCCATGACAATCATTAAAAACCACTTTTAAGATTATTCATATGAAAAATGCAGAAAACTAAATATTTATATGCCTGACTTAAATTTGACTTAATTTTATAATTTCTATGTTCTGGTTTTGGTTGTTTTTTGTTTTTTTGCACATTTATTTTGAATCTATTTTACATCTTTGCATTGCAAATCTGTCCCCGATACTGCTAAAATTGGAACAAAGATGTTAACTATCCATTCTTTGTGGCAAGTGCTGAGGTAAATGTTCTATTGTTATTAGGATGGATGCCAATTTAGTATCATCTAAATTCCATTTTAACACTTATTTTAATTCTCTAGCTGGAGGAATTTTGCAACACCTAGACCAATTACTAAAAATGTGTGTGATTAGATGCTCTGTAAGTAGGAGGTGCAATATGAAAAAAATTCTTGGTAAATCAAAAACTATAAAGAATTAGAGGTAGGGGTTTGCTCTCTAGGCACTGTGATCTCCTCTTGGAAATTGAGAAGTACTGGCAAGAAAAGAGCAGTGGAAGACCAGGAAGAAGAAATGTGACACTGTGTGGCTTGCACAAAATTGAATCAGGGATTAATCTTGAAATCTCTTTGACTAGTATTGTAGCTGATGCTAGAAGATCCAATAGGAACATATCAGCAAAATATCAAATGGAGTTTTTCTTTGAAGGAATAACATTACACTACTTGTTGATTTCAGATTTTGAAAACTCAGAAAATAAGTCAGCATTAGTAATTCTTAAAAAAAAGTTCTGCCAAAGAAGTAATTGTTTAGGCTTGTCAACTCAGGAACTATACCAAATAAGATGCCATTATAAACTTACACAGACTGGAAGAACAAAAGCTATTGATGAAATATTATATGTATCTGTAAAGCCAGTGGCCGCAGCCACCATCACAGCTACCTGGCCAGTGCAGGTTCAAATTTGATTCAGACAGACAGTAATGAAACAATGGAGCCAAGAACTGGTGGGCCATTACATTGAATCCTAGCTTGCACCAGGCGGGTAAGAAATACACACAGTGGGAAAACACTTCCCTTTCCATTTAGGGCTCCCCAAGCCACTGACTTATCCGAGTATTCCAAGAATCAAAGCTTTCTACCTCACCAGCCTTATTCACCTCTGTTCCCCATCTCCTTCTCTCTGCACAAACTGGATTCTCCTTTAGTACTCCGTCATCTTGGCTGCTTCTCCTCTGCAATGCTAATTTCAGGAACTGAAAGAGAGAGAGAGAGAGAGAGAGAGAGAGAGAGAGCGAGCCCCTGGTCTGCCCATTTTATAGTGTAGAAATCAAAACTTTTAAGCCAGGGATCCCCAAACTTTTTACACAGGGGGCCAGTTCACTGTTCCTCAGACCGTGAGAGGGCCAGACTATAAAAAAAAACTATGAACAAATCCCTATGTACACTGCAAATATCTTATTTTAAAGTAAAAAAACAAAACGAAAACAAATACAATATTTAAAATAAAGAACAAGTAAATTTAAATCAACAAACCAGTATTTCAATGGGAACTATGGGCCTGATTTTGGCTAATGAGATGGTGGTGCCCCTTCCAGAAGTGCAGCGGGGGGGGGGGGGGGGGGGGCTGATAAATGGCCTCAGGGGGCCACATGTGGCCCGCGGGCCGTAGTTTGGGGACCCCTGTTTTAAGCCAATATACAAATAAGGAAGTCTCTTATACAAAACCACTACTCTGAGGCATAAATGGGATTCCTCATAAGAGTGCACCACCCCACATCATGCAATAGTCAAGGGTGTGGGGAAAAGCTAAGTTTCAAAAGATCTTAGTATTAAAAGGGTGGGAAAAAGCTTAGTCTTAAAACTAAACCTTAGGCCATAATAACTTTGCCAGTTTACAGCCTGTCTTCCACACCCAATGCAAACTATAAGCGAGCAAACATATATAACATATTTACAAACTTATTTGACTGAAGGTATCTATATCTATATATAATATATATATATATAATTTATATTAATTAATATAATATTGTATTGTCAGCTGCTGTCATGGCCATACAGGTTCTCATTGAATTCAGGCAGACAGTAAAGAAACAGTGGAGTAAAATATGGTGGGCCATTCCGTTTATTAAAGTCTCACAGCAGCTGATGAGCAAACAGGCAGTGAAGACTGCTTCCCTCTCATTCAGAGCCCCCAAAGTCCTGACACATTCTCAGGTTCAACAACCTGGGAAATCTCCATTCTTCCTGGAATCAAAAGCCTCCACCACCTTCAGTGGAGCTCCCAAAGACCCTCAGCTCTGGTTCCATATCTGTAGTCCTTCTCTTCCTGCAAATCCCAGGCTGGGAGAAAAATCCCTTCTCTAGCAAACATTAGCAATACAATGGCCCCTCCCAAGCAGGAAGGTAATTCGCAATTTGCAATCTGCTGCCCTGAGGGCAAACACTGCAGCCTTTCACAGACTACATATATAGGGCACTGCCCAGGCCAGTGCCAAATATAAGCAAGCAAATCTTATAAAAAACATATTTTACAAACTTATCTTCCCAATAAATATATGATAAATCTATAATATATAATATACAGTAACAGTGGAAAACATCAATACTATAGATGCTGAGAAATGTATATGAGAGTTCTAGTTCTTCTGTTTTCTTTCAACACCTGTATGGTCACTGTTTATTATATTAGACATCTAAACAGAAGAAAAATTGTATTTCAGTTAGTTTAAATTTTCACTGCCTTAAATACTAATGATATTGAACACCTTTTCTTATTATTATTTGCAATTCATGTATCTTCTCTGGTAAGTACCTATTTGTTGGGCAGATAAAATATATTATGCTCACTTTGTTAAAGATGGTGCTGCCCATATAGAAGCCCATCACCCAGTGTTGGTCAAATAAGTTTGTAAATATCATACATATGTTTGATGATGGCCCACCAGTTCTTGGCTCCATTGTTTTATTACCGTCTGTATGGCCAGTATCCACAGCCACCATCACAGCTGTCTGGCCCGTGCAGGTTTGTATTGGATTCGGATAGATGGTAATGAAACAGCGGAGCCAAGAATTGGTGGGCCATTAGCTTTAATCTTAGCTTGCACCCAGCGGGCAAGAAATATGCATAATGGGAAAACACTTCCCTTTCCATTCAGGGCTCCCAAAGCCACTGACTCATCTGAGTTTCCTAGAATCAAGTAAAAACACACATTGGGCTTCAAAACCCACTCCTTCAGTGCTCACAAAGCTACTGACTTATCCAAGTTTCCTAGAATCAAAGGTTTCTAGCTCACTATCCTCATTCTCCTTTGTTCCTCATCTCCTTCTCTCTACTCATCTCTGCAGAAACTGGCTTCTCACTCAGCACTCCACCATCTTGGCTGCTTATCCTGGCCTCCACCACATAGCCTTTCTCTGCTCTCTGCTCTCTCCTCTAATGCTAATCTCAGGAACTGAGAGAGCAAGCTCCCAGTCTGCCCCCACTTTATAGTGTAGAAACCAAAACCTTTAATCTAATATACAAAATAGGGAAGTCTCTAATACAAAGTCACTTATCTGAGGCATGATGGGATTGTACCACCCCACATCAAAAAGGTTGGGAAAGGCTTAATCCTAAAGCCAAGCCTCAGACTATAAGGATCCTGCCTGCCCACAGCCCGCCCCCAACACACAGTAATATCACCTGGGTGACAGGCTTCCATGTGGGCAGTGCCATCTTTAACAAAGTGAGCATAATATATTTTATCTGCCCAACACCATCTGTCCAAATCTAATGCGAACCTTCATAGGCCAGGCAGCTGTGATAGTGGCCATGGATACTGGCTTTACACTGTTCAAGTTATTTATTCACTTTTTCAGTTGGGTTGTTTCATTTTTTTATAATAGAAGCTTGAGAGTTGTTTATATACTCTAGGTAAGTATCTTTCATGACATATGTGATTTGCAAATATTGTCTATCATTTTTTGTCTTCTCTGTTTTATTTTTTTCAAGAGCAAAAGTTCTTAATAATATGAAATCTAGTTTATCTTTTTCATTTTATGAATCATAATTTTATTATTATAATTATAAAATCTTTGCCCAAGTGGAGATTATAAAGATTTCCCCTATACTGTATTTTATTCTGAATTTGAAGTTTTAGAATGAATTTTAAATATATTATCATCTTGTGTTAATTTTTATACGTAGTCAGTGAGTTAAATTGAAATTACTTATTTTTGTATATGAATGTCTAATTGTTCTAGCATCAATGGTATAATTTTTTTAGTTAGTTATTTTTGCCTTTTTTAAAAATCAATTGACTATATACACACACACATGCACACAGACATATATTAATGCAGGGGTCCCCAAACTACGGCCTGTGGGCCGCATGCGGCCCCCTGAGGCCATTTATCCGGCCCCCGCCGCACACCCGGAAGGGGCACCTCTTTCATTGGTGGTCAGTAAGAGGAGCATAGTTCCCATTGAAATACTGATCAGTTTGTTGATTTAAATTTACTTGTTCTCTATTTTAAATATTGTATTCATTCCCATTTTGTTTTTTTACTTTAAAATAAGATATGTGTAGTATGCATAGGGATTTGTTCATAGTTTTTTTATAGTCCGGCCTTCCAACGGTCTGAGGGACAGTGAACTGGCCCCCTGTGTAAAAAGTTTGGGGACCCCTGTATTAATGGATGCATTTATGTATTTTATCATTTTTTCATTATTTAATTGTCTATGTTTACAGTAATTTTAAATAGTCTTGATTATTAGTTTTATAATAATTCTTCACATAAGGTAACTAATATTCTCTAACATTGTTATTTTTGTTCAAAGTTGTTTTGGTTATTCTGAGATCTTTGTATTTCTATATGAATTCTATAATCAGCTTATTAAATTGAACAAAATGTACCTTTAAGGCTTTTCTTTGGAAAAATATTAAACATATCAATTAATTTGGGAAAAAATGACATTTTAACATGTTTTTTTAATGATGGTTTCTCCCTCTATTTATTTAGGGTCTTTGTAACTTCTTTCATAATTATTTCATAAGATGGAGTATATAAATCTTGTACACATTTTATTAAATATATCTTTATTTTATTTTTATGCTATTGTAAATTTTGTTTTTAATTTTAATTTCTAGTTGTTTTTTGTTAATAAATAAAGCAAGTAAAAGAAATCAAAAGTATTCAGATTAGAAAGAATCAAAACTGTTCAGATTTACAATAAAGATGATTAATGGAGGTGTTCTAATTGTTTACTGTGTTGCCAGTAAAAATAGTGTTCCTTTATATTGTTGCAGGGAAAGCATTCCAAAAGGCTCACTATGGAAACAGTGAAACTTTCCTGGTAAGATTTATTTGGAGTTGTAATGGAAGTTGTCCCCAGGTTCCCAATGTATCGTCTCTATCCATCTTACCATAAAAGAAGGCCAGTCTTGTCTTCATTAAGCCCAGTACAAAAATCAGTGTACAAATAGTCTGTGCTGTGGTTCAATACATATTAAAGCTTTTCCCAGTCCAGGCTGTACACTGGTGTACCCAACCAGCATTCAGAGCTTGTACTTGGGAAACCAGGTGGTTTCTGACCTATCACAACATGGCTGTTTAGAGAACCCTCTGAATTGGATCAACCATGTGTTTCAAAGCCAGAAAACAGAAGAAAAAGAAAGTTTTTTTTGTTAGCCTGGATTAAATGCTTTAAACTAACCAATTAGCTGTTTAATCTTTTGTCAGCTTAAGTTGGATTTTCCCCACTAATCAATCAGATTCTTCTTCTAGGCTAGACTGATCAGCTTCTGTGGCCACCATCTTGACTTCCAGTGTGCAATGCCTTAAAGTAGAAACACAGAAGCTCCTCCCACCATAGTCTGGAGATAAACTACTTGTACCCTGTGGAGACTGAAAGACTGGTTCTTCCATCTTCATGGGGAAGAGGCAAGTGTCAATCCCATTATTGGGGCAAGTCAAGTATCCTCACAGGTGTGTGGAGGCTATAGCTTTCTAGTAAATGGAATGTTGTATCTTTCTATCAAAGCAGGCTTCACAGTTTTATTTATTTTAATAT
This sequence comes from Saccopteryx bilineata, assembly GCF_036850765.1. Taxonomy (NCBI): domain Eukaryota; kingdom Metazoa; phylum Chordata; class Mammalia; order Chiroptera; family Emballonuridae; genus Saccopteryx; species Saccopteryx bilineata. The sequence continues at coordinate 82,696,453 of NC_089494.1, forward strand.
TTAATTCCTTCTTCTCTGGTTTATTATGCTCAATGTTTGATTTCTCTGCTTCTTTTTCTTATTTATATTTAACTACCTATGCTGACAGTGTGATTACTGATATCTTTAGGTTTAAGCCTCCCATCTTTTTTTTAATATATTTTATTCATTGATTTTTTTAGAGAGAGAGGAGTGAGAGAGAGAGAAGGGGGAGGAGCAGGAAGCATTAACTCCCATATGTGCCTTGACCAGGCAAGCCCAAGTGTTCCAGGTCGACGCTTTATCCCACTGTGCCACCACAGGTCAGGCAAGCCTCCCATCTTGACACTTGCTTTCTATCTGTCTTATATACCCTTTGTCCTGTTTTATTCCCTTTTCTGTCCTCTTTTATATTAAGTAATTTTATAATTTTATTTTATCTCCCTTGTTGGCTTATGTGCTATAACTCTTTGTTGTAGTTAGTGATTTCATTTGTATGATACATCATTAATGCATTCTATTTTGCTTTAAGGCAATAATATTATATTACCACATATATAGTATTAGAAGTTCACAATTTCTATTGTCCCAACCCAGGCTTTGTATTACTGTTTACTTATATATTAACTTTATATAAATTATATTTATTTTTAATCTAAAGGCATATTTTTAAATAACTTAAATTATATAAATGTTTATCCATGTGTATTAGAGTTCTCCTGAAAAACAGAACAAATATAAGGGATATATAGATAGGTAGATAGATTCTTTTACAATATTATGGAGACTCAGAAGCCCCATGATCTGCTGTCTGCAGGTTGAGTCACAGGGAAGCCAGTGGTATAGTTCTAGTCCAAACAAGAAGACCTGACAACCAGGGGAGCTAATAGTATTTATTAATTCTTGTCTGAGTCCAAAAGCCCATCAGCCAAGAGCACCAATTTTCTTTTTTTTTCCTCAGAATATTTTTTTTAAGTGAAAGGAGAAGAGATAGTGGGACAGACTTTCACATAAGCCCCAACCAAGATCCACCCTGCTACTTCCATCTTGGGCCTATGCTTGAGTCAACTGAGTCATTTTTAGCACTTGAGGCTGATGCACTTGGACCAACCAAGCTATCCTTAGTTCCGGGCCACACTCAAACCAACTGAGTGACTGGCTGAGGGAGAGGAAGAAGGAAAGAAGGGAAAGAGGGAAGGGGAGAGAAGCAGATGGTTTCTTCTTTTGTGTACCCTGACCAGAATTGAACCCGGGATATACATATGCTTGGTTGATGCTCTATCCACTAAACCAACCACCCAGGGCCACCAATTTTCAAGTATAGGAAAAGATGGATGTCTCAATACAAGCAATAAATCAATTTGCCCTTTTTCTGTTTTTTTGGTCTAGACCATTAACAGATTAGATAATGACTACCAACTTTGGTGAGGGTTATCTGTTTTCTTTACTCTACCTTTTGTTTTGTTTTGTTTTTTTAACTTCAACCTACCAATTTGAGTGTTAATGTCCTTTGGAAACACACACACAGACATATACTGAAATAATGTTGTACCACTTATCAGGACATTACTTTGCTGTCAAGTTGACACATAAAATTAACCATCACACCATGTATTTACTATATCTGGTGCTTTTTATATTTTGGTGTAGGTTCATATTTCTGTATGTCATAATTTTCTTTCTATATGACACAATATTGTTAAGTTATCAGTTTTCTCTAAAATTATCAATAGACACATAAATTTAGTGCAATCTTTCTCTTCTCAACCCCCTCCCCCAAATCCAGATACTTCACCAAACTGTTCACAAATAACTTATTATTAGAAAACAAACTACAATAAGATTCTACTACATACTTATTACTGTGGCTAAAATTTTTAATTGCTGACAATGCCAAATGCTATCAAGTATGAGGAGCAATTAGACCATTCATATATTGATTGATGCTGGAAATAGACCTTTTTTTTTCAGAGACAGAGAAAGAGTCAGAGAGAGAGATAGGGACAGACAGACAGGAATGGAGAGAGATGAGAAGAATCAATCATTATTTTTTGTTGCGACACCTTAGTTGTTCATTGATTGCTTTCTCATATGTGCCTTGACCACGGGGCTGCAGCAGACTGAGTAACCCCTTGCTCAAGCCCATGACCTTGGGTCCAAGCTGGTGAGCCTTGCCCAAACCAGATGAACCCACACTAAAGCTGGCGACCTTGGGGTCTCGAACCTGGGTCCTCTGCATCCCAGTCTAACGCTCTATCTACTGCGCCACTGCCCGGTCAGGTGGGAATAGACCATTCATATACAGATAGATGCTGGGAGTAGCCATTTTTAAAAAAATTGTAGTTCCTTATAAAATAAACCATGTACTTATCATATAACTCAGAAATTCTATTCCCATACATATATACAAAATAAATCAAAACATATTTATATAAAACACTGTATGCACATGTTTATAGTGACTTCATTTAAGATTGCCTATACCTAGAAACACCTCAAATGTTCTCCAGCTTGTAAATAGATACACGAGCTGGATACATCTTTGTAATGCAGCACTATTCACCAATAAAAAACAATGACCTCCTGATGCAGGAAAAATTATTTTATTTATTATGATAAGTGAAAGAAGGCAGATTCAGATGGGTATATAATGTATGATTCTAGAGAAGCATTTTTTCAAAGGACCAGAAGAAGATATATTGTGTTGATGTAGCTGCTTTATATGTTGATCGTGGTGGAAGTTATACAACTGTATTCTTTTTTTTTTTTTTTTTTATAGAAATGACTCAATTAAGCCAGTGTGAGCATTATTTATTTATTTATTCATTTTAGAGGAGAGAGAGAGAGAGAGAGAGAGAGAGAGAGAGAAAGGGGGGAGGAGCAGGAAGCATCAACTCCCATATGTGCCTTGACCAGGCAGGCTCAGGGTTTTGAACCGGCGACCTCAGCATTCCAGGTCGACGCTTTATCCACTGCGCCACCACAGGTCAGGCACAACTGTATTCTTTTGTGAAAACTTATAGTACTGTTTAACAAGACTGATGGTTTTTACTCTATACAAATCACATCACAAGAAAAAAATACATAAATTGAGGGAAAAAAATTGATTTTGAAATAAAATAAAAACTTTTTAAAATATAATTTTCCTTATTATAAACAACTACCCAGCTTGCTTACTTAAGAATGAAATTTGAGTTCAAATAAATATTAGTAACTAAAATGTTTGTTTTATTAAAAAATCATTATTGCAAAGAATAAGAATATTAAATAATTATGTGAGAATTATAGCTTTTTACAAAAAAGCAAAAGGTAAATTTGTTGTTATTAAGATAGTAAGTACATAAATATGTCATTTGTTAAAAAAAAATCTGTTCAGTTTCTGGTAAGTGTTATCTTTATAAAAATAGGATACAGGTAATTATGGTTAGATTTATTTAACTTATCTACTTTATAGTTGATAAAAATTTATTTAATATCTTTTATGGGGCAGATAACACTTTTAATCTTTCTGGTTTTTGTATAGAAAAAAATGGGTCACCTATTGAACTTGAGAAGCTCAAGGGAGGCCTGCATGGTGGGCTTTACAAACTCAGAAACCTGAAGTAACCACATAAAATGGTCTGAAATGAAAACTTCTTAACTAAAAGTCAGATATGGTAGGTCACATGTCCTAGGCCAGAGGTCAGCAAACAGAGTCAAATATCAACAGTACAACGATTGAAATTTCTTTTGAGAGCCAAATATAAACTATATAGGTAAGTACATTGTTATTAACTTAATTAGGGTACTCCTAAGCTGGCCAAAGAGCCACATTCATAGGGCCAAAGGGCCTCATATAGCTTGCAAGTCGCAGTTTGCCGACCACTGTCCTAGGCTATTATCTTCCTTGACGAAGGTCAGTCCTTTCCTTAACGGAGCCTGTTTGTTGTTTTTTTGCATCTATGATAACGGACTTTTGGAATGTCAAAGTAATCTCATTTCCAGATACCTTGGAGTACAATTTCAATGCCCACTAGAGCAGGAGACCATAAAATTCCTCATTGTTATCTTGTTACCCAAATACCATCTCTGTGTGCTATAAATATCAATTGTAAATTCTTCTTTACTTACCAATGTAAAGCATGTATTTGTTTGTTTTATAATTGCAGAGATTACCCTGCTTTGCTTTCTTTTGCCTCCCTAGTCCATCATCAATGAAATTTATTTATCTTCTTTACATCTTCTGTTTTGAAGATAATGTATAAAACAAACTACAGAACTGCCATTTTCTGGAACAATTTCTCAAATCATTGAGATTTTGCTTCCCAGAAATTGTCATCAGTTTAGTTCAAATAAACTCTTAAAAATTCTCTACATGTTTGGTTTTTTTTACATCAACACTTGTCTTATTATTCTTTGCAAATTTGTTTCAGTTGTAATCAACTATATGTATGCTCAGGGGCCGCCATGATGGCCATGCACATGCAATTTCTCATTCGATTCAGATAGATGGTAATAAAACAACGAAGCCAAGAACTGGTGGGCCATTACCATTTTAATCCTAGCTCGCACCGGTGGGTGAGAAATACACACAGTGGGAAAACACTTCCCTTTCCATTCAGGGCTCCCAAAGCCACTGACTCATCTGAGTATTCAGAGAATCAAAGCTTTCTACCTCACCAGCCTTATTCCTCATCTCCTTCTCTCTGCACAAACTGGTTTCTCCTTTAGCACTCCGCCATCTTGGTTGCTTCTCTGCTATAATGCTAATTTCAGGAACCAAGAGAGAGCAAGCCTCTGGTTTGCCCCATTTTATAGTGTACAAATCCAAACCTTTAAGCCAATATACAAATAAGAAAGTCTGTGATACAAAGCCACTTATATGAGGCATAAATGGGATTCCTCATAAGAGTGCACCACCCCACATCATGCAACTGTCAAGACTGTGGGGAAAAGCTTAGTGTTGAGAATATCTTAGTATTAAAACAGTGGAAAAAGCTTAGTCTTAAAACTAAGCCTTAGGCTATAAGGATCCTGCTTGCTTACAACCTGTCCCCCACACCCAATGCAAGCTATAAGTGAGCAAACATATACATCATATTTATAAACTTATTTGACTGACACTATAGAAATATTATTCTAGATGGAAAACTAGGAATTATATAACCCAATTATTTGTGCAGTATATCCTTCCCTTTCACTAAATGCAGAACAAACTGAGAGAAGTAAAATAACATATCATACAAATCTGTGTTTGATCTGGGTCATCCTACAATAACACTATTATTATGAATTATCAAATTTTAGAACCTTCAAAAAATCTATTTAAATATAAGAAAAAATCTTTGAGCTATGGAAACTTGGTATTTATTTTATTTCATTTGTATAAGTGATATTTGTAAGTATTTAAAGGCAAAGACACAGAAACTTTTATAAAGAACACAGAAAGACAGAAAAGTAAGCAAATGTTTACTACTAAGAAACTGGTGATATTGTCAGCATGCTTACCAAGAGGTAGCTATAAAATACCTTCAAAATGACTCAAATAGATTGAATCCAGATGTCTAGTTCCACAGGATTGGATTGAATGAATTTGTTTACTTATTGTATGAATCATATCATTTTCATCTTTGAATCAAAAGGATAACTCATTGTACCTACCATAATTTAGGTTCTCAAAAGGTCACTAACTTCTGCTAACTACTAAATTTAATTCAGTTACCATACAGCTATTTTATAACTAAAATCATGCCTGATTCATAAATATTATTATAATAATCCCTGGAATTGTTATAGTTATGGATTTGCTTCTTTCTCTGTATTTTAGGCATAATTATAGAGAGTAATAAAAATTCAATTAAAACTTGAGTGATAACTGCTTATCAGTTAGTTGCTTATACAATATAGAATCTCATATAAATAGTGTATTTAGCTATGACTCCCAAGGAGCATTTGAGTAAAACATTGAATAACTTAGATCCAAAATAATATAACTGGTTAAATTAGTTTGTAATAAAAGGGACATGTATAAATAAGAGTTAAATTAGAAGAGAAATATACAAATAACTATAGACAGAGAAAAGAAATACATCAGCTATGTAAGTTAATATTGTTATGTGTCAAAACAAAATGGGAAACATCAGGTTATACAACTTTTATTTTATAATAAAAAATTATCTGTTTTAATCAAAGGTATTTTCCTGAAATTATGTGTTTGAGTTATTTGGGTGTTCAATATACATACAAAAATTATGAATATTTCTTTTAGCAGAAATTGAATGCTGCTAATGCATTAAGTCCTTCACCATTGTAGGGCAAGAAATGTAACTGACCATGAGGCATGGCAAGAACTACATATTAGTAGTGTGATTGTTTATTACTAAAGACTTTTTTTTTCACATATTCTTTTTTCCAGAAATATATTTAGTCAATTATTTCATTCTTGTTTTAAGACTAACATCATGCTAAGCACTTAAAATTTACCTTTGTTTTATGATCTAGAGTAAAAAGTCTTTCTGATATTGGCAAGGGAAGCTGAATTTTTACCTAAATTTTTATCTGATATTGTTTATATTTGTTTTCCTCAGTTTTTAAGCTAAATTTATTGAAAGAATATTTACCTTATAATTTATCCAAAATAACACTCAGAAGCAGTTGGAAAACCCTAGACTCTTGCATGTGTGTTCATTTATCCTCACACCATTTCAAATAATTGGCATTAATACAAATGTTTACTGCTGAGTATAGCATGCTGCTGGGCAAATTAGTGAGCCACAACTACATATTGCAACCTTACTACAACATCTCTAAAATGAAACCAGATAATTATTTCTTTAAGAAATCGATAATGTTTATGATGGTGATACTTCTTTTTAGTAGTGATGCCACATAAATACACTCGACCAGCTGTATATGTACACACAAAACACATAATACTTGTTTAGAACTTGAAGTTTGCACTGTTTAAAAGCAGTGGTAACAGACAAAACAAGGCTAGGCTATAGTAGGACACATACCTATCAGAAATAAATCAATGTCATGTGTATTAGCTGTTTGCCCCATGCTTGTTTCAGGGCACCAAAGTGAAGTTGAAGCTCTTAAATTCTTAGGTTGGAAAGCAACAAGAAAAAGCATGTCTGCCTTATCAAAAACTTAGTTTCTCAAAGGCAAATTTTTTGGCCTTACTTTAAACCAAATAACATAGACTCTTTAAACAATGGCCTCTGAGAAGCAATAATGGAGTCACAGATGGCAACTCTATTAAAAATACCAATTGGGCTAATAGCTTGCTCTGTGTCATGTGAATAGTGCTTTGTGAATTCAATTTCCCTGCTGATATTTTTAGCTCCGTGTCCATAACTTATAAAGGATTTCCATCTCTTAAACCAACGTGGTTTACATTTTCTATCTTAGCCTAGAAATCAATTGAAAGTGATTGAAGGAACAGGGAATTACATTTGTTCCTATAGAAGACTCTCAGCAATTTTGTCAAACAATAGATAAGTCCTTCACTTGTTTCATTTTGTCCTACCCAGCCATCATTTCCCAAAACTTTAAACTTCAATCATCAATTACAGTCAGTCAGAATGGTACCTTGCTGTCCTCCAAATGTGGCAGATAAATTCCTATCTTGTACTTTTGTTTAGAATGCCCCATTATCTTTGGCTGATGTTCAGTCTGATGAGGCAATAGCATGAACTACTTAAGGTCATTCACCCTATAACCAGAGAGTCTAGATTTGCATCCTAAGGTTGTCCTTACTATACTTTGGTAGTCATCCATTTTGAGACTCTATCTTTATATATCTAAAGTGGAGGTAATATTACTTCTCAGAAGGTTGGTGTAATATTTAATCACATAAAATATATGAAATTTTAAAACTAAGATCTGCACACAATAATTGCTATTGAGTAATTATTCAATTCTTTGTTCATTTTTTCCACCTCTCAAGTGTGAATTTGATCAAGTAATTTTGTCTAACTACTACTATTTCCACTTTGAATTCTGAATTTCTAAAGCACTGCAACATCACATGCATATACTTTGTAATTTACTAATTGTTTCATCCATTTTATCATTATTTATACAAAGATATTATTAACACCTTAAGTGGGTAAGTTTTCTTTTATTTCTAGAATTAACCCACTATTAGAGAAATAATGGACCCAAATTATTTTTTTTGGTTGATTGATTTATAAAACCCATTGATAAAATTGAAGACTATATTTCATTGCTGATGATTAGAAAATGTCAGATTCACTAACTTTACTTTATTTTGATGACCTAATTTAGTGTTAAGTTTATTCTTGGAACTTTTATTGTAAAAATGGTATTTTGTAGTCAAGAATTCCATTTCGTAAAGTTTATATTTCTGAGCTTCTATTTTCCATGTGCTTATTCATACTGCACATTGTTGCCTTAAATAAAGTTAATTATATCTGTTTCAATATCTTTTTATACTAATTTCTACATTGTGTTATTTCTGAATCTATTTTTATTGATTGTCCATACAACTAGTTATGGGTTATGTCATCCTGCTTCTTGAAATGTCAGTAAGAAACTGTGGATATTATGGTGTTAATTATCAAACTGATATTTATTCTCTTTATTTAAAAAGTACTGTTACCCTCTGCCCCAGGCGCTAGAGTGGCTCTGGTCACGGCAGAGCGATGCCCCGGAGGGGCAGAGCATTGCCCCCTGGTGGGCAGAGCATCGCCCCTGATGGGTGTGCCGGGTGGATCCCGGTCGGGCGCATGCGGGAGTCTGTCTGACTGTCTCTCCCCATTTCCAGCTTCAGAAAAAGTACAAAAAAAAAAAGTACTGTTACTTCTGGTTTCTTAGACTACAGGAAGCTCGTAAAAAACATTGCTTGCATTCTTAAACCAACCAACCAACCAACCATCCAACATACTGGGGCAGTGTGTGCTTTCACAAATATCTTACAAAAATAGAGATTAGAGGTCACAAGGAAAACAAATAACCTGAAGTTCAAGAAAAAACAAATATCTGCAATGAAACAGAAAACCTAAGTATTTGCATACCAGAGGTAGGTGCAACCAGACAGTAGTGGGAGAAATCAAGTAATAATGGTAATGAGTTACTAAATGTAGTGTGAAGGACAGTAAAAAAATATAAAACCATATAATTCACAGGTATAAGAAGAATACATATCCACTCATAGGCTCTACTCCACAAATCTCACAAGAACTTGCAAAAAGCACTGGTGACAATGAGGATGTCTAGTCAAGCTTTAGGAGATGAACAGAAACTGCTATGGAAAAGACAATACCTCTTCCCACATGCTTTCTCCCTATTCTCCCCTAGAAACAAGATTCGTGAGAGATGTACATTGCAAATTATAGGACAATGACTAATAGATAAAGAGAAAAGACTAATGGCAAAGAGAGAGGAGAGAAGTTGGAGAGAACAAAATAAAAATGTGAAGGGATTAAGTGCAAATTGGTAGTTAAAAAATAGTCACAGGATGTAAGGTACAACATAGGAAATACAGTCAATGGTATTGTGCCAAATATGCATGGTACCAGGTGGCTACTTGAAGTATCGGCAGGATCACTGTGTGAAGCACATGTATATGTAACCACGAATCTGAACACCTAAAACTAAAACAAAATAATGAAAATTAAAATAGGTAATGATTCGTTTATACATGACATCCAGTGGTATGTTATTTTTCTGATAGATTATATAGTTTAAAACTTTACAAATTATTTTTTTCAAATAAAATTAAGTCTCAATATTCACTAACATAGAAAATATCTTATTTTGTAAAATAAGAAACTAAGACTTAAAGCATTTAAACATTTTGTCAGAATTCACAAGTCTGTAGTAGTAGATAGAGAAATATATATCATGTCAGCTGAATGGAAGTGTGACGGTGCTGTATCTGCCTATTTCAACTAACACAGGGAACATAGGTAAGTTTGAATTTATTTCATACCTAGCTCTTAATTGAAGCCCAAATTTGGAAGTTGCAAGAAAGGTGGGTATATGTTTCTTTTGGAGCAAGACTTTTTACTGGATCTACTGGAATAAATGTTTGATCTTAATGCAGAAATCTATTAAAATGATTTATTGGCTATCCATTATAATGTTATAACAACCTTTTGGGATATGATCACAATCCTTCTAGTTCTCATTACTAAACTAATGTGCTAAAGATTGATTTAGAAGGGTGGTGGGCCAGTTTTCTAAATTTTGTTTTATTCATCTCACCCTTTATTGTATTCACCAGTGATCAAATATGTATGTTACTGCCTACTCTTTGAGAACAACTTTTTTTGCTCCCCTTCCTGAATATCATATGTATAAGTTTTTGTCCTTTGCTTCTAATGACTGCTCTGTTTGGTTTGGACTCTACTCTCAAAAGTTACTATTTTATGTGTTTTGTGTTTTATTTTTTGGTAGGAGGGATTTAACTTTAATATGTTAGTTTTAAGAGTTTACAGAACCATCAGCCATTATGACAATTCAGTCACTTTATTGCCCTTCCAATTGTGTTTCTCCCAGATTCAGTTGTCAAGCTACCCATGGTGCTTTTCCTGTTCATTGGGGTACCTCTTTTACTCAATGTCCTTACAAGCCAGCGCCTCCTCCTGCTTCTCTCTCATTTCCCTCTACCATGCAGAAGATGATACCACAAGGGCCTTACAAATGTAAGAACCTGATGCTCACATGCTGGTCTTTTGGGTTTCCTAGATTTACTCTGGTTTACTTTTAGAATTGATGATGTTCTTGTTTTTTGCTTTGCTACTTTATTTACTTTTTTTAATTGTAGAATTTGATTGATTAAAAAAGAAAAAAGAAATCTTTTCTTCCTTGGCTGTTATTTTCACAAAATCCTTTTAAAATATTTTTACATGATATGTCAGATTATGTCAAGGTCATGTTTATAATGCTTCAATATCTTTGCAATTGAACAAATTGACAACTCTTATGCCTTACAATAAACTTTAGGATGCCATTTTTTCTAGATAATACAACTGTAACTGGGCATAAATATGCTATATCACTGGTTTACTGATATTAGTCTGACTAGCCATAAAATAGAACTAAATAAGAATGTACTAAGTAAGTTTATAATCACAGTTATGCATTCTATAACAAATCAGATATGTATAATCAATCTTGTGCTTTCACCTCTGGCCAGGTTCTCATTACTATTAAGGGCCTGTTCCCCTCTGACTGACACACATCAAGGGTTAACATCAGAGCAAGAATAACCACTTCTCCTCCCACCCACCATGCTGAGGTTTGCAATTTTTATTCTAGCTCAATGCCAAAGAGACAACCTGGCCCTGGGAATCTGTGGATGTATGTCACATGAAACAAAAACCCTCATTTATAAGCTAACTGCCAGCTTCAATTCCTATAACAGCCAAGGGAGGAACAGACTCCAAATTTCAGATATGCCAGCTCCGGAAGATGTGTGGCCTTCGCTCTGAAAAAATTTGCTGACTTCCCTCAGCAAAGAACTCTCAACCCCCTCCTTTTAATTCCTTTGCTCTAGTATTGCTTGTCCTCCACCTTTTCCCTCTTTATTAAAACCCCTGCCTGCACCAAGAGGAGAAGAAGGCAGAAGTCCGCATATCTTCTCCCGTGGCTGGCACTTGAATAAACTTGTTTCCTGTGCAGCAACACTTGTGTCGTGCAATTGATTCTTGTGGTGACAGGCAGCTGGAACTGTGGGTCACTTTTCTGGTTTCACATCTTCATCTCGCACCACTTGATTTCTTTGCTATTAATTCTCCTTTGTCCATCTTTTAGTTTCTGATAAATAATAATGCCTGATTTAATGCCTTCATATATGTAGTTATCTCAGCAAATTGTAGTCTTTCTTATCTTCTCAGAACCCTAGTTCTGAAATTTTCCTGCACACACATGTATACAAACATATATTCTTTTTTTTTCCCTTATGTGAGAAGAGAAGAGATAGTGAGGCATACTCCCACATACACCCTGACCGGGATCCACTCAGCAACCCATCTGAGGCCGAAGCTCAAGCACGGAACTATTTTTAGTGCCTGAGGCTGATGTGCTCCAATAGAGTATCCTCAATACTGAGGGCATGCTCAAATCAATCAAGCCACTGGCTGTGGGAGGGGAAGAGGAAGAGAAAGGGGAGAGGGATTTGGGGAGAAGCAGATGGTCAATTTTCTTTTGTGCCCTGACCAGGGATCAAACCTGGAAAGTCTGCATACTGGGCCAATGCTCTATCCACTGTGCCACCAACCAGGGCCCAAACATATATCCTTTATGTAAATATGATTACCTTTTTTTATTCCTACCTGACAAACCTATATAATCTTTCACCCCATTTGCATCATTGTGCCCTATTTTCTACACATTTTCATCACATTTTAAAATCACATAAGTATGCTTTTACAATCAGCTTATCTGTGTCATATTACAATATGAAGCTCCGTGAGTATAGGGACTGTCTGTTTTATTCACCAGCATAAAAACATTTTCTAGCACAATTCTTGGTGCATGTGAGAGACTCAATAAATATTTATCTCACAACATAATACCTTCCACACAGTTGGTTAACCTTTTTTTTTTAAATTAATTAATTTATTTATTCATTATTAGAGAGGAGAAACAGAGAGGGAGAGAGAGGAGAGAGAGACAGAGAGAGAGAGAAGGGGGGAGGAGCTGGAAGCATCAACTCCCATATATGCCTTGACCAGGCAAGCCCAGGGTTTTGAACTGGCGATCTCAGCATTTCCAGGTAGACGCTTTATCCACTGCGCCACCACAGGTCAGGCCCGGTTAACCTTTTTTTACTACAGACTAGAGGTACATTGACAGCAATCACAACTTGTTGCACATCATAGCAATATATGGCTCCCTGGGCCTCCCCATTCCCACCCCGCTTAGTTGCAGTGTCCTTGAATTTAATATCTAGAATTCTTGTTACACATGTGTGTGCACCAGAAGCATGTTGTCCTTATATAGTACAGTCAGGGAAGAGAAACACGTCCGCTTATGCTACTGCTCTTCCCTAATGGAGCTTCTTGAGGCATCACTCCTACAGCACACCAATTAACCACTGACACCAAAGCCAACTATGGTTCTCTGTTTAATACCTGCACCCACATTTTCAGACCGTTTCTGTCTTCATTTTTTCCTTACTCAATTTGTGCAACTTCTACATGGTTTAGAAGTTTTATAGATAGATACTCCTTAATTGTACTCTCCTTTTTAACCAAACTTAAAAAATTATATCTTACATTTGTTTGGAGAATTTAAAGAATGTGACTGGGGCTGGTCCAAAATGTCTGCTTAAGTGATAACATTGGGCATTGTCCACCTTGTAATGTTTAATGTCTTTAAATTTGTGCTTGGCTACCATAGCTAGGTACTTTTTCTAACTATGCTGGTGCACATTTTTAGGAATTGGAACAGATTTTATCTATATTTTTGTAACTTTCTTAAATGTCTATTTTTTTTTGTTTTGGTTTTTCTTTTCAGTGTAAATATGGACATAGTTAAGGTCTGATCAAGATTGCCCAAATCGGATGTGAGGGCGATCTGGCTGTGACATCTGTCACCCCATTGATCGCCAGGGTTGATTCGGCAGATCTGGCTGGCTAGGCGGGTGTCCCCTTCCTCCCTCACCTCTCCATGTGCGTCCCTCCCAAAGCTGCGCGCTCGGTCGAAGAGGATGACCTTCCCCGCTAGAGGAGAGGACCGTTCTTTGGTCAAGGGTATAGGAGTAGCTGCGCTCCCCTGCTAGAGCCTCCAAACAAGTCTCAAGATTGCCCAAATCTTTCATTTTCCACAGGAAAAGATACCACCTTCAAATAAGTCTTTATTTTTATCATTCATGTTAGATATTCCACACGTGCCTTAATTTTGAATGGTAGATTTGTATTTTGATTACATATAACAACACAGAGTCTCAATACATGCTTGTTGAAGAAACATTGTTTTTACTGAAATTTAATCCAGGCATAGTTTGTTTTTGTAGATGTATACATATGCTTTCAGATGAAAGGTTACAATCCAGTATGTTTCTTTTTTCCTTTGCTTCAGGAAACTAAGAATAAATTTCAGTGCCATGTTGTAGTTATTAATTCATCTCTAGTGTTTAGAAACATTCTGTTTTATATAAATGAATACCACAATGGTCAACTCATTTTTCTCTGTGTGTTTTCATGTATGTGAAAGTCAAAACCTTCTTTGAAATGGATCAATCATAAACTAACATACACAAAGACATGCACACACCCTCTCCCCACACAAAAATACTTAAGGAACTAAGTCACTGGCCATAAGATAATAGCGACATTAAATGGAATGGACTCACACTTTCTTGAATAGAAAAAGAGACTTTATATCACTATTGTACACCAAAAAGCATTAGCTAAAAATGAAATTTTATAAAAGAATCCTAAATACAGAGAAAATATGACCAACTTAATTGTTGGATAACATAAAAATTAATTTTAGTATACCAGTCAGGACAAAGGCATTATGAAAATAAAAAAGTAAGAAAAATATGGTTGATTTGTAAGAGAAAAAGAATGATAATTTAAAAACTTTAAGTTATATAAATTTTATTAGAAGAAACAATTTAAAAGACTTTTAAAGTCACATTTTTTTCACTGTATTTTTAAATTCATGTTTGTTTCCTCTGTGAAGGCCATTATCAATGCAGCTGCATGACAAATATGAAAAAAAAATATTGTTTAAAGCAAGAAATTGGACAGAAACATTTTGTGAACTCAGACATGAAAGCCATCAAAGAAAACTCTGGTGGAGAAACACAAGATACAAGTTTTTTAAAGTTTCTGTGAGACATAAAAAAATTTCATAGAGTTTATGACCTATAAGGATCAAAGATAAAATTATTTTTAAAAATTGTAAAAAAAGAAACTTTGGATGTTTTGAATAGTCTTACTTAAATCATTGATAAAAGACAACCAAGTACACCCAATTCCACAGAAATTAAATTCCAGGTGCATTCATTTGTATATGTGTGTGCATATTTTAGTAGATTAGTAGGAGGAGAATAAAAAAATTCCATAATTATGTGTTATATAATTTGAGATTATCAGAATATGGTTATTCAGGGACACAAATACAGATTAAATAAGGATTTAATCTGTTTTCTTCTATATTAATTCCCTGCAAGAATATAGAGTTTAATCCTCCCCCTGGGCCCATAATTAACTGACATTTTCTATGTCTCTGCTGCTTTATTTTCCCTTCCCAGCAGAATGATGCACCGATGAGTACTGTTCTTAGTCCCAAGAAACCCACGTGACCAGCATCCTGAGCTCACATCATGGATCAACATCTCAGGAATCAGAAATGGATCAATCAACTTACTAATTGTTTTTAGTTTCTCTGAAGGAAAATCATGCCAGCTTTATTTAAACGTCCCACATGAAAAATCAGTAAAGATATGAGTCTGTTAGACGCAGGCAACAGCATGGTGACTGTCAGAGAAAAAGGTGGGGGGAGTGGAAGACCACAGAGGAAGGAGTGGTCATGGTGGTGGGAAGGGACTCGACTTCAGGCGGCGAGTGCCCACTGCAGTGTGCAGATGATGTGATATAGAGCTCTGCACTGGAGACCTGTATGGTTTTATTAACTAATGTCTCCCCAATAAATTTAATTTTAAAAATAGTATGAGTCTGTTATCATTATTAAAGGCATCTTAAACAAAAATTTACTTATATTTGAGATACATATACAGATTACAAAGATTTAATCTTGTAATTAAGGATCCTTGTAATACAAGGATTCGCTGGCAAATTGAAATTAAAAATGGAAATCTGCATAATTATATTGTCCTTCTGGCATGGTAGCAGTACAATTCTATAAAGATTAAATCTTGTTTGGAGATAAAAAATGATAAGCCAAGTTTACTATTATAAACCAAACAATAACATGTGGGATGTAGACTTTAATCAGCTTTAGAATTTCATAAACCACTGAATGTCTCAGAAGCTGTTATTCATTCTACCTGCTTGATGTAAGAGAGAAATTAGCCTGACTTATGGTGGTATAGTGGATGGAGCGTCGACCTGAAATGCTGAGGTCGCTGGTTCAAAACCTTGGGCTTGCCTGATCGAAGTATGTAGGGGACTTGACGCTTCCTACTTCTCCCCCTTTCTCTCTCGCTCTCTCTTCTCTCTCTAAAAATGAATAAATAAAATCTAAAAAAAAAATTTAAAAAGAGAGAGATGTTAATGAAATTTCAGAAATAAAATTAAAATGAAGACAGCTAGGCCCACCTACACCCCACTGGCTACAATTATTAGTGATGTGGTTGCAGAGACCAGAGGCTTGTATTGATCATCAGACTACGACAAGATGACAGTACATTAATGCTAATAACATTTTTGCAGGAATCTACTTTACTTGAGTAAACCAAATGCTCATATAATTTTCCTATAAGAAAGATTCTTTAAAAAAAAAACACATGACAGGCCACATATGAATATATTTTTTATTATTTTTTATACTATGAATCTGTGTTAATTGTAAAATATTCCAACAATACAGAAATTTACAGAGATAAAAAGTAAATAAAGGAAATGTCCATCTATTTCCTTTTCACATTCATATATATGATACTTAAGCCTCACCCTCCTTCTTTAGTGATACTATGTATATATATAAATACTTTGCTTATGTACACATGAAATTGTACTTTATATGTAAACTAAAAACACAAACATAATTTTGTATGTATATAAACAATGTTGTGTTAAGTATACCCTTCCTTAACTTGCTCTTTGTATTCAATAAGAGAAACACATAAAGATTTAAGATTTTTTTTAGAAGTTCTGTATAGTATTTCTTATAAAATAAATGAAATATTTTAACTATTACATTATTGAGCAATTTTGTTTTTATTTTAATCTTTCACTATCATAAACAAGCCTTGAAGAAATTGTATAGATATACAGACATAGATATAGATATAGATGGAAATAGATAATGAATAATCATGAGTGTATATAGAAAACACACCCACACATCAGAATATGTTTCCTCATTTGTTTGAACAGCACATGGTCCCAGATGGGCAGAGCATCAGCCCCGGACAGTGAGTTGCTGGGTGGATCCCAGTTGGGGCGCATGCGGGAGTTTGTCTCTCTATCTCCCCTCCTCTCACTTGGAAAAAGAAGAAAAAAAAGTTCTGAGTAGCATAATGAAACTTGGCACCATCCCACTGTGGCCCATCTGGGATATGAATCATTTCTTCGTCCAGCGTATCCATGCTCCACATTCTCCAGCCCTGAGTCATTTGGCAGCCTCTCGGTTTTTATCCCGCCTGTTGTGGTATAGCAGCACTTGTGTTCAAATAACACTCATTTTGATAATGGCTACAAAGTGCAAGAGTAGTGATGCTGGTAATTCAAATATGCTAAAGAGAAGTCATAATTTGTTTCTTTATATAAGAGGTAAAAGTTCTTCACATAATCGTGAAAGAAAAAAATTCTATGCTGAAGTTGCAAAGATTTATGGTAAGAACAAGTCTATTTGTGAAACTGTGTTGTAAGAAAAGAAATCTGTGCTACTTTTTTTGTTGCACCTCAAACTGGAAAGTTATGACCACAGTGCACAGTAAGTGTTTAATTAAGATGGGAAAGACACTAAGCTTTATGATAGGTGTGCATGTATAAAAAGAAATTATACATAGGGTTTAATACTATTTGTGGTTTCAGGCAGCCACTGGTTGTCTTGGAACATATCTCCTGAAGATAAAGAGGGACCACTTTGTTGCAAAGAATTTTACTTCCATTCTTCGATATACTCGTTCATATGTTTGGTAACTAAAGGGATGACCACATTATTTTAGCACAGTGAAAGGAATAAAGTGAAGTGTGGGTGGTGGTAAGAACAGGTAGCTAACATGTTCTGAATGCCTACATATCAGGAACTTAAAATAAAATGTTTCTCAGTTTTAAATAATGCTCCAAGAATATAGGAAGCAAGTACTTTATGGAAGACTTTATTTTCCAAAAATGGCTATTATAATATCCCCCATGTCATTTGGTTTTTGCCAAAGTTACCTTGTCAACCCACATCAAAGCATGGCATCTACTTCTCCATCCCTTTAATTAAGTCTGAATGGGCCCTGTTACTGTTATATCCAATTGAGTTTTAATCCCCCAAGATTCTGAGTCAGTCCGGAACATGGTCGCTAACAGTCCTGGCAGCTTCTGCCTGCTGCCCTATGGAGCCTTCTGAGAACTCTAACCTGAGCTGCTACTTGACAAAAAACCATGAAAAACCCCAACCAAGAATTCTCCAGCTGAGCCAGATAAACCACAGAACCCTAAGAGATAATAATAAACTGTTGTCACTAAGTTTTGTTAGACTGAAACAGGACTGGGACATACTCCCTTCCTCCAAAGTAAAACAGATTAACGATTCAAATATGTAAACTAATTGAGTGATCTACAGCTAACTCCCAGTTCCAGCCTATGAAAGAATTTGGAAAGAGCAAGAGAGGTAGGATATAAACAAGGGAATTTCAGCAAAGACTTGTCAAATGAAGGCATAGTGAAGGAGGCTTCAAAGAGCCATGTAGAGAACTGTGTAAGTATTCTCCAGAGTTAGCTGGGAATAATAGGAATTGTGTCACAGTAGATATGTGTCTACCTCAATCCTGAGCATAAATCCTGAAGGGCAATAAGCTTGATGAAGTGGCTCGTGACAGGAGAGTGAAGAACTATGAAAGGAGGTAACTGCTGTCCCTCCAACAGGAAGTCAAGTGTTTGTGTTTCATGGGGACTAGGTGTCTGAGTATCTGAAGGGAAAGAGTGACGGGAGAGAGAAAGACACTTTCAAAACATAAAACATGCCTCATAAATGCCTGCCATGCCAGCAGTGTATCTCAGCTAGCCATAGCAAATAAGACCTTCTACAATTCTTTATTCTTGCCCTTTTCTGCACTTTGCCACAAAGGAGTGCAGAGTAAGAGTCAATGGAAGGTGAGGGAGCAGCTGGCAGGCTAAAGAAAGAAGAAGCCTATTGTGCTCTCCCTCCAACCCCCACTCCCGTTTCTATTTTTCAAGTTCCTGCCTTAAGCAAGCCTGAACCAAGAGAGGAAGAAGATTCTAACTGTTCATAAACTTTGCAAGTTTGATTATAATGTGGGACATACATTTTTATTATGGAAATAGCTTTGCATCTTGAAATTCTGAAAGGGATTTTTTTTTCCATTATCTGAGAATGACCAGAAAAGATACAGGCCTTTCTTAGATTTCACCCTAGGGTCAGAATTGATTGTGTTGATGTGAAAAGAGATTAAAGTTGTTTTCTGTTCATCTTATGGGTCCCACTTGTCTATGAGTTTGATTACAGCTGGTATGTTCTGGGATAATGATAATCTGTTTATTTGGTTCCCAGAATCACCCAATAACAGAGTCATTAAAATTTTCATGAGAAAAACTGAAAACTGGGGAACTTAATGGACAAACTTTTATAGTTAGAGGACAGAAATGGCACAGTTCGAGTGTGCTTCTGAGTCATGTTGAAAACCTGCTCTTTAGCTGTGGCTTCTGGTACAACCTCCCTGAGCAGTACAGGGGATGAGGATAGTTGGTAAGAATGGCCTCTTGTTTAAATTAAGCCTAGCCTGACCTGTAGTTGCACAGTAGATCAAGCATCGACCTGGAATGCTGAGGTTGCCAGTTCAAGGCACATATGGGAGTTGATGCTTCCTTCTCCTCCTCCCTTCTCTCTCTCTCTAGCTCTACTCTAAAATGAATAAATAAAAATAATTTAAAAATAAATAAATAAATGAATCTTGAAAAGAAATAAATTAAGCTCATTTGTTTTTAAGAGTCTTAGTAAAACAAATAGTATTGCTCTTGGCTTAAAAATTATTTTTTCAGCCTTGTTTTTTTTATTTATAAAATGGTTACTCTTTTTTGAAATCTAGTTGTTAATTAAAAAAATAATAGTACATTTAAACAACTAAAATTAATAAAAAATAAATTATCTTCTGATTCCTTTCCTTGATGGTGTTTATTAGGTTTGGAATATTATACTTTCTTCTTGTCTATTTAGACCTAGTTAATATTGCTTTTTTAAAACTATATTTGTTCTATTTTTAGGAATATATTTCTCTTTTATTTAATATATATAGTAAATATATTTTAAAATGACCTTTTCTCATTTATAACTTACCATGAAATATGTTTTCTTGAAGATCTAAAAAATATGTGATTCTCATATGATATTTAATCTAGAAAAATCTCACATACTTTGTAGCGAGAGTAGCTTTAATGGTGTAAATTCTTGTCAGCAGGCAAAGCCCTTAAGCTTTTCTACATCTCTTTTTCAAACTGGAAAGATTATTTTAGTAAAAGTTTTTCATTCAGAACTTAGTCACAAAAGACAAGATACAGGTATTCCTGGGCCATTTAGATTTGCCCTTATTCACACGAGGTGTACTTGACTTCGAAAAAATTCTTCTCTTGAAAGCAGAGATTTGGAAACGGACACATAAGCAAAATGTAAAGCTCGGATACTAACAAATAAGGTGCTTCCTAGAAACCAAACAAAACAAAACAAAAAAACCCAGAAAGTGGAAGCTAGATTTAGGAAATTTATCTTAATTCAAAATTTTGCTGGAAGTTGTAAAATTTTTGGTGGTTAACATTACATTTCTTTCAAAATCTTCTTCTTCTTCTTTATACTCCTTATTTTAGCTTTCTTTCTCTTACATTTGCTCTCTTCTTAGCATTATTTCTGTTTCTTATGTATACTTTAAGCATGTTACTAATATTAAGTAGCCTCCATTGACTGAATTTCAGTAACTTCTTTAAACACATTTCTAAAGCTGCCTTACATGTTCTAATTTATTTTTATTTTCATGGAAAAATGGGCATTTAAAATTGATTTTGAAACTTTTCTAAAGTAACATTGTTATCAGACAGGGAACCTGGCCCTTCTGGTCTGAGTGCCAGACAGTAATGTGTGGGTTCTTGACTTCATGCTGGGGAAATTTCAGAACATGAGTTCAGATGATTTTGAGAATAAGTTTATTAAAGCTGGGGGCAGGCCCTGGCCGGTTGGCTCAGCGGTAGAGCGTCAGCCTGGCGTGCGGGGGACCCGGGTTCGATTCCGGGTCAGGGCACATAGGAGAAGTGCCCATTTGCTTCTCCACCCCCATCTCCTTCCTCTCTGTCTCTCTCTTCCCCTCCTACAGCCAAGCTCCATTGGAGCAGAGATGGCCCGGGCGCTGGGGATGGCTCCTTGGCCTCTGCCCCAGGCGCTAGAGTGGCTCTGGTCGCGGCAGAGCATCGCCCCCTGGTGGGCAGAGCGTCGCCCCTGGTGGGCGTGCCGGGTGGATCCCGATCAGGCGCATGTGGGAGTCTGTCTGACTGTCTCTCCCCGTTTCCAGCTTCATAAAAATACAAAAAAAAAAAAAAAAAAAAAAAAAAAAAAAAAGCTGGGGACAGTTAAATAAGAAGGGTCCAGAACAGAAGAAGCAACGGGAGAACCTAGGTGAGGCTGCTGTGACTCATGGGAAGTCAGAGAAGAGGGGTCCTTAGGGACAGATTCAGGGGGTGAACCTGGGAGGAGCTGCCACTGCCCACTGCTCCCCTAGGTGCAGGTCTCATGGGGACCCTTAGAGTTTAGGAGACACATGCCTGTGGGGGAAGAAGAGGGGAAGGGGGAAGGAAAGGCAGGGGTCTGCTCCCAGGACCCTGCATCCTGAGGTCTCTCCAGGGTAGAGATCTCAGAGGAGGTCCCAGGGGAGGGTATCAGTAGAACATTCATCAGCTCTCCACGTGTGTCCTTCTAGCGTTTTGGTCCCACGGATTGGTCAGCACCAGCAGGGGGTCATCAGTCACTGCAGCTGGTCCTGAAGTCAGGTGTGGCACTGCTTGTCTGGTTTTACTGTTTTGTTTTTTTTTCTAAAACTGGAGCTGAAACACAAGGCTTGGATATTATCCTTTGGGATTAATGCTTAAGAGCAATTCTCTGGTCCCCTTGTGTACTCCCCTGCTAAGGGGGTTTAACTAACCTGCATATCAGGGAGGAAAGGTTTAGGGGAGTGTCCAAACTAAAGAACCAGAGTAAAATCAGAGAGACTAAATCACGTGGCCAGCAATATACTAGTTGGGAAACTGTTATACTGGGAGCAAGATCCTTTTACGCCCATGTTTTCCTGTTGCTAGGCACTCGGGGCTCTCTGCCCTGGTGGCCTGTGCCTGGCCTGCAGTCCCTCCTTTGCTCGTGTGTCTAACTGCCTGCCACAGAGTTACAGAGTAACCATCTTGGTTTCTCAATTATAAAATTTATTTTACTTACCTGCTAACTTCACCCAATAACTATAAATGGTTTATTTGTGATAACAAAAGAGAAAAAAATATGTCATCTTTGTGACTTTTTTTGTTTTGTCAACTAATTCTGACATTTACTTTAAAAAAGCTTGATATGTTTTGCTGTGGGATAAGTTTTACAAAACCATCTTCTTCAACTTAATTCAATTTTCTCTTAAAATATCACATACATTTATTTCTAACAGAATAATTTTGTTTTCTAATTAAACTAATGTTAAAAATTCTAATCTTATTTTACATAAACAAATATGTGTGATTAATTTAATTTTGTTAAACACAAAACAAAAATGAAGAGTATTTTTACAATTAAAAGTTTTTAAGAACAAATGTCAAAAAGCTATTCTTTTTTTTTTTTTTGTATTTTTCCAAAGCTGGAAACGGGGAGACAGTCAGACAGACTCCCGCATACGCCTGACCGGGATCCACCCGGCATGCCCACCAGGGGCGATGCTCTGCCCATCTTGCACCTGAGGCAGAGGCCACAAAGCCATTCTCAGCGCCAGGGCAAACTTTGCTCCGGTGGAGCCTTGGCTGCGGGAAGGTAAGAGAAAGACAGAGGAAGGAGATAGGGAGGGGTGGAGAAGCAGATGGGCACTTCTGTGTGCCCTGGCCGGAAATCGAACCCAGGACTCCTGCACGCCAGGCCGACGCTCTACCACTGAGCTACCCGACCAGGGCCCAAAAAGCTATTCTTTTTTTTTTTTTAATAACTTTATATTTTTAATGGGGTGACATCAATAAATCAGGATACATATATTCAAAGATAACAAGTCCAGAGTATCTTGTCGTTCAATCATGTTGCATACCCATCACCCAAAGTCAGATTGTCCTCCGTCACCCTCTATCTTGTTCTCTCTGTGCCCCTCCCCCTCCCCCTTTCCCTCTCCCATTTCCCCCTCCCACCCGTAACCACCACACCCTTATCAATGTCTCTCAGTTTCACTTTTATGTCCCACCTACGTGTGGAATAATGCAGTTCCTGGTTTTTTCTGATTTACTTATTTCGCTTCGTATCATGTTATCAAGATCCCACCATTTTGCTGTAAATGTTCCGATGTCATCATTTCTTATGGCTGAGTAGTATTCCATAGTGTATATGTGCCACATCTTCTTTATCCAGTCATCTATTGACGGACTTTTTGGTTGTTTCCATGTCCTGGCCACTGTGAACAATGCTGCAATAAACATGGGGCTGCATGTGTCTTTACGTATCAATGTTTCTGAGTTTTGGGGGTATATACCCAGTAGAGGGATTGCTGGGTCATAAGGTAGTTCTATTTTCAGTTTTTTGAGGAACCACCATACTTTCTTCCATAATGGTTGTACTACTTTACATTCCCACCAACAGTGGATGAGGGTTCCTTTTTCTCCACAGCCTCTCCAACATTTGCTATTACCTGACTTGCTAATAACAGCTAATCGAACAGGTGTGAGGTGGTATCTCATTGCCGTTTTGATTTGCATTTCTCTAATAGCTAAAGAAGATGAGCATCTTTTCATATATCTGTTGGCCATTTGTATTTCTTCCTGGGAGAAGTGTCTGTTCATATCCTCTTCCCATTTTTTTATGGGATTGTTTGTTTGTTTGTTGTTGAGTTTTATGAGTTCTTTGTATATTTTGGATATTAGGCCCTTATCTGAGCTGTTGTTTGAAAATATCATTTCCCATTTAGTTGGCTTTCTGTTTATTTTGTTATCAGTTTCTCTTGCTGAGCAAAAACTTCTTAGTCTGATGTAGTCCCATTCATTAATTTTTGCCTTCACTTCTATTGCCATTGGAGTCAAATTCATAAAATGCTCTTTAAAACCCAGGTCCATGAGTTGAGTACCTATGTCTTCTTCTATGTACTTAATTGTTTCAGGTCTTATGTTTAGATCTTTGATCCATTTTGAGTTAATTTTTGTACAGGGGGAGAGACTGTAGTCCAGTTTCATTCTTTTGCATGTGGCTTTCCAGTTTTCCCAGCACCATTTATTGAAGAGGCTTTCTTTCTCCATTGTGTGTTCTTGGCCCCTTTATCAAAAATTATTTGACTATATATATGTGGTTTTATTTCTGGACTTTCTATTCTGTTCCATTGGTCTGAGAGTCTAGTTTTCTGCCAATACCATGCTGTTTTGATTGTCATGGCCCTATAATATAGTTTGAAGTCAGGTATTGTAATGCCCCCAGCTTCATTCTTTTTCTTTAGGATTGCTTTGGCTATTTGGGGTTTTTTATAGTTCCATATAAATCTGATAATTTTTTGCTCTATTTCTTTAGAAAACGTCATTGGAAGTTTGATGGGAATTGCATTAAATTTATATATTGCTTTGGGTAATATAGCCATCTGGATTATATTTATTCTTCCTAGCCAAGAACAAGGTATATTCTTCCATCTCATTATATCTTTTTCAATTTCCCTTAACAATGGTTTATAGTTTTCATTATATAAGTCCTTTACATTCTTTGTTATGTTTATTCCTAAGTATTTTATTTTTTTTGTTGCAATCGTGAAGGGGATTATTCTTTTGAGTTCCTTCTCAGTTGTTTCATTCTTGGCATATAGAAAGGCTATTGACTTCTGTATGTTAATTTTGCATCCTGCGACCTTACTGTATTGGCTTATTGTTTCTAGTAGTCTTTTTGTGGACTCTTTGGGGTTTTCGATGTATAGGATCATATCATCTGCAAAAAGTGATAGCTTTACTTCTTCTTTTCCGATATGGATGCCTTTTATTTCTTTGTCTTGTCTGATTGCTGTGGCGAGAACCTCTAGTACCACATTAAATAAGAGTGGAGAGAGTGGACAACCCTGTCTTGTTCCTGATTTAAGGGGGAAAGACTTCAGTTTAGTGCCATTTAATATGATGTTAGCTGATGGTTTATCATATATGGCCTTTATCATGTTGAGATATTTTCCTTCTATACCCATTTTGTTGAGAGTCTTAAACATGAAATTGTGTTGTATTTTATCAAAAGCCTTTTCTGCGTCTATTGATAAGATCATGTGGTTTTTGTTCTTTGTTTTGTTGATATGGTGTATTACGTTAACTGTTTTACGTATGTTGAACCATCCTTGAGATTCTGGGATGAATCCCACTTGATCATAATGTATTATTTTTTTAATATGTTGTTGTATTCGATTTGCTAGTATTTTGTTTAGTATTTTAGCATCTGTATTCATTAGAGATATTGGTCTGTAGTTTTCTTTTTTTGTGCCATCCTTGCCTGGTTTTGGTATGAGGGTTATGTTGGCCTCATAAAATGTGTTTGGAAGTATTGTTTCTTCTTCAATTTTTTGGAAGACTTTGAGTAGAATAGGAACCAAGTCTTCTTTGAATGTTTGATAAAATTCGCTGGTATAGCCGTCAGGGCCTGGACTTTTATTTTTTGGGAGGTTTTTAATGTTTTTTTCTATTTCTTCTCTACTGATAGGTCTGTTTAGGCTTTCTGCTTCTTCTTGACTCAGTCTAGGAAGGTTGTATTGTTCTAGGAATTTATCCATTTCTTCTAGGTTGTTGAATTTAGTGGCATAAAGTTTTTCATAGTATTGTACAATAATTCTTTGTATATCTACGGTGTCCGTGGTGATTTCCCCTCTTTCATTTTGGATTTTGTTTATATGAGTTCTTTTTCTTTTTTCCTTGGTAAGTCTTGCCAAGGGTTTGTCAATTTTGTTGATCTTTTCAAAGAACCAGCTCCTTGTTCTATTAATTTTTTCTATAGTTTTTCTGTTCTCTAATTCATTTATTTCTGCTCTGATTTTTATTATCTCCTTTCTTCGGCTAGTTTTGGGTTGTCTTTGTTCTTCTTTTTCTAGTTCCTTAAGGTGGGAAATTAAGTGGTTCACTTGGGCTCTCTCTTGTTTGTTCATATATGCCTGAAGTGATATGAACTTCCCTCTTATCACTGCTTTTGCTGCATCCCATAGATTCTGATATGTCGTATTGTCATTTTCATTAGTCTGTATATATCTTTTGATCTCTGCACTTATTTCTTCTTTGACCCATTCATTTTTTAAAAGTATGTTGTTTAGTTTCCACATTTTTGTGGGATTTTTTTCCTCTTTTTTGCAGTTGAATTCTAGTTTCAAGGCTTTATGATCAGAAAATAAGCTTGGTACAACTCCAATTTTTCTGAATTTGCTGATATTGTTTTTGTGGCCCAACATATGGTCAATTCTTGAGAATGATCCATGTACACTGGAGAAAAATGTATACTCAGTCACTTTGGGATGAAATGTCCTGTAGATGTCTATCATATCCAGGTGCTCTAGTGTTTTGTTTAAGGCCACTATGTCTTTGTTGATTCTCTGCTTGGATGACCGATCTAGAGCCGTCAGCGGTGTATTGAGGTCTCCAAGTATAATTGTATTTTTGTCAGTTTTTGTTTTAAGATCAATAAGTAGCTGTCTTATATATTTTGGTGCTCCTTGGTTTGGTGCATATATATTAAGAATTGTTATGTCTTCTTGATTCAGTGTCCCCTTAGCCATTATGAAATGGCCATTTTTATCTCTGAATACTTTTCCTGTCCTGTAGTCAGCATTATCCGATATGAGTATTGCTACGCCTGCTTTTTTGTGGATGTTATTTGCTTGGAGTATTGTTTTCCAGCCTTTCACTTTGAATTTGTTTTTATCCTTGTTACTTAGATGAGTTTCCTGTAGGCAGCATACAGTTGGATTTTCTTTTTTGATCCATTCTGCTACTCTGTGCCTTTTTATTGGTGAGTTTAATCCGTTTACATTTAGTGTAATTATTGATACTTGTGAGTTCCCTATTGCCATTTTATATCTTGCTTTCTGTTAGTTTTGTGTCTTGTTTGATCCTTCTCTTTCATTTTTCTATCTTTTGTTTTTATTTGGTTGTATTCTATACATCTTTCCTCTGTTGCTATCTTTTTTAAATCATGTGCTTCTGTGGTGGTTTTTTCAATGGTGTTTACCTTTGAGTAATGAAAAGGGTCCCTACCCTGTTCATTGTAGCAAACTATTTTGTGAGTACTTTTGCACTCCATCGTCCTTTGCTACTGTTAATCTCCATCTTCTCCCCTTCTTTCTTTTAGTTGTTGTCACAGTTTAAATTTGGTTTTATTGTGTTCTTCTTGGAGCTTTTACTTGTGGCTCTGTTTTTTTTTTTGTTCTTTGTATTTGATTGGAGAACCCCCTTTAGTAATTCCTGGAGTGGGGGTTTTCTGATGATAAATTCCCTCATCTTTTCTGTATCTGTGAATGTTTTTATTTCTCCTTCATATTTGACAGATAGCTCAAAAAGCTATTCTTAATCATCACTGTCTTAAAATAGAAAAAGTTCTCTTTAAACATCTTGCACATTCCTAAACTAAACTGATAGAATATTTAGCATTAAGATTTGAGACCAAAATAAATAAATAAATAAATCTGAAAAGGTACTATATGTCATTCATCAAACAATTAGGTAAAATTATTACAGAAATATATGCTCTAGTTAATTTTATTTGTAAGTACTAGAAAAAATAATAAAAAAATAGAAACTAGATTTTTTTTTTTAATTTGAAAAGTCATGCTAAATTGTAGGGCTGAAACTGAATAAATTAAAGTCATGGCTGTGCCTGAGCTGTCAGTTACTGGGCAACAAGAAAACAGATTTAACCAACAAAAAAGCTAAAGTTCTCCTTTACACCATAGCAGAATATTTGGGAAAAGAACAGTTTAGATCAATAGAAGGTTTACAATGTCTCTACTGAGTCTGTAGTTCTAGAAGTGTTTAGCTTCTCCTCGCTGCTTTCGTAAGGAATTCAGAAAGCAATAGGTTAAAGAATTCAACTGCCTCATCTGCACACAAATTAAGGACAATACAGAAATGTAGAGCTTAAGCTCTTCCCATGATTGGAAAAGCCAATTGTTCCTGAAGCCAAAAGAGCAAAAAAATAAGGTTGAAAAATACTTTGAAAAACAAAGGCTCCTACAGGATGATAATATGAGACCACCTCTCTTTCACCCTGCCCCCATAGAAGCAGGATTTTGAGAAACAAAAAAAGTCCGCCAATGAACAAAGACCAACCCTTAGTTCAGTGGCAAAATAAAATACAATAAAAAGGATGGCCTTACCAGTCAATCTTATGATTGTAGACCTCTTCAAGGTAGATGCCATTAAGCAGAGAAAGCATGCATGCATGAGGGGTATGGGGGAGGGCATGGTACAAAATAAACAAAGAAATAGAATAAGCTTAAGAACTAGCTTTAGAAAATAACTTTAGATGTGGTTATAATCATACAGAAATATGTGGAAGTAGAGAAGCAGAACATTATCAGCATTTTAAAAAATAAACTTTATTGAAGTATGTGTAAATACCAGTATTGAAAAATGCACAACTTGTTATTGTAAGCCAAATAAATTTGAACAGTTTTTTTTTTTAGTCCTGTGTCAACAGCACCCAAAAGAAGAAAAAGATGTTTCTTGCACCACAGTAGTCTCCATTCTCATATTTATACAAATAAATAGCATATAATAAATCTTGGGATATGGTTGTTGTTTTTTTTCTTTCTAATAGGGACAGAGAGAGTCAGAAAGAGGGATAGATAGGGACAGATAGACAGGAATGGAGAGAGATGAGAAGTATCAATTATCAGTTTTTCATTGTGACACATTAGTTGTTCATTGATTGCCTTCTCATATATGCCTTGACTGTGGGGCTGCAGCAGACCGAGTGACCCCTTGCTTGAGCCATTGACCGTGGGTCTAAGCTGGTGAGCTTTTAGCTCAAGCCAGATGAGCCCACGCTCAAGCTGGCGACCTCCGGGTCTCGAACCTGGGTCCTTCACATCTCAGTCTGATGCTCTATCCACTGTGCCACCGCCTGGTCAGGCTTGAGATATGTTTTTAATAGAATAGTTTAACATAGAGTTACCTACATCTGTCTTTTAAAAATGTTTCTCTAATAGGTATGCTTTGAAGGGAAAACCTTAAGAGTTTTCTCTGGTTTTCTTTTTTCTACATAAAGACAATGAAATTTTGTTTAAAATATATTTATTTGACTAGGATAATTAGGTCATGAAGACAGAATTTGTAGCTCTGTATCTTTTCCAATAGAACATGAGTTCATTTTATTTAATATGAAGCAAATGTCTTCACTCACTGATTATTCATTGTTTCTCTCATTTTGCTCTCTTTTTGAAATGTTTATTTAATTTACTGGGGTGATATTGGTTAATAAAATTATATAAGTTTCAAGTGTATAATTGTATAATACATTATCCTTGTGTTGTGTGTTCACTACTCCAATTCAAATCTTCATTGTTTCTTTAAAAAAAATAAAAAAACATTGAAAAGTATGTTAAAAACAAGCTCATTCATTTTTTGGAATGGTAGTGAGTGACCAGAACAAAATTATCACTTTTCTGATTGTAAAGCCAGCAGTCACGGCCAGGGCCACTATTACAGCAGCCCGGTCCATGCAGGTTCGCATTGGATTCGGACAGTCAGTAAAGAAACAACGGAGCCAAGAACTGATGGGCCTTCATCTTTAATCCTAGCTTGCACCCGGCGGGCAAGTAAAAACACACACTGGGCTCCAAAACTCAATCACATTCAGTGCTCACAAAGCTACTGATTTAGCCAAGTTTCCTAGAATCAAAGGTTTCTAGCTCACCAGCCTTATTCTCCTCAGTTCCCCATCTCCTTCCTTATCCCAGATAAAAACTCTGCACAAACTGGCATCTCACTCAGCACTCCGCCATCTTGGCTGCTTCTCCTGGCCTACTCCACGTGGCCTTTCTCTGCTCTCCTCTGCTCTCTCATGCTAATCTCAGGAACCAAGAGCACAAGCTCCCATTCTGCCCCTATTTTATACTGTAGCTTCACAACCTTTAATCCAATATACAAAATAGGTAAATCTCTAATACAAAGTCACTTCTCTGAGACATGATTGGATTGTACTGCCCCACATCAAAAAGGGTGGGAAAGGCTTAATCCCAAAACCAAGCTCCAGGCTACAATGATCCCCAACACACATTAATATCACCTGGGCGACGGCCTCACGTGGGCAGCGTCACCTTTAACAAAGTGAGTATAATATATTTTATCTACCCAACACTGATCTTATCATAACCTTTTGGGTATCATTTTTCATATCCCTTAATTGCAAAAGAGGGTTATTCCCAAAGAAAGCCATAGATTTCCCTGGGATAAATTTTATACTTGAATTAGGAATTGAATAAAATACCCTTTAAGATCCTTTAAATATACTTGGATCTTATATCTATCTATTCAGAGTGTTAGGTTAGGTAGCTAGTTACACATGGCGCGGAACAGGGGCAGGGGGGAAGAGATAAATTGCCCTCCTGTATTCCTGAATGTCTGCAGGGTCTAGATGAATCTTTACCCTGGAACAGGCCTCAGCACACCCAGACTGGTGTTTGAGAGTCCCAGGATAAGGTATCAGCTACATCAGCAGTACAATGAAGACAGATAAAAGAGAGGGAGAAGCTGGAAAAAAATAAAAATGGGAAAATCCAGGAAGTAAAAGCCCATAAATACATAAGTTTTGTAACTAATTGAGGTTCGCATCCTTCTGAGTGAGTTGTCCACCTGGTCCTTTCCGAGTGTATTTCTGCCTGGCCATTAGGTCCTTGCTTTGCTAGCTGTACTTCCTCTCTTGATTGAATTATTTCTCTCAAGAAGACAAGAATCGAGGTCTTATCCTTTCACTGATAACAAAAATATTCTTTTTTAAAAATTTTTTAAAGGTTTGCATATATTTCATATTGCATATTAAAGTAACAAGTCAAAGAAGAAAACAATGTTTCTGTCATTTTAACATTATGTATTTACTTAGTCAATTCCTTGCTTTTCAATCTTTGAGTTGTGTTCGTTTGTATGCCAAAATATGTTTCCATACATTTAAGCATAAATGTTGGTCAAATAAGATTTTAAATATGATATATATGTTTGCTTGCTTATAGTTTGTATTGGGTGTGGGGGATAGGCTGTAAGCAGGCAGGATCGTTATAGCCTAAGGCTTAGTTTTAAGACTAAGCTTTTCCCCACACCCTTGAGTGATTGCATGATGTGGGTGGTGCACTCTCATGAGGAATCCCATTATGCCTCAAATAAGTGATTTTGTGTCAGAGACTTCCTTATTTGTATACTGGATTAAAGGTTTGGATTTCTACACTATAAAGTGGGGCTGACCCGGAGCTTGCTGTCTCTCAGTTCCTGAAATTAGCATTAGAGGAGAGCAGAGAAAGGCCACATGGAGGAGGCCAGGAGAAGCAGCCAAAATGGTGGAGTGCTGAGTGAGAAGCCAGTTTGTGCAGAGTTTGTGCAGAGAGAAGGAGATGGCGAACAGAAGTGAATAAGTCTGGTGAGCTAGAATCCTTTGATTCTAGGAAACTTGGTTAAGTCAGTGGCTTTGGGAGCCCTGAATGGAATGGGAAGTGTGTATTTTTTTTCCGCCGAGTGCAAGCTAGGATTGAAGATGATGGCCCACCAGTTCTTGGCTCCATTGTTTCATTACTGTCTGTTCGAATCTAATGCAAACCTGCATGGGCCAGGTGGCTGTGATGGTGGCCGTGGCTACTGGCTTTACAATAAGTTAATAAAAAATCTAATCAAGAAAAATTTTATTTAAAAACAATTTTAAAATCAAAATTAAATTCACCTTATTTTTTGAATTTTGCTTAATTGACTCAATGTTATAATAGATTAGAGAAACAAATATGTCTCAATAAAAAAAATTAACACAAACAGGCTAACATGAAATTTAAAAAAATTTTTGACAATAGGCCCTGGCTGGTTGGCTCAGTGGTAGAGCATCGACCTGGCGTGCAGAAGTCCCAGTTTCGATTCCCGGCCAGGGCACACAGGAGAAGCGCCCATCTGCTTCTCCACCCCTCCCACTCTCCTTCCTCTCTGTCTCTCTCTTCCCCTCCCACAGCCGAGGCTCCACTGGAGCAAAGATGGCCCGGGTGCTGGGGATGGCTCCTCGGCCGTTGCCCCAGGCGCTAGAGTGGCTCTGGTGGCAACAGAGCGACGCCCCAGAGGGGCAGAGCATCGCCCCCTGGTGGGCAGAGCGTCGCCCTCTGTTGGGCATGCCAGGTGGATCCCAGTCGAGCGCATGCGGGAATCTGTCTGACTGTCTCTCCCCGTTTCCAACTTCAGAAAAATACAGAAAAAAAAAATTTTTTTTTGACAACAAAGTCACCACTTCTTCATAGTTTAGGTAAGCTCTTTGTTGAAATCAAGGAATTGGGTTAGATAATAACTAGATACAAATGAATAATTGTCCACCATATGCAGAGAACACATTTTGTGTGATATAAACCTTCAGGGATTAAAGCTTTGACTAGTTGGTATTTATATCGTGTCCACTTCTCTAATCTTAGTCATGTAAAATTCTCAATATGAAAGAAAAGTGGCAAACGTTTTATAAACTCAAGCCTGAATATTTAAAAATGGCTTCCACATACTAAAATGATAGCAATTAACAGTTGTCACATTCAGTGTTGGAGAAACATTAAGAAGTTAGTGTATCCCATTGGTACACTTTGATGAAACTCAGATCAAATACTATCAATAGGATTTTGCACTCCTTCAAACTACAAAGAAAATCTGTTGCCAGACGTATTTCACAGCTCTAATTACAGCATTGCTTTTGCAACTCTATAATTAAGAGCAAACTACAATTTTGCTTTCTACTTTCAGCTGTAAAAAAACCAAAATGAAATACAAATAAAATATTTTTTAAAAGTTCTGAATATAACATGGTATTTTATTTCTTTAGTCTTCAGCATATTTGCCTTCAAAATTTTGTTGAAATCAAAATATAATTCATCCATATATACCTCTAATTTACAATAGATGTCAGTCTTTAAAACTGCATGTCTATTTCAAAATGTCAGCTTCTGATAATGACTTTGTTGTTTTTTTTTAAATTTCCATGGAATCATTTTCAGCATAGTAGTTCATTTCCATGAATCAACTTGTCTACAAATAAAGTGTCTGACTTCTTGCTTTTGTTCTCTTTCCAAAGTGTACAGATGTTTTTTGTTTTACAATGTTATATATTTATATTTCAGATTAAAAGTTATTTATTTATTACTATTATTATTTTTAGAGAGGGGAGAGAGAAGAGGGATAGGGGAGAAGGAGCAGGAAGCATCAGTTCATATTGGTTGCCTCTCATCTGTGCCTTGCTCAGGTTAGCCCAGAGTTTTGAACTGGTGACCTCAGTATTCCAGGCTGATGCTTTATCTACTGTGCCACCATAGGTTAGGCATTAAATGCTTTAGATATTTCCCAAGCTAGCTTTTGAAAATAGCTCCTAGAATTATGGTTCCAGGTATTAAACATGATATAATTTATGATTTTCATTTTCTCCCATATACAGTATGATTTAGCAAATTTTGATGTAACTTCCAAGTAAACATTACTCTTTTATTTTTTTATTTTTTATTGTATTTATTTTTAATGGGGTGACATCAGTAAATCAAGATACATATATTCAAAGATAATATGTCCAGGTTATCTTAAAGTTCAATTATGTTGCATACCCATCACCCAAAGTCAGATTGTCCTGTCACCCTCTATCTAGTTCTCTTTGTGCCCCTCCCCCTCCCCCTTCCCTCTCCCTCTCCCCCCTCCCCCCGTAACCACCACACTCTTATCAATGTCTCTTGGTCTCACTTTTATGTCCCAACTACGTATGAAAAAATGCAGTTCCTGGTTTTTTCTGATTTACTTATTTCACTCCGTATAATGTTGTCAAGATCCCACCATTTTGCTATAAATGATCCGATGTCATCATTTCTTATGGCTGAGTAGTATTCCATAGTGTATATGTGCCACATCTTCTTTATCCAGTCATCTATTGACGGACTTTTTGGTTGTTTCCATGTCCTGGC
This sequence comes from Saccopteryx bilineata, assembly GCF_036850765.1. Taxonomy (NCBI): domain Eukaryota; kingdom Metazoa; phylum Chordata; class Mammalia; order Chiroptera; family Emballonuridae; genus Saccopteryx; species Saccopteryx bilineata. The sequence goes on from NC_089494.1 coordinate 82,730,600, forward strand.
CACTGTGAACAATGCTGCAATGAACATGGGGCTGCATGTGTCTTTACAAGTCAATGTTTCTGAGTTTTTGGGGTATATACCCAGTAGAGGGATTGCTGGGTCATAAGGTAGTTCTATTTTCAGTTTTTTGAGGAACCACCATACTTTCTTCCATAATGGTTGTACTACTTTACATTCCCACCAACAGTGGATGAGGGTTCCTTTTTCTCCACAACCTCTCCAACATTTGCTATTACCTGTCTTGTTAATAATAGCTAGTCTAACAGGTGTGAGGTGGTATCTCATTGCAGTTTTGATTTGCATTTCTCTAATAACTAAAGAAGATGAGCATCTTTTCATATATCTGTTGGCCATTTGTATTTCTTCCTGGGAGAAGTGTCTGTTCATATCCTCTTCCCATTTTTTTATTGGATTGTTTGTTTGTTTGTCGTTGAGTTTTATGAGTTCTTTGTATATTTTGGATATTAGGCCCTTATCTGAGCAGGTGTTTAAAAATATCATTTCCCAATTAGTTCGCTGTCTGTTTATCTTGTTATCAATTTCTCTTGCTGAACAAAAACTTCTTAGTCTGATGTAGTCCCATTCATTAATTTTTGCTTTCACTTCTCTTGCCTGTGGAGTCAAATTCATAAAATGCTCTTTAAAACCCAGGTCCATGAGTTCGGTACCTATGTTTTCTTCTATGTACTTTATTGTTTCAGGTCTTATGTTTAGATCTTTGATCCATTTTGAGTTAATTTTAGTACAGGGGGACAATCTGTAGTCCAGCTTCATTCTTTTGCATGTGGCTTTCCAGTTTTCCCAGCACCATTTGTTGAAGAGGCTTTCTTTTCTCCATTGAGTGTTGTTGACCCCTTTATCAAAAATTATTTGACTATATATATGTGGTTTTATTTCTGGGCTTTCTATTCTGTTCCATTGGTCTGAGTGTCTATTTTTCTGCCAATACCATGTTGTTTTGATTGTCATGGCCCTATAATAGAGTTTGAAGTCAGGTATTGTAATGCCCCCAGCTTCATTCTTTTTCTTTAGGATTGCTTTGGCTATTCGGGCTTTTTATAGTTCCATATAAATCTGATAATTTTTTGCTCCATTTCTTTAAAAAATGTCATTGGAATTTTGATGGGAATTGCATTAAATTTGTATATAGCTTTGGGTAATATGGCCATCTTGATTATATTTATTCTACCTAACCAAGAACAAGGTATATTCTTCCATCTCCTAATGTCTTTTTCGATTTCCCTTAACAATGGTTTATAGTTTTCATTGTATAAGTCCTTTACATTCTTTGTTATGTTTATTCCTAGGTATTTTATTTTTTTTGTTGCAATCGTGAAGGGGATTATTCTTTTGAGTTCATTCTCAGATGTTTCATTGTTGGCATATAGAAAGGCTATTGACTTCTGTATGTTAATTTTGTATCCTGCGACCTTACTGTATTGGCTTATTTTTTCTAGAAGTCTTTTTGTGGATTCTTTGGGGTTTTCGATGTATAGGATCATATCATCTGCAAAAAGTGATACCTTTACTTCTTCTTTTCCGATATGGATGCCTTTTATTTCTTTGTCTTGTCTTCTTGCTGTGGCAAGAACCTCTAGTACCACATTAAATAAGAATGGAGAGAGTGGACAACCCTGTCTTGTTCCTGATTTAAGGTAGAAAGTCCTCAGTTTTATGCCGTTTAATAGGATGTTGGCTGATGGTTTATCATATATGGCCTTTATCATGTTGAGATATTTTCCTTCTATACCCATTTTGTTGAGAGTCTTAAACATAAAATTGTGTTGTATTTTATCAAAAGCCTTTTCTGCATCTATTGATAAGATCATGTGGTTCTTGTTCTTTGTTTTGTTGATATGGTATATTACATTAACCGTTTTGCGTATGTTGAACCATCCTTGAGATTCTGGGATGAATCCCACTTGATCATAATGTATTATTTTTTTAATATGGTGTTGTATTCAATTTGCTAGTATTTTGTTTAGTATTTTAGCATCTGTATTCATTAGAGATATTGGTCTGTAGTTTTCTTTTTTTGTGCCATCCTTGCCTGGTTTTGGTATAAGGGTTATGTTTGCCTCATAAAATGTGTTTGGAAGTATTGCTTCTTTTTCAATTTTTTGGAAGACTTTCTGTAGAATAGGAACCAAGTCTTCTTTGAAGGTTTGATAAAATTCGCTGGTATAGCCGTCTGGGCCTGGACTTTTATTTTTGGGGAGGTTTTTAATGGTTATTTCTATTTCTTCTCTACTAATAGGTCTGTTTAGGCTTTCTGCTTCTTCTTGACTCAGTCTAGGAAGGTTGTATTGTTCTAGGAATTTATCCATTTCTTCTAGGTTGTTGAATTTAGTGGCATAAAGTTTTTCATAGTATTCTACAATAATTCTTTGTATATCTATGATGTCCGTGGTGATTTCTCCTCTTTCATTTTGGATTTTGTTTATATGAGTTCTTTCTCTTTTTTCCTTGGTAAGTCTTGCCAAGGGTTTGTCAATTTTGTTGATTTTTTCAAAGAACCAGCTCCTTGTTCTATTAATTTTTTCTATAGTTTTTCTGTTCTCTAATTCATTTATTTCTGCTCTGATTTTTATTATCTCCTTTCTTCGGCTGGTTTTGGGTTGTCTTAGTTCTTCTTTTTCTAGTTCCTTAAGGTGTGAAGTTAAGTGGTTCACTTGGGCTCTCTCTTGTTTGTTCATATAGGCCTGAAGTGATATGAACTTTCCTCTTATCACTGCTTTTGCTGCATCCCATAGATTCTGATATGTCGTATTATCATTTTCATTTGTCTGTATATATCTTTTGATCTCTGCACTTATTTCTTCTTTGACCCATTCTTTCTTTAAAAGTATGTTCTTTAGTTTCCACATTTTTGTGGGATTTTTTCCCTCTTTTTTGCTGTTGAATTCTAGTTTCAAGGCTTTATGATCAGAAAATATGCTTGGTACAACTCCACTTTTTCTGAATTTGCTGATGTTGTTTTTGTGACCCAGCATATGGTCAATTCTTGAGAATGATCCATGTACACTGGAGAAAAATGTATACTCAGTCACTTTGGGATGAAATGTCCTGTAGATGTCTATCATATCCAGGTGCTCTAGTGTTTTGTTTAAGGCCACTATGTCTTTGTTGATTCTCTGTTTGGATGACCGATCTAGAGCCGTCAGCGGTGTATTGAGGTCTCCAAGTATGATTGTATTTTTGTCAGTTTTTGTTTTAAGGTCAATAAGTAGCTGTCTTATATATTTTGGTGCTCCTTGGTTTGGTGCATATATATTAAGAATTGTTATGTCTTCTTGATTCAGTGTCCCCTTAGCCATTATGAAATGGCCATTTTTGTCTCTGAGTACTTTTGCTGTCTTGTAGTCAGCATCATCAGATATGAGTATTGCTACGCCTGCTTTTTTGTGGATGTTATTTGCTTGGAGTATTGTTTTCCAGCCTTTCACTTTGAATTTGTTTTTATCCTTGTTACTTAGATGAGTTTCTTGTAGGCAGCATACAGTTGGATTTTCTTTTTTGATCCATTCGGCTACTCTGTGCCTTTTTATTGGTGAGTTTAATCCGTTTACATTTAGTGTAATTATTGACACTTGTGAGTTCCTCATTGCCATTTTATAGATTGCTTTCTGTTAGTTTTGTGCCTTGTTTGATTCTTCTCTTTTGTTTTTCTATCTTTTGTTTTTATTTGGTTGTGTTCCATACATCTTTCCTCTGTTGCTATCTTTTTTAAATCATGTGCTTCTGTGGTGGTTTTTTCAATGGTGGTTACCATTAAGTAATGAAAAGGGTCCCTACCCTGTTCATTATAGCGAACTATTTTGTGAGTACTTTTGCCCTCCATCACCCTTTGCTACTGTTAATCTTCATCCTCTCCCCCCCTTTCTTATTGTTGTCACAGTTTAAAGTTGGTTTTGTTATGTTCTTCTTGGAGCTTTTACTTGTGGCTTTGTTGTTGTTGTTTTTTTATTCTTTGTATCTGATTGGAGAACCCCCTTTAGTATTTCCTGGAGTGGGGGTTTTCTGGTGATAAATTCTCTCATCTTTTCTGTATCTGTGAATGTTTTTATTTCTCCTTTATATTTGAAGGTTAGCTTTGATGGGTATAGTATTCATGGCTGAAAGTTCCTCTCTTTCAAGACTTTAAATATTGGGGTCCACTCTCTTCTAGCTTGTAGAGTTTCTGTTGAGAAATCTGATGATAATCTAATGGGCCTTCCTTTATATGTTGTATTCTTCTTTTCCCTGGCTGCCTTGAGAATTTTTTCTTTGCAGTTGGTTTGTGCCAATTTTATTATGATGTGCCTTGAAGTAGGTTTGTTGGGGTTAAGAAAACTTGGAGTTCTGTTTTCTTCTAGAATTTGAGGTTTTAGTTCTTTCCAGAGGCTTGGGAAGTTCTCATCTATTATTTGTTTGAGTATGTTCTCCCTTCCATTTTCTCTCTCTTCTCCCTCTGATATACCTATTATTCTTATGTTATTCTTTTTGATGGAGTCAGATAATTCCTGTAGGGCTATTACATTTTTTTTAATTTTTGAATCTCTTTCTTCTTCTCTTTGTTGAGCCTCAAGTTGCTTGTCTTCTATTTCGCTGATCCTCTCTTCTATCTGGCCTGTTCTATTAGCTAAGCTTGTTACCTCATTTTTAAGCTCATGAATTGAGTTTTTCATCTCTGTTTGATTTGTTTTTATAGTTTCAATTTCCTTGGAGATATACTCTTTGTGTTCATCGAGTTCTTTTCTGAGCTCCCTAAATTGCCTTTCTGTGTTTTCTTGTATATGTCTGAGTATTTTTAGAATTTCTATTTTAAATTCTCTGTCGTTTAACTCCAAGGTTTCCAATATCTTAAATTTTTTCTCCATAGATTTTTCCTCATCTCTCTGTGTTACCTCTCTTTCTTTTGTATCCATGATATTCGATTTTCTCTTCTTTAATGGCATCTGAGGGTGGTTTTCTTGATAGTATTGAGATTTTATAAGGAATAAAAGGATAAAAAAATAAAAATAAAAATAAAAAATTGCACGTTTTTTTTAAAAAAAAATCAATCTTTAAATAAAGAAAAATAAAATAAGATAAAAATTTGAGGAAAAAAGGGAATAATTCCTTCCCCTCCTTTTTTCCTCTCCTCTCTTCTCCCCTCTTTTTTGAGAAAATCTTGTGATGAACTGTGAATTATATTGTACTAAATAGAACAAACAATACCTGTAGTGGAGGGTCTGAGTTGGGGAGAAGTAATATAGGGGTAAAGGAAAAAGAAAAAAAAGAAAAAAAAATACAGGAAAAAAATTTTTATATATAAAAAAGGGGGGAGCAGTATAGACTCACAAAAAGCAAATTAGGAAAAAATTTGGGTCAAGAATAAAATGATTTGCTTTTAGGTGTTGGCTGACTCAGAGTTATGATGAGAGGAATAAGAGGGAAACAGGAAAAATGGGTGGAAAATTAAAAAATTACTATTGTATTTAGTGGAACAAGAACTCGATAAAATGGAGAGCCAGGGATGGGAGCACTGCTAATGTGTTAAAAAGGTGAAGTAAAAACCCTCCAAAATGCCACAAACTTAAGTTTGAGTCTCAGATAAGATAATTTGTTCGTTATTGAAGTTTGAATGAGAGAAGACGTAAAGGAGAGAGGAAGAGACTAATATAGAGGGAGAAAAGAGAGAGAGAGAGAGAGAAAAGATGGAACAACTTAAAGAAGAAAAAAGAAAAAGGAGGAGAGAGAAAGAGAGAGTTAGGGGTTTTGGATTGCAACCCTCAAAGAGAGAAAGGAGGAGGAAAGAAAAGATAATGGGAGATGTAACACTTATGGGTAGTGTAGTTCAAAGAGAGGCGAGAGTAAGACTGAGAGAGAATTAAATGACCAAATTGGAGTAGAAAAAAAAAATCAAGAATGAAGAGACACAGACGAACAAATATAATACAATGGGATAGGTTATAAAATCTGCAGATTATTCTTGATTTTGAGAGGTTGTCGTCTTGCTTTTTCTTTTCTGTCTTTCTGGTTGGTGACTTTGTACCCCGGGTTCTGCCCCTGTAGCACGCTCTGGAAGAGGATTGCAGTTGATAATTCTCTATGGTAATGTCATGTATTGGGCTTCAGTCTCGTTGGCAGTCGAGGTTCATTAGTGTTTATAGGCTCCAAGAGTGAGAGGATCTCTCACTGTGAGAGTGTTCCTGGAGCCTCTCTCCTAGTCTTTCCTTCCACAATTAGAAGCCTGATAATCCAGCTATGAGGTTGCTGCTGCCTCTGCCTGGATAGTAAGAGTCTCAAAGAGCTGGCAACTCCCCACTCTATTCCCACTAAGCACAGGGCTCTGAATAAGGCTCAGTCAGTCAGACCTGCCAGCATAATCAAGCGTGGCTTCCTCTCACTCAAAGACCTCTGGCTCTGCCCCTCTGTGGGATAACTCGAGTGCCCACTCCTGAGGCGTTCGGAGGAATCTCTTGCCCACTCTCCGTGCGCACCCACCAGGATGTCAGACCAGACAGGTCACACTTTGAGTGAAATCCCTACCCACACGAAAAGATCGAGCTTTGGAATTGGCTTTCGCTCTATCCTCGTGCGGCTTTCCCAAGGGGCTAGGGCTGCCTGAGATTCCGCTCCTGGCCCGCTCACAGACCTGCTCCTCTGTGGGAAAAACACGGGCGCCCACCTCTGAGGAGTTCGGAGGAATCTCCTGTCCACTCTTCCTGTGTGCGCATTGACCAGATTATGAGTTTCAGGTGGGACGCCTCTCACTCCGAGAAAGCCCTCTGCCCACACGGAAAAGTTACTGGGTTGGAATTGGCTTTCGCTCTGTCCCCGTGTGGCTTTCCCAGAGCGCTGGGGCTTCCGCTCCTGGCCCGCTCACAGGCCTCTGACTCTGCTCCTCTGAGGGAAAACACGGGCGCCCACCTCTGAGGAGTTCGGAGGAATCTCCTGCCCACTCTGCGTGCGTGCGCACTGACCAGATTATGAGGATAGGGCGGGACGCCTCTCGCTCCGCGAAAGCCCTCCTCCCGCACAGAAAAGTTCCGCCGTTGGAGTTGGCTCCAGCTCCCTCCCTGTGCCCGGTCCCCTCAGGGCGCTGGGGCTCCTAGGAGATGCTGCTTTTTGCCCACACAGAGGCCTCTGACTCTGCTTCTCTGTGGGTTAGCACAGGTGGCGCCCACCCCTGAAGTGTTCGTAGGAATCTCTTGCCCACTAACCACGCCAACCAGGAGATGCGGAAAATGGTTGCCCCACTTGTCTTTCTTTGTCTGGGTTTGGCGTGCGTGTGTTAGCTTGAATTGCTCAGGTTTTTCCACGGTTTGGATCTCCGTGCCACAGCCTGGTTTGGCTGTTTGTACCGCAGCCTGGAACTATTCACTCCCTATGCCCGCCTTAGTTTCTATATTCTCAGTTCTCAGTGAAAGCCATCCTGTTTGGATTAGAGAGGAAGGCGGAGCATTTCTTACTCCTTATTTCCCCCGGAGTTTGACCATATATTTAGCCAATCTTTCGCTCGATCCTACCTTCGGGTGTGTTGTGAAGCATCTGAAGACTCCAAGGATAGGTTTTTCTATTTCTGGTTGAAGAACTTGTTGAGTTTATGGGGAGATTTTCGGTATCGCTTCCTACCGCGCCATCACTGTGACGTCTCTCGTAACATTACTCTTTTAACATGGTAATTTAGAAAATGTTTACCCATACAGTTAGATCCATTAGCACTGCTTAGACATACCTCATGGTCCAGGTCGACATTTATGTAAGACAATAGAAGGCAAGTACTTGTAGCCTCAGCTGCAGTCCTGGGAAGTGACAGTTTGAGCCACGTCCTTCAAGGATGGAAAGTTGGAGAACTCTGAGGTCCATTGTTTAAGGGTGCAAATGTGAACCCATGTAGATCACGCACACATGCTAAAACAGAGAACCTGCTTTGCTTTTCCATTACCTGGGACTCAAAGAATCAAATCCTTCTCTTACTTTAGTCAGGCAAGTCTCCTCACCAAATAGCTTTCCTGTATTGGTCACCAAATAGCCGGCCTCCTCAATCCCATATCTGCATCTTCTTTCCTCCCAATTCTTGCCTGGATTCGTCTTCTTCAGGTTATTTTACTCTCTCTCTCTCTCTCTCTCTCTCTCTCAAACCAAAGTAAGGTGACAAAACTTTTGAGTCAAAGTCTCATATTCTTTAGTACCACAAATCTATGAAATAAAAACTCCAAGATAGTAAGAGTACTAGAGAAGTATCAGTAATAGTAGTAATCACTTTAATTGTATTTACCATGTGTTAGGCTAATCTAAGCAAGTTGAAGATATTAAATCAGTTAATTCTCACAGTAATCCTGAAACTAGGGGTCCTTATGATTTTGATTAAATTTAGCTTTAAATCTTATTTCCAGAAATTCTCTTTCTCTTTCATGTGTGTGTGTGTGTGTGGTGTGTGTGTGTGTGTGTGTGTGTGTTTATATTATATATATACTCCATAGAGACCTGGCCTTTTCCTTTTTCCCCTTTTTAATCAGCAACCTCAGAGGCAGCAGAAGACAGTAGTCCAGACCTGACTAACTGGCACAAGTCTGGACCTCTGGAAAGCTCAAGATAATATCTTGACTTAAGTCACCAGATGTTTCAGCTCCTAAACCCTAAGATAAACATCTCTCTGACTATTTTCCCATGAGATTGCACAGAGGGAAACTAGCAAGGCCTCAGAACTGTGTCCTCAAGACCTGAAGAAATGAGTTATTACCTAACCTCACCTCTGACCAATCAGCTCCCAGCATGACCCTGAACCTCCTAACTCAAGGTGTCTTACAATATTGCCTTATACAATCTGAAACCAACACACCATTAGGAAGTTTAAGCTTCTCAGCACTAGCTTTCAGTTTTCCACTGCAAATCTCAGTGTTCAGTGTTGCTTCTGTGAGTGCTGGGTGACAGACTCTCACTGTTCTTACCAACTCTGTGAAGTAGGTGTTATCATTGTCTGCATTTTACCTGTGATAAAACTGATTCATAGAGTAGTTAAGTTACTTGTCTGAGGTCAAATAGCTGCCCCCTGAAGAAGAAATTAGGATTTGGTTCTCTAGTTCATATTTTTAAATAAATAAATGATTGACCCTAAAAGATCATCTAGCCCCCAATGTAATCTTTAGTGTAAATCTTCCAAAAAGACAATTAACTGTTCCATCCTTAAAATATTTGTTGAAAAGTGGACTTCATATTCTCATAATTTTTAATTTTATCTCTAATTAATTGGAGACACTTCCATAAATGTGAGTTCTAGTATAAATGTTTATGTCAGTTATTTGGACAACCACATATAATATAAAAAAAAGGGCTGTGATGACCAGGATGACTTTATAAAACTTGTGAAGCATAAAAGTGAAAACAACAACAACACAGACACACACAGCACATGAAGTGTGCTAGTCAAGTTTCCTAAAAACATTCTTTCTAAATGTTAAAAAAAGTTTTGGGCCATATGAAACCATAAAAATTGGTACCTCTTGATGTCAAATGCTTAGGATCAAAAAAACGTGGCCCTGACCGGTTGGCTTAGTGGTAGAGCGTCGGCCTGGCGTGCAGAAGTCCCGGGTTCGATTCTCTGCCAGGGAACACAGGAGAAGCACTCATCTGCTTCTCCACCCCTACCCCTCTCCTTCCTCTCTGTCTCTCTCTTCCCCTCCTGTGGCCGAGGCTCCATTGGAGCAAAGTTAGCCTGGGCGCTGGAGATGGCTCTGTAGCCTCTGTCTCAGGCGCTAGAGTGGCTCTGGATGCAACAGAGCGACGCCCCAGATGGCCAGAGCATCGCCCCCTGGTGGGCATGCCAGGTGGATCCTGGTTGGGCGCATGCGGGAGTCTGTCTGACTGCCTCCCCGTTTCCAGCTTTGGAAAAATGAAAAAAAAAAAAAAGTTTGCCTTACTATGAACACTGAACATCGTTGGAGCTTTTCAATAAGTAAATTTATTATGTTCCTTCCAGCAGCACTTCTTATTTTGCTTATTGTGTTTATCTGTTTATTGCCAGATGCAAACTGTTTTGCCCTTGCCCTGAAGATCACTTGTAAAATTTGATTGATTTTTAAATTACTCTTCATTATTATGAGAACGGTACAGCTGGAATTAATAACCAGAGCAGGCAGTTAGCTGGCCTTGGCTCCTTCACTGCCTGGCCCTGAGTCTTCCTCATCTCTCTACATATCAGTTTTCTTTACTGCCAGTCAGGGAGTTGCAGATGACACCTTAGGTTATTTTCTGATCTAAGAGTCTATGATTATTTTACCTATTAGGGAGTTAAAAAGTAAATAAATGTGTATAATTTTCTGAGAATAGTTTGCATTTTTTCATCTGTTTTTTTCAACGAGAGAGAGGGACAGACAGGGACACACAGACGGGAAGGGAGAAACATAAGAAGCATCAATTCATAGTTGCAGCATTGTAGTTATTAATTTATTGCTTTCTCATATGTACCTTGACTGAGGGGCTCCAGCCAAGCCAGTGATCCCCTGTCAAGACTGCAACCTTGGGCTCAAGCCAGGGATCTTCGGCTTCAAGTGTATTCATTAGTGTTTGTCTCTCCTTGTTACAAAAGATAAATTGTATTTAAATAAAGATATCTATCTTGGTTAATGAGTGGTTTATTTTTGCTCAAGGCTGATTATTTTATATTTGTTCTATATTACTTGAAATATTATTATGTTCACATATTTTTAACTTAAATAAATTAATATTTTACTTCAATGTGTAGAGAGGTAGAGTATGTGTTTCTCTAGAAAACATCAAATACACTTTCTACTCAGAACCATTGGATTATATTACCCAAAAAGAAGACCTTAGGTAAAATCCTTTTTATTTCACTGTTTGTTTCTGCACTATCAATGCTAATTATATCACTGTTTACCGAGGCAAAAGGATTGGAAGAACTGTTTTTATAGTCTTACCCTTCTATTGAAAACGTGTTTATACGAAGTGAGACACTACATACACATAGTTTTTATTACAGTGTATTGTTATAATTGTTCTATTTTCTTATTGTTGTTAATCCCTTACTATTACTAATTTAAAAATTAAACCTTATCATAGGTATGAATGCATAAAAAGGTGATATAAATATTAATTAATTAATTAATTTATTTATTTATGTACTATCCATAGTTTAAAGCATCCACTGGTTGTCTTGGAATGTTTTCCCTGTGGGTAAAAGGTGACTACTGTATATATAAAGCTTCTATAAACATCTGTGTGCTAATTTTGGGGTGGATATAAAATTTCAATTTATGTAATACTCTGGGTAAATATGAAAGAGCCAGATTGCTGAACTGTGTGGTAAGAGTGTGTTTATTTTTGTAAGAAACTGCCACAAGATCTTCCAAAGTGGTTGTAGTTTGCATTCTCATGAGCAATGAATGAGAGTTCCTGTGGTTCCACATCCTATCCAGCATTTGTGGTTGTCAGCATTGCTTATTTTGACCATTCTGATAGATATGTAGTCATATCTCTGTTGCTTTAATTTGCGTTTCCCTGATAACATGATGTGGAGTGTTTTTTCATATGCTTATTTGCTATTCTTATATTTTTGGTGAGATATCTCTTAGTCTTTGGCCCATTTTTCAATTAGGTTGTTCATTTTCTTTATTGTTGATTTTAAAACTTTTTTGTATATTTTGAATAACAGTCTTTTATCAGATATGTCTCGGGAATACTGCCTTCAGATCTGTGGGCTGGCTTCACATTTTCTTGATATTGTCTTGTGCAAAGCAGAAAATTTTTATTTTAATGAAGTCCAGTTTATAAATTATTTCTTTCATGACTAGTGTCTTTGAAATACGTATTTTAAAAAGAATCACCATACCCAAATTCATCTAGGTTTTCTCTTATGTTATTGTCTAAGATTTTATAGTTTTGTATTTTATGTTTAGTTCTATCATCCCTTTTGAGTTAAATTTGTGAAGGATGTAAAGTCTGCATGTTGGTTTATTTTATTTTACATGCATATGTCCAGTTGTTCCAGTATAACAATGTATTTTCATGATGTTTTGTTTAGTGGTAGCTTCTACTAAGATCTGTTAATTTAGTTAGCAACATTTTTGGCATGCTAACATGAAATTTCATTTTTAATAGCTGGAGAATAATTTGTACCTATATGAACTAAAATATATTTATGGCCAGATAATACATAAGTTTTAAAATAACTATCAGTTATAGTTTAAAATAACTATAAATTTCTACATGCTTGCATACATATGGTATATAATGTTTAGCATGATCTAAATGTATACATTTACACATTGGTACACACACACACATACCACACATTGCTTAGAGATATTTAAATATGTTTAAGTCTCCATTGAAAATTTTTAGAATGTTTTAAACCTTATTTCTCCATAAAGTAATTTTTCTCCTTAAAAATTCTCACACAAAGCTCTAAACACAATGTAGGCTCAATGAAAATGAATGATTAGCATTTAATCACATACTTTTGAATATTTGGATGATGTTTCTTTTTAAACATCATTCGAATATTAAAATATTTTATTAAGTATTTTACCTACAAATGATTCATGTGCCACTCAGAATGTATTTAACCTAATCTCAGATATTTTCTTTCAAAATTAATAATAGAATCTAAGTAAAAAAAAGAAGATACAAATTTTTCTACCTAGCAATCATTTCTCAAGTTTTCCACCTCATAGTGTGATTATTAGATTATACACATGAAAGCCTTTAAAAAGAGCTACCCAAATGTTAATTGTCATTTTCAGAAATTTCTACTAAATTTCAGCTCTGCTACCTAACTAGATGTATGACTTTGAAGCATCCCTAAAGTGATTATCTACCTCTGGAAACTGTTTCCCAAACTTTTCACATGCTTGGGTTCTTCTTGTGCTTTGTTTCATTTTATTATCACCTCCTCGGGGAGGATTTCCATGAATCCCCAAATTAAATTAATCTTCTTTTATTATTATCTCTTCTGGAACCCTATTTCTTTCTTTACATGTCTTTACACAATCTATAGGTATATACTGTCTTAGTCTTCTTATGGGACTATAATGTCCATAAGACCGGGAATCATGTCACTTTTTCACCACTCAATACTAATCCCCCAGGCCTGGCTTGAATATTTGCCATATGGAGATAATTTGATTAATTACTTAAAAAGTTGAAATGATCAAAAATGAGATTATTTTTGTTAAAATGATTCACAAACTTTAAGAAAGCAAATTAAAGGTGTTACAATTATTTTGAGATATTATAGTTTAAGACGTTAGTTTCCTTTTCCCTACACTCCACCAACCACCCTCAACGTGAAGTAAAAAGCACACATAGGATGCAGACCAATAAACTTAAATTAATATGCTTGATTATTCTGGCTTTTTGCTTAAAATTATAGTGTGAACATGAGAGAACACCGGTGTTATGCACAGAACAACTCTGCAGAGACGAGAGATAGGTAGATGAGAGAGGGAGGAGGCCTGGAATCAAAGTGAGCCCAGTGGCCACTACTGCGTGTTCCCCTTTGCACGCTCATGACTCCGGGAGGAAAAAACTGCCCAAAGCACAAATACCCATTAATTAGAGCTATTTAAGGAGCAAAGGAAACACATCTGGTTCTCTATCATCTCTTCCAGTATGAAAATGGCTTATTAGACTCTCATTCTGAACAACATCCATTTTTCCTTCCTGAACTTGTCTGCATCATCTTCTTTGGTAGACTGCTTCCAATACCTTTGTGTGCTTGCACAAAAATATAAAAATGGCAAATTTTCTTTTCTTTCTTTTTTTTTTTTTTTGTATTTTTCTGAAGCTGGAAACGGGGAGAGACAGTCAGACAGACTCCCGCATGCGCCCGACCGGGATCCACCCGGCATGCCCACCAGGGGCAACGCTTTGCCCACCAGGGGGGATGCTCTGCCCCTCCGGGGCATCGCTCTGCCATGACCAGAGCCACTCTAGCGCCTGGGGCAGAGGCCAAGGAGCCATCCCCAGCGCCCCAGCCATCTTTGCTCCAATGGAGCCTTGGCTGCGGGAGGGGAAGAGAGAGACAGAGAGGAAGGAGGGGGTGGGGGGTGGAGAAGCAAATGGGCGCTTCTCCTGTGTGCCCTGGCTGGGAATCGAACCCGGGTCCCCCGCACGCCAGGCCGACACTCTACCGCTGAGCCAACTGGCCAGGGCCAAATTTTCAATATCTGTCTACAATTTCTCAAGTCTTTGACTTTACCTTTTGTTCTCTTTCAAAGATATATACAAATAGTACTATTTTTTCTGTTAATTATCAAAGAGGTGGGGTTTTTTTTTGTATTTCTTTATTTATTTATTTATTGACAGAGACAGAATGAGAGTCAGGGAGAGGAACAGATAGGAACAGACAGACAGGAAAGAAGAGAGACGAGAAGCATCGATTCTTCGTTGCAGTTCCTTAGTTGTTCATTGATTGCTTTCTCAGGTGTGCCTTGACTGGGGGGCTACAGCAAAGTGAGTGACCTCTTGCTCAACCCAGTGATTCTGGGCTCAAGCCAGCAACCTTAGGTTTCAAGCCAATAACTGTTGGACTCAAACCAGCAACATGGGGTCATGTCTATGATCCCACGCTCAAGCCAGCAACCTCATGCTCAAACTGGTGAGCTCACGCTCAAGCCAGATGAGCCCATGCTCAAGTAGGTGACCTCGGGGTCTTGGAACCTGGGTCCTCCACATCCCAGTTTGATGCACCACCACTTGATCAGGCAATTATCATAGAGTTTTATACCAACTTTGGAAGTTCCAGAATCTCAACTCATGACATAGATGTTCTGTATTTTACATTCGATGGCAAAAAAAGTAAAAATGACAGTAATTATATAAACTATTCTTGTTTTTGGAGACCAGGTAACAATTTATGTGATTAATACTACAATAATGAAGGCTGAACCCTTTTAAAGTAACTTCATCTGTAATAATTGCATATACCATTTACTATCTCTAGCAGAACATAGAAGTTGTGTTTAAATTTTTATTGCAATTTATATGTTGGCAGATGTAAATATTTTACTCAAAGTTGAATGTATAACCTAAGGTAAGAAAACATAATTATATCCAGTGCAAAGAGATATCACTTGTGGTTTGCAAAAAAGACATAATGATTGTTAGAGGTGGTGAAAGGTGATAGTTAATCTAGAATGTTAAGACTTGTGAGACCTCAAGAAATATGTATTAAAATAAAAATATTCTAAACAAATAAAATAAATGATACTTTCCTTTGGGGAAATACAAACATATGATTTAATACATGAGGAAGAATAGGAAGAAAGAAAGCCCTAAAGGTAATTTGAGTGTGAATATGAAAATCCTTAAATATCAAGTGAAAATATGATATTTAAAATAACAAACAACAAATACTTAAAAGGTTTTGAGAAATAGATTGGAACAATTAAAGCACAATACCTCCCACACATATGCATTAGAGTGACAAACCAACAAAATCAGAGAATTAGGATTTTTCTTTTTTTTTTTGTATTTTTCCGAAGCCAGAAACAGGGAGGCAGTCAGACAGACTCCCGCATGCGTCGGACTGGGATCCACCCGCCACGCCCACCAGGGGGCAATGCTCTGCCCATCTTGGGGCGTTGCTCTGCCACAATCAGAGCCATTCTAGTGCCTGAGGCAGAGGCCATAGAGCCATCCTCAGCACCCGGGCCAACTTTGCTCCAATGGAGCCTTGGCTGCGGGAGGGGAAGAAAGAGACAGAGAGGAAGGAGAGGGGGAGGGGTGGAGAAGCAGATGGGCGCTTCTCCTGTGTGCCCAGGCTGGAAATCGAACCTGGGACTCCGGCACGCCAGGCCGATGCTCTACCACTGAGCCAACCGGCCAGGGCCGAGAATTAGGATTTTTGAACAGTCAAGAGGTCAAGTAATAGAGCCAGATAAGAATGACTAAATTATGAAATGTGGCTGTCTAATCAGTTAAGACAGAAAACCCCCCCAAAGACTCTTCATTAGAAATGTGAAGCTCAAGATCAAGTAACAGTAGAAATGAAATTTTATAAATTTGTTGAAATTTTGATGTTACCCCCAATGAAGCATTTAAATTTTCTACCTGCTGACAAATGATAGTAATTCAACAATTTTTATTAACTGAGACAAAGTCAGTGCCAATACACACTAGTGAGGTCATATGATAAAACTAGAAAAGGAGATATTTTCTCACAAATCAGTAACTTACAAGGATTTTAGTTCTTTTTTATATCAAAATAAGTATAGATATTCTGCCCAATAACCACCTTACCAACTTCCTTAGATTCTTTAATCTGATTGAAGAACTGGCGATTTAAATTAAGAATTTTCAAACATTGTTATCAGCTATAAAATTATATTATTCTATAAATTTAAATTCTAAAGGTCCTGAAATTTTATAAATATCTTCTTGCCTTAACTATGATTACATTTAGCAATAATTGGATTAGTTTTAATTGGCAATTTATTAGTGGTATACACAAATTGGACAAATGCTCTGAGGTGATTTTTCACCATCATTAAGTTCAACCACCACATCTTTAACAGTTCTGTTGTCTGATAGTTCTTGTTTCTCCAAGTATACCAAACACATACTTTTCAGGCTGCTTAAAGTTGCCTTAAGTTCATTGGCACTGCTGCATTTATTTTGTTATTTTTTTGTTCTCTTTTTTCTAGTTTGCATAATTTCTATAATATATTGTAGATTCCATTCATCTTTTATTCTACAATATGCAATATATTAGCATTAGAGTATGTTTTCCATCTCACACTGTATAATAATTTATTCTTTGATTTTCCTTTTTTTATCTTTCCTATATAGATCCTTGTATTTTGAGAGAAATGAAATGTAGTTACAGTGTTGTTTCAGTGCCATTGTATGCTTAATCTAACTTCTCTGTCAATTATAGGTCAATCTTTCTTCTCATTATTTTTTGAATTATCCTGTTTCCTTTCATTTTGGAAGTTTTGTTTTTTTGTTTGTTTGTTTTTGTTTTTGGTGACAGAGACAGAGAAAGAGAGAGGGATAGATAGGGACAGACAGGCAGGAAGGGAGAGGCATGACAAGCATCAATTCTTCATTGCAGCTCTTTAGTCTCTTTAGTTGTCCATTGATTGCTTTTTCATATGTGCCTTGACGGGTGTGCTACAGTAGAGGGAGTGACCTCTTGCTCAAGCCAGTGATCTTGGGCTTCAAGCCAGTAACCTGGTGCTCAAGCCAGCAACCCCGCACTCAAGCTACTGAGCCTGCATTCAAGCCGGATGAGCCCATACTCAAGCCAGTGACCTCGGGGTTTGGAACCTGGGTCTTCCACATACCAGTCCTATGCTCTATCCACTGTGCACTGCCTGGTCAAGCTGCACATTTTTTATTTAATGTCAGGAAGTGTTCATTTTACCTTGTTGGGTTTTGAATATTTTAATTTTTTTACAAATAGTTTTGAATTTTTTCTGGACCAAATTAAGTTTATTGAAAGGATTTAAACATTTTTTGTTTTGCTTTTAAAGTTATTAGTCAGAATCAGAGCAGTACTATCTAAAGATAATTACCCAATGCTACCTTTCTGAGTACTAGATCTTCTGTACTGTGAATCACAAAGTTTTCCAATTTGGATGGTAGGACCAGACAATCTTCTAAGCACTGTGTGCAGTCTTGTCATTGTTTTTTCTAATCTTTTTGGAAGGTCCTCAGACTTGTGTACTTTTCTCACAGGTATTCATACATGTTCAGTACTCATTTGAATACCTGATGGGACTTTTGAAAGGTATCTGGAATTTTTTCCAAGTGAAGCTCACTACTCTTTTGTACTTTCTCTTTTGAATTCTGCTTCACTTACTCAACTTAGGGAGTTCCATGGGTTTTGCCTGAGTCTGCCTTCCCAGTGCTCACGCTTAGTAACTCAAGGGAGTAAGCTGATACAAGTAGACACAAGGTTCCATTGATTTGTATACATTATGTAGAGATCACTCTCCTTCACTGTCTAACGTTTCGTCCCTGGAAACCATTGTATCATACAGTTGTCTATTTTTGTTTTGTTTTGTTTTCAGAATGGGAGGTAGGGTAAATTATGTTCATGTTTTATTCCATGTTGGCTTACAGCTTGATTCACTTTTTTAGTTTAAGAGTCTCAATAACTCAAGGTTTTTAAAAAAGTTGTAAAGGTATTCTACTTTTTAAAACTTTCTTGTGCATGTAATTAAGTATATTGATATGAACCTTCCAATTGCCCGAGAGTTACACACTTCTTGTGGAAGAATATTCATATAAACCTTTCCACTATGTCCTTGTCACCATGAAAAAATGGGTGATATTGTCTGAGAAAACACTGACAACCAGAAGATATCTCTGTGAGATGGCATTTAAGTTGAACTCAGCACTGCCTATGGTCAGTCCCTTTACTTTGTTAATATAAAAAAATGGATTATATCAATATGCCTAAACATATGGTACTTGAGATTACCAGTTTAAATTAAAGAATTACAACATTTTTCACTAAAAGAAGTTAACAGATCATTATTAAGGTATTCTTCCCTGCTAAGAAGGAAGGAAGGGGCCCAGAGCCGCAAAGTGTGGAATAGTAATGGCTTTATTAAGTACAGAGCGTGCATCCTGCCCAGCGAGGTTTCCTAGCCCTGAAGAAAGATGGAGGCCAGGGAAGTCGCAAGGATTAAACTTCTTGGGAGATATTTAAAGGGGTCCCTCGAGGGAAGTTGAGCTAATGTGACATGGTGAAATCTCACTGGCTGGTAGACAGTCACTTTTTTCCAAACGGTTCCTGTGAAGCTTATTTTGGTGCACTTGGTTGTGGGCGGTCCTAGCCAAAGTTTGCAGGTCTGAGTTCCCCAAGTGACCATCCCCCATTATCCACCAACCTTACATTCTGGCCTTTTGTGTAAAATAGAAAAAGGGGTGTTGTTTATTCGTCTGGCTACTTCCTGCTGATTAGGGGCATTGTGGGGAGGGGGAGATCGGAAAGTGGTGGCTTGGAGGAGTATCAGGAGGAACATCTGTGTGGCCGTGACTAGAGAAACTTTGCGGATGCGGTCCTGTAAGGATTTTAAAAAAAGAGGAGTAATGGGGGATTTGTAGGGTCCAGCCTTTTGGTGTGCTGGAGATGGATGGAGTCCAGTGGTTCTGACTGCCAGTGGTCCTGTAAGGAGGCAAGCTTGAGGCAGAACTGCATGTCAGGGGTGGTGTAAAAGGGGAAAGGAAGGAGTCCCATCCATTCCCATAACTGAGATCTGTGAGGGAACTAGAGGTCCAGAGTGTGATGGCAAAAGAGAGAAGGCAGCCCCCGTGTCCACAAGAAATGAGATGGACTTACCCACTAGTTGCAGCATACCCTGGGTTCTCCGAGTCCAGGCCGTGTCCTAGGAGTTCGAGTGATGTGCCCACCTGGCTGGATTGGCCTCCCATTTGGGTGGCTTGTCCTCCACGTAGAGGCGCTGAGGAAAAGCCTGTTGCCCAAAGGGGCAATCACTCCGCCAGTGACTGGGCTGCTTGCAGTCAGGGCAGGGCTCAGTGGGCAGCTGCCAGCAGGGGCCCTGCCGGGACCAATGATCCTGCTTGCCACACTTAAAGCAAGCTGCTGGTGGGGTTTCTCTTTGTGGCTTGGATTTGGGTCGGGCACTTCTTGTGTCTTGCCTCTGTTGTTCTACTGGCCTCAGGGTTGCAACAAGAGCTGGAGTTTGGAGCGTTACCTTCTATTGCATGCGGGCCTGGCGAACAGCCTTGCCTTTTCTACTAGTTGGGACTGTTAAAAACTTTAAGTGCCATGTTCACAGGTTCTGGATAGGGGTTTGGGGGTTGAGAATAAGAGGAGGGGGGCTCGTGTGGAGCCCGGCACCCAGATCCTGCAGGAAACGCTGGAGCCAAAGGCAGGACAGGACCAGAACTTCCTGCACGAAAATTAGGATTGGACGTCCTGAAAACCAGTGTAAGAGCCAATGCCAGGCTGAGAAAGGCCTGATGAACGAGGGACTTAAGAACACAGTGAAGGGAGGGGCCCCTGGCCAGCAGGGGAGAAGAAAGAGATGGTAGTGGTGAATAAGAAACAGGTTTTTGAGAAGGGAGGGGAGGGGGCTCTCAGAGGGAAGAGACCAGAGCACAAAAGAGGTCCGCAGAGGGATCAGAGAAAAGTCCTGAGAGAGGGGTGCCCCCGGGGGTCAGACAGGAGGGAGAGAGGGTTGGGAGTCCACGGAGAAGGAAAGATTAGGAGTGGAGGTTTTAGCTGAGGTTTCTCTGGCCAGAAAAAGGCCTGCACAATGGAGCAGGCAGCACAGAGATTAAGGATGGGTGCACGAATAATTAGAACCGTGAATGTAAGAGATCTCCAATCAGTTCCCAGCTTTTTTGGCAATAGTTAAATTGGTGAGGGTATTAACACCAAAAGTCCCTTCAGGAGGCTAATTCAATGGGTTCTGTGGCATAGTCACAGTGGAGAAGAAGAACAGTTTCTTCTCCTTTAAGGAGGAAGATTCCTGTGCTCCCACAGCCACCCTCAGTCCTCGGAGTGGTCAGATTTGAGTATCAGTGTCCTAAAATTCAAGGTCCAGCCACGAACGGAAAAGGTAAAGTGAATGCGCTTGGGGACATCTCCACAAGCACATACACTTACTCGGAACGGAAAAGACTTCCCTGATGTAGCTACAGTTTCAGACTGGGAGTCTTGGAGGAAAGAACTCAAGGGTGGCTGGAGGCGGGAGACTTACCGCACTGTGCACTGAAGTGGGTGGAAGGTCGGAGATCCTGGTTCTTTCTAGGAGGGGATGAGGAAGAGGAGCGGTCCTTGCGGACTTCTACTCCTCCTGGGTTTCGGCACCAAAATGTAAGGTATTTTTCCCTGTCAAGAAGGAAGGAAGGGGCCCAGAGCCACAAAATGTGGAATAGTAAAGGCTTTATTGAGTACAAAGCACGCATCCCGCCCAGTGAGGTTCCCTGGCCCCGAGGAAAGATGGAGGCAAGATGGAGGCCAGGGAAGTTGCAAGGATTAAACCGCGTGGGAGATATTTAAAGGGGTCCCTCTAGGGAAGTCAGGCTAATATGATGTGATGAAATCTCACTGGCTGGTAGACGGTCACTTTTTTCCAAACGGTTCCTGTGAAGCTTCTTTTGGCGCACTTGGTTGTGGGCGGTCCTAGCCAAAGTTCATGGGTCTGAGTTCCCCAAGTGACCATCCCCCATTATCCACCAACCTTACAATTATGATCTCATTTATATGCAGAATCTAATGAACACAATCAACTAAGTAACAAAATAGAAACAGAGGCAGGGCACAGAGAACAGAGGGACAACTGGCAGAAGGAAAGGGGATGTGGGATAGGATCAAAGAAAGTGAAGGGATTAGCCAAATTTTATTTATTTTATTTTTTTAAATTTTTTACAGAAACAGAGAGTCAGAGAGAGGGATAGATAGGGACAAACAGACAGGAACGGAGAGAGATGAGAAGCATCAATCATCAGTTTTTTGTTGCGACACCTCAGTTGCTCATTGATTGCTTTCTCATAGGTGTCTTGACCGTGGGTCTTCAGCAGACCAAGTAACCCCTTGCTTGAGCCAGCAACCTTGGGCTCAAGCTGGTGAGCTTTTTGCTCAAGCCAGATGAGCCCGCGCTCAACCTGGCGACCTCAGGGTCTTGAACCTGGGTCCTCCTCATCCCAGTCTGACGCTCTATCCACTGCACCACTGCCTGGTCAGAGTCTGACCAGGCAGTGGCGCAGTGGATAGAGCGTCAGACTGGGATATATATATATATGACACAAAATGAGTAAAATGGGAATGGAAAGAGACTGCATGGGGCAACGAGGCAACAGAGGCGGGCACAGTGTAGGGGATTGAGGGTGTTATATTGAGTGGGACTCTTGAAACCATGTCAACACAATAAATTAAATATAAAAAATTTAATTCAACATAAAAATAAAAAAAGGGGAAGTTAAATAAAACAACAATAAAAACTAGTGTATATTGAACATCTACTATGTGCAGGCATTGTTATGGACATTGACACTGACATGTAAAAACAAAATACCTACTTATAAATTTACAATGAGTAATATAATTGTTACGAAGACCAAACAGACTAATTTTTATCTGACATATTTGTTTTCTTTCTATTTGCAAGCAATGTGAAAAGTCAGCATGCCTAGGGACTAAACATTTATATGTAGAATATTATAAAATCAATCCAATGCAAATGCATTTACTATGGTAATGCTCACTGTGAAGAACATATTTTCAAATAGAATTAGTGCAGAATTTAAATCTAAAGATAGATCCAAAAGCTGCCTTGAGTGGTTAAACCTTCCAGTGTATCTTAAACATGATGTGACTTGAAAACCACTTCTCTCTATATTAGATTCTAGGAGGAATTTGTTTTTTTAAGAAGATCAGTGCATGTACTATGGGCCAGCTACTAAACTGACTTCTTCAACACATTTAGAAATGTTTTACAATCCATTTTAGAGTCTTAAATATTCTAGTTTGAGTCTTTGCACTTAGAATTTTCATGGCAAAAAGAGAACATTGAATTTAAATGACAATATTATCACATTTTAGTTCAGAGTTATAATTTATAAATCTCATTCATGCTTTTCTGTATTTGATTCTACAACATTAAAAAACTCTATAATTATCTTCGAGTGTTTGCCTACATCTGCATTCCATAGTCTTTTTATAGCACCAGATTGCCCTTGTATTTAGAGATATTACTGGTTACTAATGAGACTTCAAATAATTTAAGTGTTCAGAAGTTCACTTTATACCTCTCAGGACTCTCTACTGTTTTTGTAATAACAATGTAACAGTTACAAACTAGATTGCTTTTGTTTGGTGTATCTGTCTCTATGGGTTTTTTTTTTAGAGAAAATTGCCCTTATGCATGTATTTTGTTTTTTTAAACTAATTTCCATTCAAATTGTTATACTATAAAAAGAGTATTTGTGTGTTTTGAAACTGCTTTCACATAGTTTAAATATTTACTTGAAGAGGGAGAAAATAGAAAATACACAATATTTGGGAGAATTGAGTTAACAAAGGCTTCAGATAAATTAAGTGTTGGATTTTTTAGAAATAATTATTTTCTTTCGTTACTGATAGTGGTGATGCTATTTTGTGGTTGTTATTGGATATTATTTTTTCTGTATTATTTATATACTTATTTTTGGAGGAAATTAAGTTTTCAGACCTATCTAAGCAATACTAGCACAGTAATTTATATTATTATATATTAGTATTTGGTTTTCAATTAAAATTTTTACACAGACTTCTATAAATGTAAAAGTCTATAAAATATACTTACTGTTTTTGATATCTATAACTTATCTTCATATACTTTCATTTTAAAAACTTGAGTTTTATCACTTACATCATGTTGGGTAGATAAAATATATTATGCTCATTTTGTTAAAGATGGTGCTGCCCATGTAGAAGCCCATCACCCAGGTGATAGTATTAATTGTCCTTCTTGCTGGAATGGGCGTGATTGTATTAATATGTGTTAGGGGAGGGCTTTCAGGCCAAAAGGTTTTAAAAAGGAGAGATCGTGTTGTTTGGAAGAAGAGTGACTACGTTCTAGGAGGACAGCAGAGAGGAGAGCAGATAAAGGTCATGTGGAGGAGAGGAGAACATGGGCCAGACGACTGTGATGGTGGCTGTGGCTACTGGCTTTACACATCATTTAACTGGAATTATCTCTGACTAAATAATAAAAGTCATAATGTACTTTGCAAGGGGCAAACAGACTAGTCAGAAACAGTGTTCTTTTCATCAAGCTAAACTGGTATAAATAGAATTAGATTATTTATTATTAATATATATTGGATCATTTTTTAAATGTTGTGCTTCTCCTGGCAAGTAACCATTATATGATATTTCCTTGAGATATACACAATTGCTTAGTTCTGCAATGAGAGCTATTCTAGATATCCAGGCCAGATTTTTTTTTTCTTTAGCCATATTTAAAATAATAGATAATCTTGTAAAAATTGAAGATAATAATACAGGCATAGAGACACACTTTTGGTTTTACTTTGTGGGTTGGACCAGATAGAGGTAATACAGAAGTGTATAATGAAGAACAAAGTTAATCAAATGCTCACCTTTTAAGAGTCTAAATTATAAGAGCACCAATATTGGAGGGAATAAGGAAGCGGTTCCATGATGAAACATCTCACTATACCAGAAACCCGCTAAGGTAAATGAAAAAACAATACCCATTGAAATTTAGAACTGAAAATAAAGGCAAGATCTTCTCATTAACTACAAAGATTTCAGATTCGATTAAGAAAAACAATCTACCAGATATGAAGATGGAAATGTATTAGGTTAAGGATTACTCCACCCAGGAGATGAGAGTGCTGATTCCCAGATTCCAAACCCAAGTCAGTACATGTGTTTGTAGAATGATTAAGTTATTCTAATGGGTAGGGGTGAGATGGGTGGATGACAAGGCTGGTATGCATTTCTGTTTTCAAGGGTGTGAATTAGGGTTGGAGTTCTGATATCCCAGGAATTTTAATCTTGGAGTGCTCCAGTATTTCAGAGTCATGGAGTAAACAGTAAGTGCTGGAAAAGTACTTCAGGCAACAAAGGGAAATTAGATAAATGCCTACTGAGACCCAAATATTTTGCTAGGAGATCTGCACATCTATTTTCCCTGTATCACCCCCAGCTATGTTTCTCAGAAGAGAATTTAACTAGCTCACATGTGGAGAGTGAATGAGACCACAAACAATCAATAAGAAGTGCTGGAAGACAATACAAAAATATTGGTTGAAATATTTATTTTATGTACATCAAATTTTATATTTTTCCATGTGTTTTTTTTTGTGTGTGTAAAAGCAAAACTTGGATATCCCAGAAATCCAAGGACTTTGAGAGTACACATTCTCTAAGAGAATAATATATAAGTCTTTCAGGGTATATAGGGAGAGGAATCTCAAGATTTTCATTTCATCAAAATAAAAGACTCTGAAACATAAAATTTAAAAAAATACCAATAGCTGTTAAATATTTTTAAACAACATTTAAATATGGTTAAAAATGGAAAGCAAAAACAAATAATTATTTTCAAAGAGATGAAATAAAATAGAAAATGTTATGATTTGGTCACAACAATTTGGATATCAATCCCTAAGGCATGTCAACATATATGTGGTTAAAAGGTAAATAATACCAAATTAAAACATCTTACAGACCTTCAAATTGTAGGTGAAGATAAACAGAGGTAGAATAAGTGATGGTAAAGAGAGGAAAAAAAAAGAAATGTCATAAAGTAAGAAAGAGAAAAGTAACAGTCACCTGTCTTCTCCCTTCAAATCCATAGGATATCACACAATAAATATTTTCAAATCAGTTATCAGAAAAGTGCATAATACCACCAGCAAAGCAATAGAGTGAGAACAGTGAGGGCTTGCAGCAGATGACTACAGTGCAAGAGCCAAAGCTACAAAAAAGAACATGAATTATCACTCTAATCAGAAACCAAAAGCCAGGGGTATTTAAAAAGAAGAAAAGATAAAAACAAAAGAAAGAAAATATGAACAATTAACAAAACAATACACCACATTTCTCTTCTAACAGAAAACCCAAGAGAGTCAGTAACAGAGAAAATGAATGCTGGCAAACATGAGGCATAGTCAAGTAAAATTACTTAAACTCTCCCTACCCTCAGAGTAGCAGACTCAAGAACATGGTTCCGTTAGCACTGCTCCTTGAGGTGAGATCCTGATGAGACACTCCCGGTGAGTAGAGTGCCTAGGAATCAGAGAAGTGCTTGTAATAAGTCTATTCTGCCAATGTATTCTGCCTCAGATTCAGACTGTCTCTCAAACAATCACCTGAGACATTGCTATAATCATATACTATGGCAGAAAAAAAGCATGACTCCTTGAGCTTAAGAAATAGACTCTATTTCTAAAAGTCTATGATTTACTTTTCTCTATAACATGTATATAGACAAAAGCAATCACACATCTTTTGAGAGAATGTTGTAACTGAATCAAAGAAACTAATCAATATCAACAAACTGAAGCACTAAATCCACAAGAACAGAATAATTAGAGGAAAGAGAAGACTATGTTAAAATTAATAACATGGATATTCTTCGAGTGATTCAAGAAGAAATCACATTCTAAAATTGAGACCAAATTCCCAAACCAATAAGAACAAAATAAAAAAACAAAAAAATTCTTCAACACATACAACTAAAATATTTCTTTTAAAAATGTTAGGTTCATCTTATACTTTCACAACAGAAAATATGTCAATTAAAAATGTTTTAATGTGAATTGTATAAGCAATGGAGAACTTTCAATTAAAGACATACTTTTTTTTTTTTTCATTTCTGTTCCCAAGATTTATAAAAGCATCTGAGAAAATGTAGTTGGTCAATGCGTATTTGTTAAATGAGTTATTGAACTGATTGTAAACCAATTTAATTTCAGTTAGTCATACCCCAGGCTCCTTTTCCTCACTATAAAACTGGACAACTGAAAACAGAGAATCTTCGTACTTGGGACATTCAGGATGATTAGGATTAAACTGAAAGCAAGCAAACAAAACAGCTGTGGAAGACAACACAATGGTTATGTTCAAATTCTACTTCTACCACTTAGCAGCCTTTAGTGATTTACCTAACTTATATGCCCCTCCTTTAGTAACATTGGGATAATAGTAGCTCTTAATTTCTATGTTGTGATGATTCATTATATCAAAAATACTTTGAAGTCTGTTTGGTACATACCCTTTATAAAAAGAATTATTATTGTTACTAAAATGTGTTGAGAAAATAAAAACATGAATAAATTCATGAATGAATAAATGAAGAGCATAGATGAAAGGGACTCTCATTTATGCATTGCCTCACTTAATTTTTTATGACAATTACATTGTTCTTTGTTACCTTCATAATGCTTAGAAAATTAATTTTAACATTACTGAAAGTAAGGTGTATCTTTGTGTTTTTCCAGAAAAGAAGAAAGTATATGGCCTTAAGTGCCTTTCCCATTTCTCAGATTTTCTGACCACCAAACATACCGTCCTTGACCTTAAACTTTTACTCAAAATGAGAATAAGAGTAGTAGAAACATTCCAGTTATTACTGTCTTTTCTCACAAAACCCATTTAACTAAGGTTTGCCCTTCCCTGCCCTGCTCTCCAATTTCAGTGACTGATCTCTGTTGACCTTATTGCCTTTACTCTTCTGATTTGAGCATTCTAGTTGTATTCAACCAATTAAGATAGGAAATCAAGGAAGAGAGAGCATGAAAAGGAGCTATATTTCCCCCATTTCTGTTCACAGTATCAGCAGTGTTGGTGGCTACCACCCTCCATGAACACAGCTATGATTGGGCTGCCCTTCTTCTGCAGACACAAAATGAACTCCACTCCCCTTGTCCCTCCCTAAATTTAAGCCTCGGGAGGGTAAATGGCTCCCTGCTATTGCTTATCCCTGGATGTCTCCTCCTCCCTGGTTGTTGTCTGTATCCTTGACCACAGTAAATAGTCCCTTTATTAAGTTATTTTCAATATAGGCTTTTAAACATGCCATATACTTCCTGTTCAATAGTCAGAAAATTATGTTTCATGAGATGTTCAGAATATGACAAATATGACAGTTAATGCTCTGTCCACCATCAGCCCTCATGGCACAAAGGTAGTGACTCTCAAATAAAGAAAGCTATTCAGCCTGACCAGGCAGTGGCATAGTGAATGGAGCGTTGAACTGGGACGCAGAGGACCCAGGTTCGAAACCCTGAGGTTGCCAGCTTGAGCATGAGCTCATTTGGTTTGAACAAGGCTCACCAACTTGAGCCAAGGGTCTCTGGCTTGAGCATGGGATCATAAACATGACCCCATGGTCACTAGCTTGAGGCCAAGGTCGCTGGCTTGAACAAGGTGTCACTAGCTCTGCTGTAGCCCCTGGGTTAAGGCACATATTAGAAAGCAATCAGTGAACAACTAAAGAGACTAAGGAGCTGCAATGAAGAATTGATGCTTTTCATCTCTCCCCTTTCCTGCCTGTCTGTCCCTCTCTCTGTCTCTCTGTCACAAAAATATAAAAAATAAAAATAAAAAAGAAAGAAAGCCATTCCATTTCTGCTGTGTCTATAACCATCTTTATTTGTTTGGCGTTTCTTCCTCCTCCATTTCTGGAGATTTCTCATAATCCGTTTGTATAATGGTAGTGAGGGAAGGTGGAAGAAGGCCTTTCCCACTGAGCCACTTTGCAAATGAGGTCGTTCCTTGATTCAGTCCACGAAATGTTCTGCTAATGATCTCTGGAAAGAAATTAGGTTTTGCTAAATTCTCAGGAGTCATTTCTTTGGAATTTTGCATAGCAATTTAAGATCAACTATTATAGGGAAAAATGACTCAGCATAGAAATGTTCAAAAATTCCTCTTTCTAGACAAAGTTAGGTCTCCTGAGCATGTATTTTTAAGATGAAAATAACTACTCGAGCTATCCTAACTTCAGCTTCATAGAGACCAAGTGGAGATATTTTGTGTTTGGATTGAGTTGGTCTTGTTTCTTCTACAAATTCCTGATTTTTTTGAGGAAAAATAAAATGCTCTAGGGAGAAATAATTAGAGAAGAATAAAACCTTCGTCACTGATAGCTAATGTACTCTAAATAAATTCCTATTTCTGTATTTTTAAGACATCACTGAATTAATTTTTTAATGAAAAATCTTTGTTATAGGAACTAAAAGGTGAATAAAATTATTTATCTGTTTAATGATTATTTATATCATATGTATTGTTTGGTTGGTATTATCTACCCATATTTATGTTTCCTCTGATAGTGTCTTTGTAAAATATTTAGACTCTTCTGAGTAAAGATAATTAATTAGTAAAACTAGACTGATACATTTCTTAAATGAAGGTATAATAGAAAATACATGCATTAATTTTGTTTATTTGTGTAGGTTTTTGTTACTTCTTTTTTTTTTTTTTAATTTTTTTTTTTTTTTGCATTTTTTTTTCCAGAAGCTGGAAACAGGAAAAGACAGTCAGACAGACTCCCGCATGCGCCCGACTGGGATCCACCCGGCACGCCCACCAGGGGCGACGCTCTGCCCACCAGGGGGCGACGCTCTGCCCCTCCAGGGGGTCGCTCTGCCGCGACCAGAGCCACTCTAGCGCCTGGGACAGAGGCCAAGGAGCCATCCCCAGCGCCGGGGCCATCTTTGCTCCAATGGAGCCTTGGCTGCGGGAGGGGAAGAGAGAGACAGAGAGGAAGGAGGGGATGGGGGTGGAGAAGCAAATGGGCGCTTCTCCTATGTGCCCTGGCCGGGAATCGAACCCGGGTCCCCCGCACGCCAGGCCGACGACGCTCTACCGCTGAGCCAACTGGTCAGGGCCTGTTACTGCTTTTTAAAATATACCATTTAAATAATTTCTATTTTACATTTTTCAGGTTTTTAATTTTGTAAAAGAAAAAAGAACAATAAGCAATCAATGAACAACTAAAGTGAAGTAATTATGAGTTGATGCTTTTTATCTCTCTCGCCTTCTTCTCTTTCTCTCTCCCTTCTTGTTTCGCTCTCTTTCCCCCTTCTTAAAAACAAAAGAAAAAAAAGAATGTGGTAGAATATTCAAAGAAGAAATAAGATCATGTTCAGTTGTTAGACCTGCTGAAAAAGAAATACAAAAGAAAACAAAACAAATCAGGGGAGAGAGCTGACTTAACACTAGAAAATCTCCCGGAATCTCCCATTATGTCACTGGGAAGGAGCAGGGAGCAAGGAAGCCATTTGGGATGTCTGAATCACTTTTAGCATACATCCCTTTTTTTCTGAAGTGTAAAAACAGAAGGGGAAAAGAGCTTCTGTCTTGCAATGCTGCCAGTTAATAGGGTCATGGTGATGATCCGTAGACCCAAGAGAGGTGATTAGAGTGGTCACTCACTTTGTTTGCTGGCTCCTTGCAATTCTACTCCTCAGAACATTTCAATTCTACAACTGGAAAAAAAAAAGCAGATAAAAATACTACCAATACTAATATTTTAAGCCTCAAAAAATGTATAATTTCTCTGTGGAGTTTATCTAGTGCCTTATTGAAAGAAGTTTTTACAGACACAGAGTGAGGAAGAATAAGAAAGGAATAGAATCCTGAGAGTTTGGAGGGTTTGGAGTGGGAAGGCAGCCAGTGTGGTAGGGAGGAAGGCACAGAAAGGCACAAATTTAAATGCCAAAGATAAACTTGGCTTATTTTGGATTCTGCCTAAAGAGATATGATAAAACTTTGTCCCCAAGCACATACAACATCTGACTACCTTGAGAAGAAAAAATTGCTTGAAAATAACAGTGTTAGAATAGCATCTATCATTGTACAATTGTTCAGTCTCTTTATCCTAGGGAACCATGGGATTCTTAATTGAGCTGCCTCTAGGCCTTCATAAAAAATACATACTATATGGTATGCTTGCAGAATCACAATTGCATCATAATAATTCTCTGACCCTGACTGCCTGTAGAGATTTGGAAATTACCATAATAATGTCAATTAATAAAGTTTACATACCTACTCAGAGGAACATAAAACAATGACATTAATTCTTTTTTTTTTTTTAATTTATTTATTCATTTTTAGAGAGGAGAAGGAGAGAGAGGAGAGACAGAGAGAGAGAAGGGGGTAGGAGCTGGAAGCATCAACTCCCATATGTGCCTTGACCAGGCAAGCCCAGGGTTTCGAACCAGCGACCTCAGTGTTCCAGGTCTATGCCTTTATCCACTGCGCCACCACAGGTCAGGCCCAATGACATTAATTCATTCCCTATTCTTGAAGAAAGAGCTATAAAAAAATTCTTTCAAATCAGCTGGATTCAATGACTATGCTATCTATGCTTTCTAGGCTTTTATCAATTCCTGACTGAGTTTTTGCGTCTGCAGTTTAATGTAGTTAGTACCTTGTAATAGATTCTGGTAGTCCAAAGGTCTCCAGCATGAAGCACTACCACATTCATTGTTCCACCAACGTTACAATAATTCTGTCAAATTACCTGCTGGATTTCAATATTCTATTTCCTCAGTGAGATATCTGACTTCCATCCAACTGCTTTGATGTTTTGAAATTTCATCAAAAAGAATTTGAACCTAAAATAAATCACTGGTTGTTAGGAGAAGAGAAACCTGCAGCCTTGAACCAAGACTTAGTTATACACTTAGCAATGCCATAGAACAATGCAGGGGAATCTACTACAAAAAGAACAGATTGGAACATTAATCATAAGCCCTTAGTCCTAGGGTCCCTTAGGGGATTCTTAAGAGTGCACATCTCAGCTACTTCCTGAAATAAAAGTTATGTACAAATAAGAATTTAAACCATGGCAACCACCTCATATCTTAAATTTGATTCTATTCCTGTACACTGTTTTTGGTTTTGGAAACAAGTATCCAACCAGTTACCCAATCTTCAAATACAGTAATTATCTTTAATTATTTGTTTTATTGTAATTTCCATGTCCACTTAGATTAAGTTTTACTGATTCTGACTTTTGCATATCTCTAGAATCCACCCCTTTCTTATTCTTTTATTTCTACTTCTTTAGCTTGTGCCTACTTCATCTTTTACCAATACTATCATAATAATTAGTAATTGAATCCCCTCCAAATGTCATTCTATGTCTATATAATGTTCACACTGCTTACTAGAGTGTTTTTATCAAAGAAAAAAGTTAATTGTAATATTCTATTTTAAATGAGCCTCAAAGATAAAATTCTAAAGTATAGTAAACAAATCTAGGTCCTTCAGGATCTGGCCTGGACTTATTTGTTATAAACATCCTTATATACTTCCATATATGCTTTAATATCCAACATTTTGCTGAATGAGTCGTGCTTTCTTTTTCTGGTTCTTCTACCTAGAATGCATTTTTTTCCTTTTGTCCATTTAGCAAACATCTGCTTATTTTTCAAGATAATTTTTAAAAGTTTATATATTAATGAAATTTTCCATGTGTAAATTTCTCTCCACCAGCTTGAACTGTTATGAAATTTAGGATCAAATCTCATCCTTCCTGAGTGTTCCACTGTGCTTCATAGATAGAAAGGAAGCCATACAATTTGTTGAGAGTAATATTTAAACTCTATACAAACTCAAAGAATTTTTGCAGGTGCTATGCCCTGGTAAGCTCAGTTCTCTTAGTCACCTTTGTTGTTTCAACATCTCTTTTAATATCTCTTATGTATATCTATATTTCAATTTTATTTTTTTGTGACAGAGACAGAGAGACAGAAAGAGACAGACAGACAAGAAGTGAGAGAGATGAGAAGCATCAATTCTTTGTTGCAGCACCTTAGTTGTTCATTGACTGTTTTTTCATATGTTTCTTGACTGGGGGGGGGTGTTTAGGCAGAGCGAGTGACCCATGCTAAAGCAACCTTGACCTTCAAGCCAGCAACTACTGGGCTCAAGCCAGAGACCATGGGGCCGTGTCTATGATCCCATGCTCAAGTCAATGACCTCGCACTCAAGCCGAAAGAGCTCACGCTCAAGCCGGTGACCTTGGGGTTTCAAACCTGTGTCCTCCGTGTCCCAGTCTGAGGCTCTATCCACTGCGTCACTGCCTGGTCAGTCTATATTTTAATTTCTTATTGGTCTGGCCTGAGGTAGTGCAGTGAATAAGATGTAGAACCGGAACACAGAGGTCTCTGGATGAAAACCCTGGGCTTTCCCAGTCAAGGCACATATGGGAATGAATGTTTCCTGATCCTCTCCCTTTCTCTCTCTCTCTCTTTCTCTCTCTCTCTCTCTCTCTTTCTCTACATTTTTCTCCCTCTGCTCTAAAATGAACAAATAAAATATTTAAAAAAAATTTTATTGTTACAAGTTTCATAGAGGTAGTAGTTCCCTAAGGTGAAATGTTTTGTTTACATAATCCCCTTTATAGCAACAAACTCCTATTGACTCTCAGAACATGCTTGCTAAAGTACCTGAATCAGGCCGTGTTTAATTAGCACTTAAAACCTCTTAAGTTAGAACTAGCTCACAGGAGAGAAGTGAACTTTCAAAAGATGTGTGCCAAGGAATCATCTGGTAAGAAGTCATTTCTGGAAAATAATCTGTGTTAATGAGAAAAGAAAGTGAAGAAAAAATGGAATGTGGGCTTTGCTATTTTCAACTCTTTGATTTTCTTTCAACAATGTGCCTGTAATCCTTGGTGTGTATATTGTACATGCTCTCTGCGTCTCATATTTAGAGAGGTGCAAATAAAATCATGCCAAGCCATGGCACATTGCCATGTGTGAGAAGAACTTAAATCATTAACTTAAAGGTAATTACCTCTGGAGATAGTTCTGCTGAAAACAAAAGATGCAATTTGTTTTACTGTTTTAGATACACAAAGCTCAAAAGAAATGCTGCTGACTGAATAAATGAGCAAAGATCTGGTAAACCATGAACACATGATTTTAACTATTAGCCATTTGGTATGTATATATCATAGAAAGAGGGTTAGAGAACTCAAACTCCTGGACTGACTCTAAAAAAATTAAAAGCTACTAGTTAGCATTGATTAATAAAATAATAGGAGACACTTGTTTTGAGCCACAAATGCCATGAATTTTAGTAGACTAAGTGTAAATAATTGTGTTTTGTAGCTTTATCCTCAAACGTTTCCCCTGATCACAGTCAGAAAACCTAAGCCATTCAAGTATCTTTCTATCCTCTGTGTCCTTACAATTCACAAATAAATAAATCAGTTATTCAACCTGCTTTAATATTTCATTTTACACATTTTGCATCACTACACGTATTCCTTACAAATAAATAAAACACATTAGAATATATTCTTCTCGCCTTACACGAAAAGTTAATAAAAGATAAGTATTTCTTTTATCCCTTTGCCATTTCATTTTGTGAACCAACTTTGCTGTAAATGAATACAAACCCAGAACCCAGTCAAGCATAGCTCATACCTTTGTATTTAGAAACAGCTTCATCTTTTAAAGCAAAAAAAAAAAAGGAATTTTCTCAGATATGTCTTCTAGAATGTGAATGCTTTCCACACTTGTTACAAAATCTTAAAATAATTTAATGGACTTCTTCACTGTTATGTAGCCAAATATAAGACATTTTAGATAATACCTTTTTATCAAGTGAGGTGTTCATTTAAAATATAAAGATCACTACTTATAAATCTAGGATGCTGATTAATAACTAATCTGCCCAATATGTCACTAAAAACCAAGTTAATCTTGGCTATGCTTATCTTTCCTCAAGAACAAATGCACAGGTAGATGGTACATTGGTGTGCAACAAATACTGTTGTTCTGTCATTATATATCTCTCTCTGGTCCCGCCTGTCTGTCCTTATCTACCCTCTCCCTGACTCTCTCTCTGTCTCTGTCTAAATAAATAAATAAATAAATAAATAAATAAATAAATTGTTTTTTCTACGAACAACTGTAAATCTATTTTTGCCCCATTCTGTATATGTATACATATAATGGATACCTTGCAAGTTGCAGGGTAATTGACACAGCAGTCTTGTAAAGTATATATTGTATATTATTACTGATTTTCATTAGCTCAGATAAAAATCCTATAGCTAAAAAGCTAGTAAATTGCCTGACCTGTGGTGGTGCAGTGGATAAAGCATCGATCTGGAATGCTGAGATCGCCTGTGCTTGCCTGGTCAAGGCACATGTGGGAGTTGATGCTTCCTGCTCCTACCCCCTTTCTCTCTCTCTCTCTCCCTCTTTAATTTCTCTCTAAAAATGAGTAAACAAAAAAAATTAAAAAGTTAAGTAAATTATTAGATGTCAGCAGGCACAGCAGTGGTAAGCATCAGATTTAAACAAAACTCTTCTGTTTCTACTAGATCTGCACAGTATTATATGGTAGCTACTAGCCACATGTAACTACTGAACTCTTCATATATGGCTGGTTCAAATTGATATGTGTAAAATATATATCAGAGTTTGAAAACTTGAGATGGAATAAAAGACAGAAACTTTTTATTTATTTAGTTTTTTAGTGCTAGCAGAGAAAGAAAAGGATTATTATGATAAGGACACTTGAAGTGAGTGTAAACTATCTTACATTGTTTACATGTTGAAATGTCAATATTTTTACATTAGGCTAAATAAAATATATTATTAAAATTTTTATCACCTGTTTATTTTATTTCAATAATGTGACTACTAGATAATTTGAAATTTTATATGTGGCTCACATGTTGGCTTATGTTATAATTGTATTAGACCATACTGTTTACATTTGTACAGGAAAATTTTCAATTGATTACCCACTACTTTTTTTTTTATTCATTGAGAGGAGGAGAGGCAAAAAGACAGATTCCCTCATGCATCCAAACTGGGATCCACACAGCAAGCCCAGTAAGGGGCGATGTTCTGCCCATCTGGGATGTTGCTCCATTGCTCAGCAACCAAGCTTTTCTTAGTGCCTCAGGTGGAGACCATGGAGCCATCTTCAGCTCCTGGGGAAAACTCACTTCAATGGAGCCATGGCTGCAAAAGGGGAAGAGAGAGAGAGAGAAGCGGGGGTGGGGGGAGAAGCCAATGGGCACTTCTCCTGTGCCCTGACCAGGAATTGAACCCAGAATATCCACACAACAGTCTGATGCTCTCTACCACTGAGCCAACAGGCCAGAGCTCCTGCTACCTTTTTAAAAGAAATAAAGCATTTTTCTTAAAAGTAGATTGTGATTTCAGAGTCAAACTTAAACATATGGTTCTTTGTATGTATATCATTAAGACTGATCACACTTGAAAGAAATTCACTTTACCAAGATTGTGTTTCCCAGTTTCAACCGGTAATAACATCACATTCTATTCTACTACCAAGTATCATTGGCTCTTGTGAGGATTCTTTGTGCTGTGCAACCCTCAACACCTGTATGTTCTCCATGACTAGACAGTTTCTCCAGGCAATCAAAGGTATCTGGAATGGCATTCTCATATTGAAAGAGGGGCACAAAAGTTTAGCAGCTGTTCTCACACTTTAGTGTCCAGAACAATATTGAAAGAAGCTTGTTAAAATTATGAATTCCCAGGTTTCTATATCAACTGAGCTTTATTCAGGAAGTTTGGGTAGTGAGCAAATGTTCATTTTGCCAAATAATGCATGTAGCCTATATCCTACTCTCTGAGAAGCACTTCTGTAGAGAAAGGAGTGTGTGTGCATTTGGGAGCAGAGAATATAAATGTCTCAACAAATGATAAATATGTCCACCATCATAATCCAGGTTTTCTTTGTATGTATAGTTTGCAAAACTATCTACACCTTTTACATAGCTTCAATGTGAATCAGGGTCACATTAGGAAACAGAAGCTAACCAGAAATAGAATATTTGTGAATAGATTCATAAATTTCCAATCCTGGTTTTGTAATGTACAAGTATTTTTTCTTAATTCCTTAAAATTTAATTTTATTATCTACAGAATGAAGTGGAATTACTTAAATCACTAGAAAATGCTGTAAAATATTGTTTTTAATTTTTTTAAATTTATACACCAATGAGAGTTTAATAACATAATTACCTGGTAAGATCCAGTATGTAGCCCTCACATAGCTTGGAAAAAAAAAACCCCACACAGCCTAAGTTAGAAATTCATCAGCATTCTGATATTTATTCTCTGATTTAGACCATACACAAGACATCTTTCAAAAAATTGAAATAAAATTGTTATTTTTTTAACATGTCACTTAACAGTGAAATGCTTTCTCTCTTTTTCAGTAAGTAGATTGGGTAGGGAGAAAGAATCATTATGTATATTACATTATATTATATTTTATTCCTAAGGTGATCAGTTATGATCTTCTTATCTTTGGCTTTTACTGATATTATTTCCAAAATTCATATCAGGATATTTCCAGTCCAAAACCATTTGATTTTGCATTCTAAAGTGATTTATTAAACTTTATTAAAGAATGTTAATGGAATATGGAATCTGCAAAATGTGGAATGAGTATAAGGCAAATAGGAGATTGATTTCTAATAATAAAAGACCAGTACATATAAAAGAAAAAGTTGTTTTCTTCATATTAATAAAATCTACCAATACATCTCCTTTCCCCTATTTTTATTTTTTATTTATTTTTCTAAAGCTAGAAGCAGGCAGTCAGACATACTCTTGCATGCACCTGACCTGGATCCACCCAACATGCCCACCAAGGGACAATGCTCTGCCCATCTGTGGGCATTGGTCCGTTGCAGCGGGAGCCATTCTAGCAACTGAGGCAGAGGCCATGGAGCCATCCTCAGTGGCTGGATCAACCTTGCTTCAATGGAGCCTTGGCTGCAAGAGGGGAAGAGAGAGACAGAGAGGAAGGAGAGGGAGAAGGGTGGAAAAGCAGATGGGCACCTCTCCTGTGTGCCCTGGCCAGGAATTGAAACATGGACTTTCACATGCCGAGATGATGCTCTACCACTGAGCCAACCAGCCAAGGTCTCTTTATTCATCATATTATAGTGGGCCAGAGAATGTTAAAGTAAATATATTATAGCAATTTTTTTTCTCAAGAATCATTTTCAATAAAATTGATTGATAATAATGTGTAAGTACATTATTATGGGAAAGCAAAAGTCATGGTTTATGCTTTGCAACATGAAAGCTGGAAAATATAAGAGATTTCATTTGGAATATAATGAGTATTTATTATACAATTGACCATAAGTAATAAATACAACCAATAAACAAATACAAGTGGGGTTAAACAGCTCCGTCAAA
The DNA here is from genome assembly GCF_036850765.1 of Saccopteryx bilineata. Classification (NCBI taxonomy): domain Eukaryota; kingdom Metazoa; phylum Chordata; class Mammalia; order Chiroptera; family Emballonuridae; genus Saccopteryx; species Saccopteryx bilineata. The sequence continues at coordinate 82,768,250 of NC_089494.1, forward strand.
ATTCAGGAAACAAACAGACCTAACAACTAACAATGAACTCTGTCAGTGAATATGCCACTTATCTTCTTAGGTTGCAACAACCTTTCATAAAGTTGGAGGAAGTAACGCTTTGACTGCTAAGCCTGTCATACACAATTATGTATAAATGTATGGCACTAGCTGAAGATTTCTAGAAATTAAAAAAAAAAGATGACTGCCAGCTATGGGAGTGAGCCTCAGAAACTAAGAGTATGCACCCAATGTGCAAGCTCCACAATAAAAAAGACCACTGGAACACACCAAATTTACAATGAACAGATGCAAATCTTTCAGCAGGTAGTTTTTCACTAGCGCTGAGGTATGACAAAACTCAATGCCTGAATTCACAAGTTAATGTTAATTAATAGACATCCCCAAACTAACAAAGTGCTATGAAGAATTAAGACTGGCAGCATCAGGACAAAACAAATAGAGAAACTGCAGAAAGAGGGTCCAGTATTTGTGGAAGGTTTGCTTTGTGCTGGACGCATGAAAGTTGTTTATCTAAATTAATCCTGACACCAAAAACTGAGAGATCAGTACTACTCCAATTTTTCAGCAATGGAAATTGTACTCCCATATCCTCAACTAGCTAACAAAGCCATATGGTAGGTTAATGATGGAGCCAAAACATCCATTTAATTCTTCAATTTCCTGTTCTGTTTCCTTCTTACTCTGTTGCCATCAAGGAAGAATATTGCTTTGCAGCCATCTGAATCATTTCTGATATCATTGGTCTTAGTTTTAACTTTTATCCCATGCAGACAGCCCTTGGTGTTTTCCTATGTTATAAGCCATACAGTAAGAAGCAATAGTAATGAATAGGAAAATATCCTAATGTTCAACTCAAATGAATTCTGCGTTCCAAAATAACGTGAAAGGTGAAACCAAGCCGAATGAGCCTATGAAATAACAGACTTTTACTAAAGTAGGCAGAGTTTGGAGCCATCTACTAGAGGAGCTACCTACCTGCTATGAATCCTGACGTGAATCACAACCATTTCACAACAACAAATTAGACAAGTGAGAAGGAAATAAATAATTAGCACTTTGACCAGTTCCCGTAATTTTTCATTCTAATTATATGTAGGATTTCATTTCACAGTGAGTTTAAAATTGTGAAAACAATCAGAACCAGAATGAACACTTTGTCAGGTGCCTCTAAATGATTTAGATTCTGTTACTTTTGTGCAATCACTGTAGATATTTAAAAAAAGTACTTACTTTACTGAAACAAAAGAGAAGTTTGGAGAAGAAGGCAAGAGTTTATGTTAAAGAAAGAGAAAGGCAAATGTTCTGAGAGGGCAAGCCCTAAACCAGTATGTGGGCAGGTGAGAAAAGGTACATAAATGATAGTAGCTAAGAGGAATCTAGGAACCGTGGGAAGCCATGCCCTTGTGAGGCAGACACTGCTTGGCGGCTATTAAATCTCTGTGGGAAGATTCCTGGGGATCCCTTACCTGCATGCTGAATTAAACTATTCTGGAATATATCCATGAGAGATAACCAGACATACAATTGGCAGTTAAAAAAATAATGCTAATATTTAAATATTGTAAATATTTAAAATAGGGGAGGACTTGAAATGACCATGGCGATATCTTACAGAGACACAAATGAAGATTGATCCAATTTCATGCACCTATATGGCTATAAAGAAATAAAAAGCTTAACTTAGAAAATTTTAAAATAATGTAATAATCATTAGAAAATATATGGGTCTTATTTAATATATTTATTTTAAAGAGAAATTTAAAAATACACCTAAAATACAACAAAATCTGTAGCCTTTTTGAAGATTATTATGCTTAAACTGAGGGAATTATTATATGAGTTAAAATCTAAATTAGTTGTACTTTGCATGTGTTTACAAATCTTCATAAGCAATTCCCAAAGCAGTACAACAGTATTTTTAACATGGGCATAGCAAATAACTTGGTCTCTAGGATGTCCCAGTGCTTGTTTTGGATTCACACACAGATTCAGATGCATTTTAATCTCCAGCTTAGCCCACATGGCCACCCCATGAGCACTCAGAATACTTCTCAGGTACCGAATCCCTCAGCTCTAAAACAAACGTGTGAGCACATCAAGCGTGTAACTTATTCATCGTCTTCAATATAGTAATTCATGAACCTCAAAAAAAAAATGATACAAACTCTGCTGAAGCCCATTACTTTCCAATTCTACTTAATAGCAGGATCAAAAGCTGCCTTGGCTCAGTATGAGGGGTTTGCACGGTGAGAGAATGGATACTCAGAAAGGCTTTCGCCACTAAGCCTGGGTAGAAGCTTCTATGTGAGTAGGAGTTCAGGATCTGTTCTGTGATTTCTGTTGCTAGGCAACTGCTTCCTTTGTCTGCTTTGTTCAGAACAGTTGCTTTATTTATACTTGGTTTAAATGATGCAGATCATAATGTGAAATCATAAAAGAAAACAAAAAATTATATTTAAATTGTTCCAAGGAATTATAATTCTGTATGAAAACTGATGAATGTTGATGCAAATAGAATCCCCACAAAAACCAGAAGAACTAAAACCCAGCGGTGTCATCTACCTGATACTTTTTGAATAGGCTTTATAATAACTGAGGGATTACTTCTGATATCATCCATGACAGAGCAAAATAAAACAAACCAAGTACCTAGACAGTAATTAATATAAAATATATCTTGAGGGTCATTTGCAGGAAAGATATAACTTATTTTTCAATGTGATTTATTAATATAATTTGATAGAAGTTGAAATGTGTTACAAAAAAAGTAAACAGAAACAAAGAAGGCAAAGTAAGTAAGAAGGTTAAAAATACAGAAAAAGAAATGTTTATTCATAAACTTTTCAAAATTTGAGAAACCTTGAAATATGTTATATAATAAATTTTTCTGTAACTAATCTTTACAATATAAGAATTGAACTAATTTAATCTCTTTGGTTGACAGAAATCTCACCTTTAATTTATCATCTAATATTTTAAAATGCTTCTGAATCTGTGATTTTAAAGGTGATTATTAAAAGAAACAAAAACAATGGCTTTGTCCTGACCCTGTTGTCACATAAATTTTGCTAATGCTGTACATATTCACTGTTTTTTTTATTAACTAGTTCTTCATTTTTTCGTCACCTAATGATGACAATTTTTTTTTTACCTTAAAAAGAAAGTATTATTATTACCATTTCCATTGTATAGATAGGAAAAGTTAAATGCAGAGACATCCAACTACTAGGAGGCAGAGCAAAGATTAAAATCCATGTACTTTGGGGTGGATCCCACCTGCTGAATCTCTAATTTGTGAACTATGAATTTTATTCCCTGTGATACAATTTTGCAATTGACTGCTTTCTTTTTAAATATACTTCATGATTTGGATTTTCAGAAATAGTCAATAAAATAATGAATCAATATTTTCTATTTCAAAAATCTTTATTCTTAAGCTTATGAATTGTGGAAATAAAACATTTGAACTACTACATTCTAGTTTCAACAAGACTAGTCTCAACATGTGTTTCATTTGTGTCATTAATTTTCATAACTTATCCACTGTTGACTACAGTGTTAAATTCTCATATTGTTGCTGTAGATTAGCTTGTTTACATATTTATAAATGTCTTTTGGTCTTTGGTTTCTCCATTATGTAGAAAAGTATTAAATAAATACTAATAATTAAGGACCAAACAGGCACGGACTGTATGTGAAGTCTAACTATTGATATTGTGGTTAATGAAATTTAGGCTTTTATTAACGTGAACAAAGTTCTTAGAATATTTTAAATGCCCCTCCATTGCAAAATCTTTATTTTTTTTTACCTCATTATTATTTCATAATAAAATTAGTTTGACGAATTTTCAAGGTGATAATAAGTCTGGTATTATAGAAGTGTTAACCTTTTACCTAAATTAATTTTGAGTTTGAGAGAATAGTATTTTATGCAGTCATTACTGAAAGTAGGAACAAGAATGAAAAGTAGGAGAGATTTTGATACATTGGGATTTGCTGTTTCAAGGCTAACCTTCAATAGAAGTTGAATTTGCTTTATTCCACAAGCAATTGACTCCCAATGAAATAAATATTTATCTCTTAAGTCAACACTTCTCAAACCTTGGGCTCCAGAAAAGTAGAGAAGAGAGTCATAAGAGTACATTTTGACCTCTTATTTCATTGAATAGGAATAGAGGAGCAAGACAAAGCAAACCGAGAAATACTGGCCATGATGAGGGGGCCTTAAATTTCCTTGAGGCATGTAGTTTTTATGTTATTCCATCCAGTGGTGTTTTGACCAAATAAAGGTTATTTGACTCTTTTACAAAATTAAAATTTTTAGAGTATAAATATTTTTCTCTGTCAATAATATACACACAAAAAATATTTGTCATTAAAATTATTATTATTTTTAAAGTTATAAAAAATTTGTTTTTCTACCTTAAGACAACTCTTTGAAGTGATGCACTAAGACAATAGACTGTTCTGAGTTTTTGTTTTGTTTTGTTTTTGGACTGTGTGTTTTATATGAAGTTATTTTCTTCAAGGTATCATAGTTTCCAGATAATAATATTTATAAATATTGCTAACTTCTCAGACATTAAAATATCTTATTGAAATGAAATGTAGAAAATATATAAATAAAATAAGTGAAAATTAAATATATATAATGTCAGATCTATAACAGGAAGACCATATGTGAACTGTGTATAAAACTGAAAAATGAGCCAACAACTTCCACAAGATATATTTTTAGGTCACCATGATACAGAAAATACTTAGGGTTCAATCAAGGAACAGAGGTATTATATAGAAGGCTATCATTAGATGTTACAAAATCTCAAAATTCACTGACAAGGAGAAACATAGGTAAATTACAGGGCTTGCAGGAAAAAAGCAATGATATTTAAAATTTTTCATTATTTATAAATATGGTAGAGTTCTGATTCCTGATACTTTAGAAAATTTATTTGGATACAAGTTTCTCTCCATAACATCATATCATGAAATTAAATGACTGCAAGGGCACATATGTCTCAAAAGCATTTGGATCAGGCTAGGTATTAAATAATAGGGAGTGCTAATTCTTTGAATAAAGACTTTCACATTTATTACCTGCAGTCAGATACATAATCAGCCAACTGAACTTAGGAGGGAGAAGGGGTGTCATTTTGTATAACAATATGGAACAGTATTTTATTTAAATAATAATAACAAGGATTATTTATAGAGTAAGTCTTGATCATTTCTAATTTTTTTTATTTGAACCCTCTTTTTCTTTCTTGGTGAGTTTAAAGGTTCATTTATCTTATTTATTTTCTCAAAGAATCATCTCTTGGTTTTATTTATCTTCTGTATTGTTTTTTTTTTTAGCCTCTATGTCATTTATTTCCACTCTGATCTTTATTATTTACTTCCTTCTACTTCCTCTGTGTTTTACTTGTTGTTCTTTTTCTAGTTATTTTAAATGCAGGGTTAAGTTGTTAATTTGAACTTTCTCTTGCTTCTTAAGGTATACCTGTAATGTTATAAACTTTCCTCTCAGGACTGCTTTTGCTGTGTTCCATAAATTTTGAGTTGTTGTATATTCATTTTTATTTGTTTCAAGGAAGTTTGTGATTTTTTCCTTGATCTCATTGTTAACCAATTCATTATTTAATAGCATGCTATTTAGTCTCTAAGTTTTTAAATGTTTTTTAGTTTTTCTATTGTAGTTGATTTCTAGTTTCATGCCGTTGTGATCAGAGAAGGTGCTTGATATGATTTCAAACTTCTTAAATTTATTGAGACTTGTTTTGTTTCCTAACATGTGGTCTATCCTAGAGAGTGTACTGTGAGCACTTGGAAAGAATGTATATTCTGCTACTTTGGCGTGAAAGGTTCTGAACATATCTATTAAATCCAGTATTCTAGTGTGTCATTTAAGATGGTTGTTTTTTTGTTAATTTTCTGTCTAGAAGTTCTATCCATTGATGTTAGTAGGGTATTAAAATCCCCTACTATTATAGTATTGCTGTTGATCTCACCCTTTATGTCCATCAAAATCTGTTTTATATATTTAGGTGCTCCATATTAGGCAAATAGATATTTATATCTTCCTGTTATAATGCTTCTTTTATCATTATGTAGTGACCTTCTTTATCTCTTACAATAGCCTTTGTTTTAAAGTTTATTTTTTCAGATATTAGTGCTTGCTACCCCAGCTTTATTTCCTTTCCATTTCTATGAAATATTTTTTTTCCTTTTACTTTCAATATATGTGTATCTGGGTTTCTAGGCTGGGGCTCCAGTTCTGGGACTGAGGACCCCTGCCCCTTAGGATCTCTTTCTCCACAATGAGAATTCCTCTGGACCCACAGCTGCCCCTTGCTCCTGGGAGCAGAGCAGCCTCCACTGTGTCCCTGCTCTTCCTACCAAGCTTGATTTGGTTTCTTCTGTGCTCCTTGGTTTTTGAGTCCTGTTCTTTTAGTCCAAAGTTGGTTTTTCATGACAATTATTCTTAAATTAATTTGTAATCCAGTTTGGTCCCATGATGTGGCAGTTTGTATGTCTGCCTACTCTGCTACCATCTTAAAATCTCTATGGGTTTGGGTCTATTTTTAGTGTCTAAGAAAAATTTGATAAGTCCCAAACATAGAGAAAATTATATTTAAATTAAAATTTTTAGAACAGACAATTCTCATTAATTCTTTGAATGGAAAAACAATATAAAGTGAAAAGTGTAAGTCAATGCAAACACTGAGGTACTTGATCCTGACTTAAGGGTTCTAATCCCAGTTACACTATTTAAGATATGTAACCTTAGGCTAATTACTTACCTTCTCTGTGCTTCATCTCTAAACTGCAAATAAAGTAGCATATATATTTTGAGTTAAAAATATTTTTTTTTATTTAGAAAATTAATCTTAGCAGTGTGACATTGATCAATAAGTGTACATAGGTTTCAGGCAAACATCATTACATTATTTGAATAGTCAATCATGTTGTATATCCATCACCTAAAGCAAAATCATTTTCTGTCACCTTATATTTTTCTGTTTTAATATTGTTCCCCCAACTTCCCTTACCCCCTTCCTTACATTTCTCTCCCCCTGGTCACTACTGCACACTTATCTATGTCTGTGAGTCTCAGCTCTGTATCACAACTATGTGTGAAATCATACAGTTTAGCTTTTCCTGATTTACTTATTTCACTCAGTATAATGTTCTCAAGGTCTATCCAAAGTTATATAAATTTAATAAATCAATGTATATAAAAGATCTTAGAGTAAGTCTTGATCATTTCTTGAAGTATCAACTAACACAACAGAAATTCAAAGGATTGTACAAAAATACGATGAAGAACTGTATGCCCTAAAATCGGACAACCTAGATGAAAAAGATAAAATCCTAAAAAACATAATCATTCAAAAACCATTCTAGAAGAATCAGAAAACCTAAACAGACAGATTACAACAAAAGAAATTGAAACAGTTATCAAAAAACTCTCAATAAACAAAAGTCCTGTGCCTGATGGCTTCACAGGTGATTTTTACCAAATATTCAAAGAACTAACTCCTATCCTTCCCAAGCTATTTCAAAAAATTCAGGAGGAGGGAAAACTTTCAAACTCCTTTTATGAGGTAAACATAATCCTCATTCCAAAACCAGGCAGACACTACAAAGAAAGAAAACTATAAGCCAATATCCCTGATGAACTTAGATGCTAAAATTCTCAACAAAATATTAGCAAATTGGACCCAGCAATATATGAAAAAAATCATACATCATTATCAAGTGGGATTTATTCTGGGGAAGCAAGGATGGTACAATATTTGCAAATCAATCAATGTGATTTATCACATAAAAAAAGTAAGGAGAAAAACCACATGATAATATCAATAAATGTAGAAAAAGCATCTCATAAAATCCAGCACCCATTTATGAACAAAACTCTCGGCAAAGTGGAAATACAGTGAACATTCCTCAACATGATAAAGGCCATCTATGACAAACCCACAGACAACATCATACTCAATGGGCAAAAATTAAAAGCAATCCCCTTAAGATCAGGAACAAGACAGGGGTGGTTCCTTGCACCACTCTTATTCAACATTGTTCTGGAAGTCCTAGCCACAGCAATCAGACAGGAAGAAGAAATAAAAGCATCCAAATTGGAAAAAAAGAAGTAAAATTTCATTATTTGTTGATTACTTGATACTGTACATAGAAAACCCTAAAGTCTCAATTAAAAAACTACTGGAACTGATAAATGAATTCAGCAAGGTGTCAAAATATAAAATCAATATTCAGACATTAGTGGCATTTATATACACCAACAATAAATGGTCTGAAAGAGAGATTAAGGAAAGTACCTGGGAGTAAATTTAACCAAAGAGGTTAAAGACTTGTACTCACAAAATTATAAAACATTGATAAAAGAAGTCAAGGAAGATACAAACAAGTGGAAGCATACACCATGTTTATGGATTGGAAGAATAAGTATCATTAAAATGTCTATACTACCCAAAGCAATATATAAATTCATTGCAATTTCTATTAAAATACCAATGTCATACTTCAAAGATATAGAACACATATTCCAAAATTTATATGGAATCAAAAAAGAACACAAATAGCCTCAGCAGTCTTGAAAAAAAAATAAAGTGGGGGTATCACACTTCCTGATATCAAGGCCATGGTACTCAAAACAGCTTGGTACTAGCATAAGAATAGGCATACAGATCAATGGAACAGAATAGAGAACCCAGAAATAAACCCACACCTTGATGGTTAATTGATATTTGACAAAGGAGGTAAGAGCATACGATCGAGTAAAGACAGTCGGTTTAACAAATGATCCTGGGAAAATTGGACAAATACATTCAAAACAAGTGAAACTAGACCACCAACTTGCACCATTCACAAAGATAAACTCAAAATGGATAAAAGACTTAAATGTCAGTCATGAAACCATGATCATCTTGGAAGAAAACATAGGCAGTTAGCTCTCTGACATCTCTCGCAACAACATATTTGCTGATTTAACTCCACGGGCAAGTGAAATAAAGGACAAGATAAACAAATGGGACTATATCAAACTAAAAAGCTTTTGCACAGCAAAAGACAACATGAACAAAATAAAATGACAACCCACAAAATGGGAGAACATATTCACCAACACATTCGATAAGGGGTTAATAACCACACCCTATAAAGAACTTGTAAAACTAAGCACCAAGAAAGCAAACAATCCAATCAAAAATTGGGCAAAAGAACTATATAGACACTTCTCCAAAGAAGACATACAGATGGCCAATGAGCATATAAAAGAAATGTTCAACATCACTAATCATTATAGAAATGCAAATTAAAACCACAATGAGAAACCACCGCACACCTGTCAGAATGGTGCTCATTAACAAAACAACATATAACAAGTGCTGGCAAAAATGTGGAGAAAAGGGAATCCTCCTGCACTGCTGGTGGGAATGCGGACTTATGCAGACACTGTGGAAAACATTATAGAGATTTCTCAAAAAATTAAAAATCAAACTGCCTTTTGACCCAGCTATTCCACTTTTAGGGATATATCCTAAGAATAACAAATCACTGATTTAAAAGGAGGAATTGCACACTCATGTTTATTGCAGCATTGTTTACAATAGCTAAGATCTGGAAACAGCCCAAGTGTCCATCAGTAGATGAGTGGATTAAAAAGCAGTGGTACATATATACAATGGAATACTAAGTGACTGTGAAAAAAGAAGGAAATATAACCCTTTGTGACAACATAGATGAACCTGGAGTCTATTATGGTAAGCAAGATAAGCCAGGCAGAGAAAAAAAATATCATATGACCTCACTCATGTGAGGAATCCAATGAACAATGTGAACTGAGGAACAGAAGAGAGGCAGAGAAGGGGTTAATGAGTCCAGAGGGAAAGCAGTCAGAGGGAAAGGGGATGACAGGAGGGGTTCAGAGAAAGAAAAGACATTAAGGAAAGTATATACACATAACACAGAGAGATAGAGGGCAGGATAGTAAATCATGGAGGGACTGGGATGTCGGTGGGGGGAGGAGGCAAAAGGGATATCAAGGAGAACACATAGGGGGAGAGAGGGAGATATATTCAAGGGAGCACTTGTAACTGTGTAAACACAACAAATTAAAATAAAAAAATAAATGACCCAAACCTGATAGCTGAGACCTATATTCTATAAGTATAACTTGATATCACAAAAACATTCCACTAGAATGTTGACTGCCACTCCTGTTCAAGAGATTGCTCCACTTTAATTTAATAAAATATGTCTTTGTTGTATCATATATCTTCTTGTAAAATATCAAGTTATCTTTAATTTTATAAAACCAATTGTAAGTTGTTGGAAAAACAATGTCTTTTAAGTTTGCTAGCTTGTACTGGGTCAGCACAGTGTGTGTGGTCTATGGAAGGCTGCAGTGCTTGCCCTCAGGGCTGCAGATTGCAAGTTGCTATTGCCTTCCGGCTTGGGAGGGGCTATTGTTTGCTAATGTTTGCTGCAGAAGGGGTTTCTTCTTCAGCAAACCCCTCTCTCTGCAGAAAGAAAGAGAGAGTTGGAGAAGGCTTGGGAGCTCTGCTGAGGCTTGTGGGGGCCTGTATGTCAGGCGCAGACAAATGGGGTCAGAGATTTGGAAGCCCTGAGTGAGAGGGAAGCGGTCTTCCCTGCCTGTTTGCTCGTTCGCCCTTGGAAGACTTTAAAAAATGGAATGGTCCACAATTTTCTGGCTCCACAGTTACTTGACCATCTGCTTGAATCCAGTGTGAACCTGAAATTGCATGGTCACTGACTTGACTTAAGGAAATTTAAATTGTAGGTAAGTTAAAATTATAATGTAGTAAGGGGAGAAAGCACAAGGTTATGATACAGATAATTCAGTAAAACAAACTATATTAAACTGTATTTTGTACTTCTCAATCATCTGTTTTCTTAGAATGTATGAGATTAAATGTTTGAGAAATAAACAATGACTTGAAAATGAATTGTTTCTTCATACCTGTCAGAATATAATCACTGAAGATTTATAGGCAATATCTACATTTGTACCTCTGTGTTATATTAAGTTTTTGGCATTTTTTCCTAATTTTTTATATTTGCCATTTCCCCCCTCTTAATATGAAGCTATAGTGAGAGCACCTTGAGCAGCTGTGATGGAAAAGGTCAAACTGTTTTTGACCTCTGATCAACATAGGATCCTGTGACAAGGTGCCAAGGAATTGCAAAAATTGTTAACATTAGTATTTTAAAAGGAAGAATCAGGCCCCCTTACCCCTCCTTTCTGAGGAAGAAAACAACAAGAAGATAGAGCTTATCTGAAAACTTCCTCTTCCCCTTCCTTAAGAGCCTTTTGAAGACAATGTTTACATATCTTAATTAAAAATTACTCTTCCTCTCTCTAAAGCCAATAGCCATGGCCACCAACACAGCCACCTGGCCCCTGCAGGTTTGCATTTGATTAAAACAGATGGTAATAAAATAACGGAGCCAAGAACTGGTGGGCCATTATCTTTAATCCTAGCTTGCACCCAGTGGGCAAGTAAAAACACACACTAGGCTCCAAAACCCACTCATTCAGAGCTCACAAAGCTACCGACTTATCCGAAAAGTTTTCTAGCCTCACCAGTCTCATTCACCTCTGTTCCCCATCTCCTTCTCCCTGCACAAACTGGCTTCTCCTTCAGCATTCTGCCATCTTGGCTGCTTCTCCTCTCCTCCATGCGGCTTTACTCTGCTCTCCTTTCTCTGCTCTCCTACAGCATGGGCTCCTCCTTGAACATAATCATTCTTCCCTGGAACAATGTGATCTCTCTTCCTTTTAAAACCTTTTGGCGTGAAAGCCCTCCCCCAAAACATATTAACATAATCACACCCATCCCAAACAAGAAGGGCAATTAATATTATCACCTGGGCAACCAGCTTCCACATGGGCAGCACCATCTTTAACAAAGTGAGCATAATATATTTTATCTGCCCAACCCTCCCCTCCTGGAGTCATGAGAGTGACATATACCTCTAGACAATGGGATCAGGAGCCCACTATCCTTGCTTGAAAAATCTGTGTTCTGTAACATTTTATATGCTTTCTAACAATCATCCCTTTTGAAATTCTTTATATATATTTATATAAAACTTGTAAACTAAGCAAGTGGGGACTAGTTTATTAGGTTTCCTAATAAGCTAGCCCCAACATTCTTAGCAAAGTTATATTTCATTTAGTTTGTCTCTTTATCCTAAGCTAAACATTTCATTTCCCACTATTGTGGCGACAGGGATAGTTAGTAGACCCTAGAAGATTTGGAAAAGTCTTTGATATGTAAAACATTTACCTCTACTGTGTCGATATGTAAAATATTTATCACTACTGTGTTATCTTGTGGTCTTGATGTGTAGGAATATTTTTCCTTTTAATAGATCCTATAGATAAATGTAACCTTATCAGTAATGACTTTTGTACCATGCTCCCCCTCCTTTTCCCCCAACCAGTATGTAATCCTGTCTGTAGAACCAGCCTCAGAGTGAGATTCTGGGCTGCACGATTTGGGTGAGATATACTCCGTGTATGCCTTGTCGGTTTAATATTAATATTAACAAAAGCTCCTCCTAAAATTTCTTCTGTAACCTACCTTGGTGTCTCTATGTAACCCGTGGACTACACTACTTTATAACAATTCCAGGATGGGGAATTAAAGTTTTGTTGATAAGAAATTGTTTTCTAGGTAATTAAAAGTACACACTATACCACCGTATTACAATTTATCTATCTCAGAAGAAAAAATAAAAATTCCAAATGCCCAAAATATTGAATCTATTTGTTAGTTAATATTACCAAAGAATTATATTTTGTACTCAAGAGCCTTACATGCTAAATAACTGTTAACACTGAGCCAAGGAAGATGCATTTCCTAGTTATATTTGGAGCCATCAAATGGCATGGTATTACATTCATCATCATTTAAAACTATTTTCAGTGTTATATAATTAATAGTATTTTTGTCACATTGAAATGCAACATCTAATTCTAGAAAATGGTATTTAAATACATGTACGTATTTAAACTGATGGTGTTTATTGGTCCATAATGAGGCTGTGCAAACAGGAAAAATGTCCCTGGTGACAGTTATTAAATTCATATTAGTTGAAATACAAGAAAATATGCTGGTGAGAATTATTACATGATAAATATTAGGATGACTACGAAATCTGAGATTGCTATTCACTTTGGTCAAGTTTAATCATTCTTCTTTATAACATTTTCCCCTAACTGGAAAAATTAGAGTATCTATGGATTTCTTTAGAAATTTATGGCAGCTTGCTATAGGCCTAGTCTGAGAATTTCATGCTTATTTAAGTATATACCACAAATGTTTATAAAAACAAAAAGTTGGCCCTGGCCGGTTGGCTCAGCGGTAGAGCGTCGGCCTAGCGTGCGGAGGACCCAGGTTCGATTCCCGGCCAGGGCACATAGGAGAAGCGCCCATTTGCTTCTCCACCCCTCCGCCGCGCCTTCCTCTCTGTCTCTCTCTCTTCCCCTCCCGCAGCCAAGGCTCCATTGGAGCAAAGATGGCCCAGGCGCTGGGGATGGCTCTGTGGCCTCTGCCCCAGGTGCTAGAGTGGCTCTGGTCGCAACATGGCGACACCCAGGAGGGTCACAACATGGCAACGCTCAGGATGGGCAGAGCATCGCCCCCTGGTGGGCAGAGCGTCGCCCCCTGGTGGGCGTGCCGGGTGAATCCCGGTCGGGCGCATGCGGGAGTCTGTCTGACTGTCTCTCCCTGTTTCCAGCTTCAGAAAAATGCAAAAAAAAAAAAAAAGTTAAAGTCAATTCAGAAAAATCTCTTTTTAAAATATTCTTTGATAGAAATGAAGCTTTTGTTTTTGTCCACAAACCAACCAATTAGACATAATTATATGGAGACCTTAGAGATAACTAGAGTCACAACATTTGGAGTACTGCTATTCTTCTGCTGTGTTTCTTAGTTATAAGCTCTATGCGTCCAGGATTTTAAAAACTCAGTGTTTCAATGATTGTGGATAAAAACCAAAGACATTTGGCACGTGGAGAAGGTTTAATGCATTGCAGGAGGTACCATCAGTAAGAACAGTAGGGGTGAGATTTATTAAAATAGTCTTACCACCCTTTGCCTATAAACTCAAGCTGTTCTTAAACATTAGTCCTGATGTAGATTGCCTCCAAGAAATAAAATTCTTTGTAAAATTTCACAATGCATGTTCTCGCCCTAGGCATGTCAATAACTTTAAAAACAAGAAGGAACAAAAAAATCCTCTTATTGGTTCTAAATATTCTGATATTCTTTGTCTAAATTTTTCATTTTTTGTCATAAACATATTTTCTTATATTTAATTGGAAATAATCAGATTATATTTTTAAAATGAGTGATTATATCACATTTGTCCTGTAGCACATGTTTTATCCAAGCTCCACACAATTTCTTTTCTTTTTTTTTTTATTTCATTGAGAGGAGGGGAGGCAGAGAGACAGATTCCCACATGCACCCTGACTGGGATTCACCTGGCAAGCCCACTAAGGGGTAATGTTCTACCCATCTGGGCCTGCTCCATTGCTCAACAATGAAGCTCTTCTTAGCGCCTGAGGTGGAGGCCATGGAGCTATCTTCAGCACCCAGGGCCAACTCACTCCAATTGAGCCATGGTTGCTGGAGGGGAAGAGAAAGAGAGAGAAAGAAGTGAGAGAGGGTGGGATAGAGAAGCAGATGGGTGCTTCTCCTGTATGCCCTGACCGGATATCAAAGCTGTGACATCCACACACTGTGTTGATGCTCTACCATTGAGCTAACCAGCCAGGGCCTCCACACAATTTTTAAATTTTAGCTTACACCAATGCTTTACATTTAATAACCCAATTTTTCTATAATTAAGTCTACTTTTAGGAGATTCTTAAAAGTTGGATCATAACACCAGATAATACATCTAGTCAAATCATGGCTAGGATACAAGTAATTTCTTTTTTTTTTCAAGTTAAAGGAGGGGAAACAGACAGACTCCTGCATGCACCCCAACCAGGATCCACCCAGCAACCCCCATCTGGAGCTGATGTTCAAATCAACTGAGCTATCCTCAGCACCCTGGTCCAATGCTCAAAACTATTTACCCACTGGCTGTGAGAAGGAAAGAGAGAGAAAGGGGATAAGAGGGAAAGAGAAGCAGATGGTTGTTTCTCATGTTTGCCCTAACCAGTAGTAGAACCCAGGACATTTGCATGCCAGAACGATGCTCTATCCATTGAGCCAACCGGCCAGGGCCCACAAGTGATTCTTTGTAAACTTTTAGACTAATCTTTTTCTCAAAGTCTGATTGTCGGCCCTGGACGGTTGGCTCAGTGGTAGAGCGTCGGCCTGGCGTGCAGAAGTCCCTGGTTCGATTCCCGGCCAGAGCACACAGGAGAAGCGCCCATCTGCTTCTCCACCCCTCCCCCTCTCCTTCCTCTCTGTCTCTCTCTTCCCCTCCCGCAACCAAGGCTCCATTGGAGCAAAGATGGCCTGGACGCTGGGGATGGCTCCTTGGCCTCTGCCCCAGGCGCTAGAGTGGCTCTGGTGGCAACAGAGAGACATTCCCCCCCCCAGGGGCAGAGCATCGCCCCCTGGTGGGCAGAGCGTCGCCCCCTGGTGGGCGTGCTGGATGGATGGATCCCGGTCGGGCGCATGTGGGAGTCTGTCTGACTCTCTCTCCCTGTTTCCAGCTTCAGAAAAATGCAAAAAAAAAAAAAAAAAAAATCTGATTGTCTTATGTGTTCACCGGACTGACTGAAATTATCCTAGATTTCTAACTTCAGCATTCTATAACTTACAGATTCCCACACTAGTAATGAAGCAAATTATTCCTTAGTGTTGTAAATTTTCTGGCAATGCTTTTGGATGTCACTTAATGTGGTATGTGAAAAAACAGTAAAAAAATAAATGATCACAGAGGGTTATTTGTGACAAATTGACCTTTATATCTATCTTCATGCAATATTCATGGAGAATGCTAGGAGGGAGTTTCTGATTTGCCCTGTGGATTCCTGCTGAAAACCATTGCTTAGTCAAGGGTTGATATTTGAATGTGCAATAGAGAGGTTAAAAGGAAATAATTAGAATAAAATAGTAACATAAGGCACTTTGATAAAATTTAGGGAAGAATTTTGAAATCACATATGTTCTTAACTTTATAAGAGATAAAAGGCAAATTCACTGCGAAACAAAATTTTTGTTGCATCCACAAAACACTTGTTCTTACCTAACTCGAGTGTGCTGATCTCAAATCGGACATTAGCTTTTCTCTTTAAGTTACAGTATTTTTGCAATTCAAGATTTTAGGTTATCATCTTATTGTAAAATTTTCACATTTAGTTTAACATAATGAACTAGAATGTCTTCTTGGGCAACTTCTTTGTAAAAATATAATAATTTATATAATGCAGTAAATACACTAATACACTAAAAGATATGATTGCATCAGAATTTGTCTACAATTTCAAAAAAGAACATATTAAAACACTTATTATACTCATAAAATTTGCACAAAACTTATTTAAATTCTATTCAGGTAAAAATGTGCATTTGTAGCTCTTGTGTTTGTGTACTTGTTGAGGAAAATCTCGTTTGATGCTCTATCAGTAGTCTGCTCATCACTAACAGCTCCAAGATTTTCAAAAAACTTATCAAGGTGACTGTTCAGGAAGCGAATCTTAACTTGGATGTAAGCTCATGTTATATCCAATGTTGTGGAAAGCCAACATCATCCTTTGAACCAGAAGTTCATAGTTTTCTGCTTTTTTCTTGCCAAGGAAGTTCTTTGTAACTGCCAAAAAGGACTGCCATGCTGCTTTCTCCTCCTTATTCATCTTCCTGGCAAATTCTTCGTTATGTATGAGGGTTCGAATTTGAGGTCCATCAAATACACCTGCTTTTATTTTCTCAAAAAACAAGGCAGGAAAAGCAGAAATAATATGTTGAAAGCATTCACTGTCTCTATTCAAAGCCTGAACAAACTGCTTCATTAAGCCAAGTTTGATGTGAATTGGGGGAAAAATGATCCTGTCTCAATTAACTACAGGCTCATTCACAATATTTTGCATCTCTACTTCCAGAGCTTCACGTTTCAGCCACTCCTTCTGTGTCCAGTGTTTCTCTGGAGCTCGGCTGTCCCACAAACACAGAAAGCAATGATACTTCATGAAACCTCTCTGTTGTCCTAGCAGGAAATTTACCATTTTAAGATCCACACAAATGATCCATTTATGCTCCTCACACTTCAGAAAGTTGAGCACAATTTTTATGTCATTCTTACTAAGTCATTCAATTCGAGTTGGCTAAACTGCTGAGGGGTTAATGAATGTTTGGCATCAGAAAAAGACCCTTCAGATTCTACAACCATTTCCTCTTGCATCTTATCAAAATACACTTGATCACCATGTTCATTTTCTTCGTTCCTAGAAGAAATAAAACCATTGAAAACTGGAACCGGGAGTGTCTCAGAGTGTGGGATAAGTAGTATTGCTGAAGGAATATTAGGATATGTGATCATATTGCTGTTTTTTCTTGCCAATGCCCTTTGTATGGATCAGACAGAAAAAACAGTCACTGCTGTGGTCCTTAGGTTCACGCCAAACCATGGGAATACCAAAAGGCATTCCTTTGTGTTTTCCTTTTGTCCAGTCACGAAGCATTTCCTCACAATTATGACACACAATATGAGGAGCCCAATACTTGTCTTGATCGCCAAGGGGAACTTGAAAATAGGCAATATATGCACGTGTCACAAATGATGAAATATTAAGCCTTTGACGAAGTGAATAACAGCCACATATATAACAGAAGTTGTCAGGACTATTCTTAAATTTACACCTACTCGAAGAAGCCATGATTCAATCTTAAAACAAAATAAGAGGGTGTTTTTATCAGATAATAATTTTTTACATTTAAAAACAACTACAATTATGTAAAAATGATGTTTATAATACATTAATTGCCTTGTGGTTATGTTCAATCCAAGAGTTGTTGCCCTTTAACTGCAATTTGAAAACCAGTGCATGCCATTAACTGTAACAAAAACAAATTAAAATTGCATAAAAACTAGAGCATGTACCAAAAAACAAATTTCAGATTTGGCATCAGCGATGCAGAAATATATAGAAACAGTTCTAAAATCTCATGCAACAGAAAATTAAAAAAAAATTATTCCCCAGTGATTTGCATCTCTCTCAGCCTAACTCCATAAGTCAAAAATAAGACTGCAGAGTATTAGGAGATCCATTGCCATGAAGAACTTGGATTTGGAAGCAGTGTGGCATCCTACATGCTAAAAAGGCACCTACAGTTAACAGAACTGAAATACCATGGAAAATACTGGCCTCAGTTTACTAGATTCTGCCCAGAATTTTCCCAATTTTATGGCTCAAATAATTTAATCTGCATGCTGACCAAATAACAATGTTCTTCCACTTTTTTTTTTTATTATTTCTTAACAGTTATTAGTGGTGGACCATATTCTGATTTTTATTTTCATCTTTATTGGGACATCCCTGTAATCTACACAAATTTAAATATGGTTCTGAGAAATGCTGCCCAAATTCTGAAAGATAGTATTTCCCTTTTGCCCATCTCTGAACTCTCACCTATCAAAGTGGACCCTTCAAATCAGTGGTAGTCAACCTGGTTCCTCCTGCCCACTAGTGGGCATTCCAGCTTTCATGGTAGGTGGTAGCAGAGCAACCAAAGTATAAATAAAAAGATAAATTTAACTATAATGAGTTGTTTTATAAAGATTTATTCTGCCAAACTTAGCAAAAGTCCAACATAAAGTACTTGGTAAGTAATTATATGCTTTAACTTGCTGTAACTCTGCTTTATAAATTTTATAAAGTAAAGTTACTTACCTACTTTATAAATCACCATTACTGTGGAACTAGTGGGCGGTTAGAAAATTTTACTACTAACAGAGATACAAAAGTGGGCGGTAGGTATAAAAAAGGTTGACTATCGCTGCTCTAAATGCTTGAAGCCAGCCTTTTAGGAATTTTTGTTTTATTTTTATTTTAGTTTCTCTTATCTTTTTTTTTTCACCTCAGTTTCCTTCCCTAAAGAAAGTCATCTGTCTTTCATTGTTGGTTCCCTTTTTCCTTTTACTTACTGTACAGTCAAGCCACCATTTCCCCATGGATTTTATACCTTCTGTGGCTGGAATCTGATTATAATTATTTTTTCCTCTGGGAGGACAGTGATCTTTTATGTTCTTGCCATGTTATCAATAAAAAGTAACAAGCCTCTACTTGTCAGTTATATCTAAAGAAAAAAATTAGTATGTGTCTTTTTTTCTTTGTTTCCCTAAGCAAGACAAAGTAGGAGACTAACAGAAATTGGAAACACAAAACTACTCAGGTATAAATACAGTAATGAGAATTAAGCCCCCTACCTTGGGAGATATAAAGCAATTTATTGACTGCAATTATGATGATAAGGTTAGAAGAAGTAAATGAAAGAAGTAATGTATGACTATTGATTCACCATCACCCGAGGACTTGCATGCTTCATACCTTACCCTTTCACATGACACCTTGCAGCCTGACCTAGTCTCCTTAACATTTCCTGAAAAAGTAGCCTTGGAAAAGATCCAGTGCCAACTAGACATGATTAAAAAAAAAAAGTGGATATGTTATATCCATCACTGCCATATTCATTTAGAGAGAAGAAGCCTGGACCGCAAAGACATCTAAGCAGATTTACAATTTTCATGAATTCCCTTTGAAGATGACAGACTGCACAAATGCATTATCCCCCTTTTAGCAATGAAACCTTTGTGAAATAAAAGAATAATTACACAAAAGGAATAAATTTATAACAGCAGAAAGAATGTAAAAAAATGGTTACAAGAGAACATGATTTTCATAACTTCTAGAACATAAAATGGGGCATGAGAACACAGGAGGGGATAAATCAGCAGGCACATAGCCTTTGGGGTGAGAGATGGGGGGGGGATGCCGTAAATTGAGGATCTGTCTGTAGATTAACTGCAGCAATAAGAGATAGGGCCATTAACCAGAATGAAATCAAACTTTAGCAACTAGGATAAACAATATTTGCCTAATCAAAGTGATGATATAATCATTCCAAAATTTTAAAGTTAAGTTATAGGCAAAGATTTAGGTGTGGTTGAGGAGGTCATGTAATGTTAATTACCTCAACAATGTGAAATTAAAATAAATAGACAGAAGATATGGTAAAAAGAACATTTACAAACTTGTTTGCATATTTAAACCAGAAAGTCAATAAATATTGTAAAAAGACACTGAAACAAGAAATAAAAATGTAATTATAATATTTAAAGTTATATGTTATCAGTATCAATAAAATAACTCTCAACCATTGAGAAGATGAAAGGACAAGAAGGGAAGGAGCTAAATCTTTAGTTTTTAAAGATGCAGACAATAAATATTGTCTGAAGTTGATGAATTAAGAAAATTCTAATAATGCTATCTATAGTTATGGGAGAAATTAGTAGGAAAAACTGAAACAGAACAACCATTAGAATGTTGCAATAGAATAGGATTATTAGAATTGGAAAAGGTGATCTTGAAGACATGATTTTATTTTATTTTTATTTTTTTGGTGAGAGGAGGGGAGGCAGAAAGACAGATTCCAGCATGCGCCCTGACTAGGATCCACCTGGCAAACCTTCTAGGGGGTAGTGCTCTACCCATCTGGGGCCATCCTCAGTGCCTGAAGCCAATTTGCTTGAACCAATCCAGCCATGGCTGCCAGAAGGGAAGAGAGAGAGAGAGAGAGAGAGAGAGAGAGAGAGAGAGAGAGAGAGAGAGAGAGGAAGAGGAGGAGTAGAGAAACAGATGATCACTTCCACTGTGTGCCCCAACCAAGAATCGAACACTGGACATCCACACACTGGACCAATGCTCTACCAGTGAACCAACTGGCCAGGGCAAAAGACACAATTTTTAACCATGAACTCTTCTACAGTACTATTTAGTTAATAGTACATACTATATTTTTTTTCGACAGGCTAACAAGATAAAATTTACTTAACTCTTAAATTTAGTATGGTTCTAACATTTATTATTTTTAGACTGCAGTTTTCTCTGATCAAAATGAGATAATGAAGGTCAACCATTGAGTATAATGCCTTTTATATAACGAGAGCTCAGTAAAACATTTGTCATTCATATGGTGGCTCCCTTCATTAACACCATTTTTACATCCTTGGGTGGCAGTGGTTTGTAAAGAGGAAGGTAATAAACAATAAATTATGTGGTTTTATATCCCCAATACCCCATTGTTCTAACTAGTAAACTGAAAGTCGCTACAGTACTACAAAGTAAATCCCAGAGGTTTGCAACCTAAGATAGAAAAGTCACATTTCCACTATCCTGTGTAAAACCTAAAAAAGAATCAAACAGCCTGTATTTGTACTTCTCTCCCTACCATTAACATCACAAAGTTTTGGGTTGTTCTAGGCTGATATGAGCTGAATACCAGCATTAAAACAGTTGTTGTAAAGAGTTATTGCGCCTCCATTAGTATCTAACCCCTTAAGCATGGTAAGAATGCAAACCATTCTGATTCATTTCACATAATTTTTATGCAACCTACTAGCAAAAAATGATATTTTGGATATTACTCCACATTTTACCTTGAAGTGTTTACCATTTATTAGAAAAAGAAATGATCTTTTTTATTATATTTTTCTATTTAAGTGTAGGAGGTTTGAATTGGAGATGATATTAATTATAAGTACAGGTAATTTAACAGATAGATGATAATGAGATACATTGACTCACCAGTTGAGAGAAAAATCCACACTTAAAGAGTGACTAATCACTGGTCATTGTAGGCTTTGTAGTCAGTATTTTAAATAATCTGATTTAGAATAATGTTATCTTTATTAGGTCGTATATATGTATTATAAATGTGAATTTTTCTTATACCAAATTACATAATTTTAGTGATGCTAAAATAATATATATGGGCCAAATATTGAGGTAACAATTATTTTCTCCATTAAGTTTTGTATTAACATTTGAATTTAGCACAGTAAATTTATGATTTTTAAAACACAGTGAAGTGGTTGCATAAATTTCTTTACCATTGTATAAACATATAATAAAACCCTAACATAAAACCTTAAAGTTTTAAAAGTCTGATTTAATGATACTGTAATTCTTAAGGAAGTTAAATACTTGAGAACAATGAAGACATTTAGGAGAAATGTGTGATTCTACATATATGCTGCTAAATTAATGCATTGGGGGATATACTAAGTTACCATTACTTTCTCATAGCATATTTGAAAGGGCAAGAACATATCAACAGCAACACTTTCATTCTCTGAACACAGAAGAGTCTCCTCTGGAAGGATATAGGGAGCATATTTCAAAGCCTTTTGTTAAGTTTGCTTTTGATAACACCATCAGTTTTCAGATATGCCAAAAACTTTGCTCTAAGGAATCCCTTTACATTTAATTAGTCAATGAGAATGTTATATTAAAACATGAACATTAAAGAACATATCCCTGACAGTTATTTCTCTATTAAGGTTTTAAAATTGTTGTCTCTACATTATGGATGATTTAAACACACACACACACACACACACCACACATTTTGAACTTTTTTGATAATCTCCTCCTAATTAGGAACTACAAATCAAACATAATGCCTGTATTTCAGTTTATGATAGCTTTAACAGCAGACAACACAGTTTTATTTGTCCCTGACTACTGAGAAAAGGATTTAGAGAGCATTAACTCCTAAGTTTTACATTCATGTGAAGTGAAATTCAAATGTTTCCCACAGTACTCTATAACAATATACAATTTTCAGTTTAATTAAAAAACCTGTTTATATTGTTTTGGATATGACATCAAAAGCACAGGCAGCACCAATAACAATACACACACAAAAAAACTAGCTAAGTTGACTTTATCCAAATTAAAGCCTTTTTTTTTATTAAAGGACCCTATCAACAGAGTGAAAAGGCAATCTACAGATCATGAGAAAATACTGTAAATCATACATGTTATAAGTGATTAATATCAATAATATATTTAAAACTCATTGAGCTTAATAACAAAGAGCCTGATTTAAGAATGGGAAAGGTCTTAAATAGACATGAATCCAAAAGAGATATAAAAATGACTAACACCTACATGAAAAGGTGCTCAACATCACTAATCATTAGTGAAATGAGATTCAAAACCACAGTGGTAACACATTATGAGACTGATGCCCATGAGGATGGCTAGTATAAAAAAATAAAAGAATAAACAGAAATTAACAAGTGTTGCTGAGGCTGTAGAAAAATTAGAACCATGGCTTTGGTGGTAAGAATGAGAAAAATAGTGCAGAAATGGTGGGAAACAGTATGGATTTTCAAAAAATTAAACAGAATTACTACACAATACAGTAGTTCTACTTTTGGGTATATACCCAGAAAAATTAAAAGCAAGAACTCAGTAGATATTTGTATACCAATGTTCATAGAATCATTATTCACAATAGCCAAAATGTGGAGGCAGTTGATAAATAAAATGTGATAATATACATATAATGAAATATTGTTCAGTCTGAAAATGGAAGGAAATTTTTTTTTTCTTTTCCATGTGAGAGGAGGGGAGATAGACAGAATCCTGCATACACTCCAGCTGGGATCCACACAGCAACCCCTCCCCCAATCAGGGTCCATGCTCCAATCAATCGAGTTATTTTTAGCACCTGAGGCCAATGCTTGACCAACCAAGCTATCTATCCTCAGTGCTGGGGCAAACACTTGAACCAATAGAGCCACTGGCTGCAGGATGAGAAGAGAGAGAGATAGAAAGAGAGAGAGGGGAGGGGGAGGAGTGGAGAAGCAGATGGTCACTTCTCCTGCATGCCTTCATTGAGAATCAAACCCGGGACATCCACACACCAGTTGTATAATTTCATGCACTAAGAACAGTTAGATAATAAAGTATTTTAAATCCTATTTTAAATATCTAAATTGCTATAATATATCTACAAATAAGGATATCAAATGCTATCTAACATCTTAAAGGCTAAACTAATAAAACAATAAAAGACATTAAAGAAGACTCAATGAAGAAAGAGAAATAATATATTTCATGGAAAAATTGAACATTTAGCCCTGGCTGGTTGGCTCAGCGGTAGAGCATTGGCCTGGCGTGCAGGAGTCCCGGGTTCGATTTCTGGCCAGGGCACACAGGAGAAGCACCCATCTGCTTCTCCACCCCCTCCCCCTCTCCTTCCTCTCTGTCTCTCTCTTCCCCTCCCACAGCCAAGGCTCCATTGGAGCAAAGATGGCCCGGGCACTGGGGATGGCTCTGTGGCCTCTGCCTCAGGCGCTAGAATGGCTCTGGATGCAACAGTGACGCCCCAGAGGGGCAGAGCATCGCCGCTGGTGGGCATGCTGGGTGGATCCTGGTCGGGTGCATGCGGGAGTCTGTCTGACTGCCTCCCCGTTTCCAGCTTCGGAAAAAATGAAAAAAAAAAAAGAAAGAAAAATTGAACATTTAATATAGCTACAAAAATATCAACATGAATTTTAATTACAATTATCAAACTAACTAAAGGGCATATAAGGTCCTGGCCTGTTGGCTCAGTGGTAGAGCATCGGCCTGGCGTGCAGAAGCCCCGGGTTCGATCCCAGCCAGGGCACACAGGAGAAGCGCCCATCTGCTTCTCCATCCCTCCCCCTCTCCTTCCTCTCTGTCTCTCTCTTCCCCTCCCGCAGCCGAGGCTTCATTAGAGCAAAGATGGCCTGGGCACTGAGGATGGCTCCTTGGCCTCTGCCCCAGGCGCTAGAGTGGCTCTGGTCACCAGAGGGATGCCCCGGAGGGGCAGAGCATCGCCCCTGGTGGGCAGAGCATTGCCCCTGGTGGGCGTGCTGGGTGGATCCCCGTCGGGCGCATGCGGGAGTGTGTCTGACTGTCTCTCCCCGTTTTCAGCTTCAGAAAAATACAAAAAAACAAAACAAAAAAAATATATAAAGGGCATATAAAGGAAATCAGTGTAATCATAACAATTTTGAAAAGTAGTAATAGCACCTTGTTCATAAGATTTGCAAATTTGTGGACTAATTAAAACTATGTGGTTTCACATAGCCAAATATATATTTAGATTATAATAGAGAGACTAGTAAAAAATACAAATTTCATGGAAATGTAGCATAAACAGGCCTCTGACTATATTAGAAGGTGGTTTTTGAAGAACTGCTAGACATTAGCAAAGAAAGGCTGCATTCTTCCTATCAATGATGCTAGGACATTTGGCTCTCCACATGGAGATATTGAAATTGGATGCCTACCTCACACCACACTAAAAAGAAGTTCCAGATTGGATAAATACCTATATGTAAAAAGCAAAATATTGTAATATTTATAAGAAATTATGTAAAATTATCTTTTGAGGATCAATGCAGAGAGATAAAAAAAAAGACAGACAACATTATCACTATAAAGTTAAGAAGAAATCCACAGTGTGAGAAAAATATTTGTAATGCATATAACTAATGCAATTTTTGTAGTCATTCTCTTTCTGGAAACACATGTACACAAGAAGAGCTGTGAAGTATGTTCGGTGAAGCATTGTTTGAAATAGTGATAAAAAGTGAAATTTGGAAATAATATACACACACATATATAGGAATAAATGTGTGTGTGTGAATATAGACATGTACATATATAGAGACATTTTATATGATACCAACTATAAATACAGTTTTAAGACATGGTGTTTTCTACTTATGGTACAGTGATTATAAAATACAATGGCAGTCTTTTTCTCTGTGGACATATTCCATATTTGATTGGAATGCCCAGTTATTTATTATAGTAACCATGGCATTTGCTTTAAATTTAGGTCCTTCAATATTTTATCATGTGCAACAATGCTAAATTTATGCTAAAGTTGAATTAATCAACCTCCTGAAATGTAGGTCCACAGAAGACACCCCCAGATGGAGGAGATCCACCAGTGGGAAGCTTCCAAGCATGCCTCCTGGCATGCCTCCTGCACTCTGGAGCTTGGTAATGTTGGGGTTGCAGACTTTCCAGATCTTGTCGGTTTTGTTTGTTTGTTTGTTTGTTTGTTATTTATATTTTTTACAGAAACAGAGTGAGAGTCAGAGAGAGGGATAGATAGGGACAGACAGACAGGAACGGAGAGAGATGAGAAGCATCTCATTAGTTTTTCATTGTGACACCTTAGTTGTTCATTGATTGCTTTCTCATATGTGCCTTGACTGTGGGGCTACAGCAGACCAAGTAACCCCTTGCTTGAGCCAGCGACCTTGGGTCCAAGCTGATGAGCTTTGCTCAAACCAGATGAGCCCACGCTCAAGCTGGTGACTTCGGGGTCTTGAACCTGGGTCCTCCGCATCCCAGTCTGATGCTCTACGCACCGCACCATCACCTGGTCTGACCAGATCTTGCTGTTGATGTTCAGATTCTTCCTTCTCCACAGTCTTATTCTTATCCAGCACTTGATTTCATTACACTTGTCAAGAATCTTCCATTTGTCCTTATTGTTAATCTTGCCTTGAAGTTCTATATTTCAACAGTTGTTTGCATGTTGAATGCAAGTAAATTCTTTGAAAACACCTTGTACCACTGCTTCTCACCTTCAGGTAGATACTTTAGATTGCATATGCTTAATGTGTTCCTTGCTCTCATCTGCATATATATATATATGTATGTATATCTGTTATACATTCCCTTTGTTGCAGTAAATATAGAATTAACATACACATATATGCACACATATATATGCATATACAATTTATTTATATACATTTGTGATTAAATCTTAAGTGGAATACTATGTGATTAACTAATCTTGTTTTTATAACATATATCATCTAAAAGGATACTTACTAAATACATCATAAAAAAGCAACAGGCCCTGGAGAGTACCTCATAGGGTTAATGTGTCTTAACAAAATGAGAAAGTTACGGGTTCAATTTCCAGTCAGGGCACATACAGGAAACAAGTGAATGCACAACTAAGTGGAACAACAAATGAATGCTGATCTTTCTCATTCTCTCTCTTTCTCTCCCTTCCTGTCTCTGTCTCTCTAAAATCAAACAATAAAAAAAATAGCAACAGAATTATGGAGAATAAAAAATAATAGATTTTAAATACATGTGTCAAGTTCTACTATCTTTAAAAAGTTAAAGCGAAATTATATATTAGCATTTGACAAATCTTCTATTCTGTATCTTATTATTGTTGTTCTTATTAATTCCTAAATTGTTCAAATAAAAAACTTTGAGAAACATGCTGCATCTCATGATAATGTTCTTTTATGTATTAAAATTTTATAGTTTCTACTTTAATTACTGCTACATGGACAGGGTCTGTTTTGTTCAACTTTATGTATAAATAATAAAAAAGTACACATAAAATACTATCTCTGTAGAAAGCCAATCAACAGCTGCTGGTTGACACAGTCACAGCAAAGAAGCGGTGCAAAGATACTTCCACCTTTAACTTCTTGAATTAATTTGGTGTTTTATCCCCTCTTTTCTGGGTTTGTGCTTTCATTTATGGCACAGGGATAATAGCACCATTCTTTCCCTGCAGATTCACAGTAATTTCTCTGGAAATGAGACAGAGGGTGTGATTTTCACAGAAAAGCCTATAAACTCCCTTGCCTAGGCCCATAGACATAGGAAGCTGGCTATGATATCCCCCAAAAGGGGCTAAGTCTGTGGGAAAACTCTCTCCTATAAATCACATTAGAAAAAAATAGATTGTGACTTATGAATAGGTAGGAAACAGTAACTATACAAAAAAGCACCTTTCAGCCTTCACCTAATCCATTACTTTACCTCTCTAGTCTTTTTATATAATAGAAGAATAGAAAAACTTTCTGTTCCTCTTACATACCTGACCTTCAGGTAGTGGAACACTCTGAGAAAAATAAAGTTAGAATTTAACTAGAATATGAATATAGTAGACAAATTAAATTTGACTAGACAGTAGGCCATTAGGTAAGGTAGAGTTATTAATCAATACTGACCTTTTAGAAACTTGCACCAATATTGTTGTTGCTACTCAAGTTATTGTATAACTGTACTTATAATGGCTTATCACCTGATTTATAGCTTATAGAAATGTACTAACCGTTGCCTAGAATATTTACCCATAGTGAAGCAAAAATAACTACTAATCAATGTAGTTTGCATAACATGTAATTGTAACTGAGTGTATACAAATAAAGCTGTACTAACCAATGGCAGAGATGCCTGGCAGTGGATGCTAAAGAATTCGACTCTCTCACTCATTTCTCGCCAATGCCGTCTCTTCCTGCGGGACCCCTGGATCACCCCCCCCCCAGGGCTGGACCCTGACATATTTTCACCCCCAAGCAGTGTCACATCATTTTAAGTAATAAATATATTAGCTTTAAATAGAAATGTAAAAGGACAAAAAGAATAGGCAAAAGTGAAGATAGTATAAATGTAAGAAAATTTATAAATTTAAATGGGCCTCAAAACTTATAGAATTTGGAAAGAACAAGCAAGTATAAAAAAACAAGTCAGCAAAGTGTATATTTCTAGGGTTTATTGAAGGGTAAATTATCTAAAGGGAACAGTTCTTTTATTCTGGGGTAAAGTGAGAAATAATCAGGAATTTAGAAAATGGTACTAAATAATAATGGTCCTTGAAACTAGTGGAGACATTAGTAGTTGATACATGTATATTTCCTACAGAAAAGAAATTTAATCGTAATGATTAGAGTTTATTTGGTTGGTCCCACAATGTATATGTCTAGTTATTTCCTAGGGAAGATGATCTGAGGTCACCTTATTATTCTTCAGCAGGTTCAGTCTGCTGAAGAATAAAACTTCTGGTTGGTCCAGAATACTGATGATGCTCCCAATCTTGAATGTCATAAATTCTGCCTAACTCTCCATTACCTGAAACTCTTCTCATAAAAGATAAACTCTGTATTTCTTTTCTTTAAAAATTTATTTAGAAAATTAAATTTAATGGGGTAACATTGATCAATAAGAGTACATTAGTTTCAGGTCAACATTTACATAGCATTTGAACTGTTGATTATGTTGTATATTCATCATCAAAAGTCATATTATTTTCTCTAACCATATATTTGTCCCTCTTTACTCCCCTCTCCACCCCTTCCTCTCCTACAAACCTTTCCTCAGGTAACCACTTCACTTTTATTTATGTCCTTGATTATCATTTGTATATCTCACCTATGTGTAAAATTATGAGTTCTTAGCTTTTTCTGATTTACTTATTTCACTCAGTATAACGTTTTCAAGGTCCATCCATGTTGTAGTAAATGGCAATATGTCATCATGGCTGAGTACTACTGCATTGTATATATGCACCACATCTGCTTTATCCAATTCTCTACCAAAGGATGCTTTGGTTGATTCCTCTGATGAAAACTGTATTTCAATGGAAGTTGATTTCCTGATTAAAGGAGCTGGATATTATTTCAAAAGAGTAGCCATGTGGTAAGTTGGTGAATTAGAGTCACATACCGTGCTTGATTTTCTGATTTTTTGTTTTTCCAGAGATTTTCTGAGTTTACAACGGATTTGAATTTCCCTTGGGCTTTTAGAAAATCTCCTACATTGTCCTCCAATTCTCTCATTTCCCACCCTCTTTCAGGTTTACATTAGAAATGAATATTTTCTTCTTTTCATATAACTTTGACATTATACCTTCCAAAGTGAAACTTTTTTCTCTGAAACCATACTTTCTGATCTGGAATAAGAGTTCTGTTACTATCCATTTAACCTCTGGAAAGTTATCAGTCTTAGATCATCTGTTTCCTCAATATAGTAAGAGATCTGTTTCATAAGGTTTTTCTGAATATTAAGTGAATTAATACCTATTAAGTACTCATAATAGGGTTTGGATGATAGTAAGTGCTTAGAATAATTAACTATTTGCTGTTTTAGAGTCTGATATTTATTTCACATCTTTTCCGGTTACCTCCCACTGAGACTCTCTAGGGAGCACCATGAGTCTATGTGCTTTTGGAGCCTTAGGTTGCTACTATTCATTGCTGGTCTTAATAACACCAAGCAGGACTTTTTACTGAAGAGCAGGCTAGCTATCTCAAAGATTATATGCAATCCTGAAAAAGAACTATCACCACTTAGTGATAGTTGGTATATTAGGCATTGTTCTTGCTTAAAAGTATAAAGAAAGCTATTATATCTCATTAATGTTAATGAGACATAAGCAGGAATTTTATAAAAAGCATTTTGTTATCATAATCATAAATAACAAAGCACTGGGACTCTATTTAATTCTAGAACTAGAAGAGGACATCTATCCAAACTACAGAGAATCAGTTGATTCAGAAAAATTGGTATGTGTAGAAAAGATTCAACAGAAAGGTGATGTTAAAAATGTGTCTGGTTACTCTCTCAGTGAACAAATAGCTTTCCTTATACTTAATGGTTAGAAACATTTTAAATTCCTAATAGCCTTTAAGTGTTTGATTGTAATAAAATGCATTTCAGATTTTAAAAAAATAATTGAAAAGTTTCTCAATTATGTGTGACATTTTCTTGGCTTTAACATCACCTCAGCATTTTCAGATGTGCTTGCAGAAAGAAATATTATGACTTTGCTTTACATCTTGTTATATATAGTGAATTTAATATAAAGAGTTCAAAATGAATCACATTTTACCTTCCCCTTAAAATAAAAACAGTTCTCTGCTTTATTTGCTTTATCTTATCTGAATTATATTGTATAATAAGCCTGAATTTTGCAAATTAATGCAAAACAGAAAATAATTTTAAGTTAAATTTGCTTTTAGAATATTGATTTCTGTGTGTGTGTGTGACAGAAACAAAGAGAGAGAGACAGAAAGTAAGACAGACAGGGACGACAGAGAGAAAGGGAGAAAGAGAGAAGCATCAAGTCTTTGCTGTGACACCTTGGTTGTTTATTGATTGCTTTCTCATATGTACCTTGACCAGGGGCTGCAGCAGAGCAAGTGACCCCTTGCTCAAGCCAGTGACCTTGGACTTCAAGCTAGCAACCTTTGGGCTCAAGTCAGTGACTATAATCCCACACTTAAACCAGATAAGCCTGCACTCAAGTCACAGATCTCAGGGTCTTGAACCTGAGACCTCTTATCCCAGTTCAATGCTCTATCCACTGTGTCACCTTCTGGTCAGGCTAGAATATCAATTTCCTGTTTGTTTTTTGTTGTTGTTTTTTTACAGAGAGAGAGAGAGTCAGAGAGAGGGATAGACAGGGACAGAGAGATGAGAAGCACCAATCATTAGTTATCGTTGCGCGTTGCAACACCTTAGTTGTTCATTGATTGCTTTCTCATATGTGCCTTGACTGTGGGCCTTCAGCAGACCGAGTAACCCCTTGCCAGAGCCAATGACCTTGGGCTCAAGCTGGTGAGCTCTTTGCTCAAACCAGATGAGCCCACGCTCAAGCTGCCGACCTTGGGGTCTCGAACCTGGGTCTTCCGCTCCCAGTCTGATGCTCTATCCACTGCGCCATTGCCTGGTCGGGCTAGAATATCAATTTCTTATGAGCATTTTGTTCTTTATTTAAATTTTAAAGTAAGAGATGTTGGAAATTTCTTTACCTCTATTGATGCCCAAATTGAAAAGGAAGTCTAAAATTTTAAAGTATTACACAATTAATTTTAAGGATCCTAATAATTAAATGCAAATAATGATTTTAAAATTTAAGTAACATTGGCTCAGTGGTAGAGCATTTGCCTGGTGTGTGGAAGTCCTGGGTTCAATTCCCAGCCAAGGCACACAGGAGAAGCACCCATCTGCTTCTCCACCCTTCACCCTCTCCTTCCTTTCTGTCTCTCTCTTCCCCTACCTCAGCCAAGGCACCACTGGAGTAAAGGTGGCCCCGGGCACTGAGGATGGCTCCATGGCCTCCGCCTCAGGCACTAGAATTGCAATGAAGCAACACCCCAAATAGGCAGAGCATCGCCCCCTAGTGGGTGTGCCAGGTGGATCCCAGTAGGAGGGCATGTGGGAGTCTGTCTCTCTGCTTCTCTGCTTCTCACTTCAGAAAAATACAAAAAACATTTTTTAAATAACAAAAATGTGTACAACATTACCACATCAAAGCATTTATTTTACTACTGATTATATATATAATTATTTATGATATTATAATAAGCCTTGACAATGATCAAGTGTATTTAGTTACAATGACATCTGTTTTAATGTGAATTTCCAAAGGAAAGAAAGTACACTATCTATTTTTAGAATTGTCTGCAGTCTGAAATGCCATTCTTGATTGGCTACAATCATAAATAAGCAGGAAGAATAGTTATACCTAATCTAGTGATGAGTAATATCTTTTCTAGTTTTACAAAACTTATGATTATTTTAATACACTTTAAGTCATATTCTTGGAGTTTAACTTACATTTGATAAAAAATACCTTTTTGTAAGCATATGGTTCAATAGATTTTGACATATGAATACAATAGTTAGAGCACATCATAATCGAAGTCCTATTATGCACTTTGTATTAAATTCTCACAACCCATCTCAGACCCCTGGAAATCACTGATTTAATTTCTGACTTTATGGAGTTTTTTTCTAATGTCATCTAAATGTCAGCAGAACATAAGTAGCTTCATAAATCTGGGTTTTTTTTTTTACATGGCATAATGCTTTATTGATTCATCTATTTTATTGCATGCATCAGTAGTTCATTCCTTTTAATAACTGAGAAGTATTCCATTGTATAGAAATACCAATTTGTTTTTCTACTTATATGTTGATGACTGTGTGATTTGTTGCCACTTTGGGGCAATTATGAATGAAACTGACATAACTAGTTGTGTACAGGTCTTCCTATAGGTACATGTTTTTATTTCTCTTGAGTAAATACCTGAAAGTGGAAATGTTGATTCACATGCTGTATAGCTAACATTATAAGATGTTGCCCATCTGTTTTTCAAAATGCTTTCTCTCACTATATTTCCAAAACAATTGCTCAGTGTCCTTATTAGGATTTGGAATGATCAGTATTTATACATTTAAGCGTTACAACAGGTGTATAGAGGTACATTTGCCTTTCCTTCATGACTAATGTGTATCTTTTTATGAACCTTTCCATAAGTTTCTTTGTACTCCATATGTGCTCTTTGGTTAACATCTTCAGCCCTATAATTTATTGAGGTATTTTTATTCTTATCATTGAGTTATAAGAGCTCTTCCTATAATTTGGATACAAACTTCTATTCAGATATGTGTTTTGCAATATTTTATGCCAAACTATACCTTACATTTTTATTTTTTAGAGTGTCTGCTGAAGAGCAGACATCTTTAAATTTAATAAAGTTTAATTAATTATTTTTTTCTTTGTGGCTCATGTTCTTACTGTTCTAAGGAATTTTTGCCTAATCCAAGGTATAAAAATTTTCTGATACAGTATTTTAACTAAACTGTTATAGTATATATTTACCTTTAGATCTATTGCTTCAAGTTAATATTATATCTAATGTGACATGTTAAAGATATATTGATTTTTACATATTAAAGTTCAATTATTGTAGCATCTTTTATTCAAAAGTGTTTGGGGTTTTTTTGGCTCCTTGAATTAATTTGACTCCATTCTCAATAATAATAAATTTTTAAAGATCAGTTTATTTCTGGAATCTATATTATGTTTCATTGATACTTATTTATGTCTTTCCTTTTCCAAAAACACACTGCCTTGAATTCTCTCAGGTTTTGTTTTTCTGAGAATGTTTTTATTTATAGGAAGACTTAAAATCTGATACTCTTTGTTCTCCAATTTATTTTGTGCTTTTAGAAACTACTTTGGAAGTTCTGGTGTTTTTCCATATAAGTTTTATAATTGAGTGGTCAATTTCTACAAAAAATATTTAATAAATTCTTTGAGATCCATTTTGAAGAGAGTTTGATATCAAAACAATTTTTTCTTCCAATCACCAAACATCATACATGTTTTCATTTACTTGTCAGACATACAAATGTGAAAAAAACAAAAAACATATAACCTCAATCTACAGCTTGCACCTAATATAACCTTATAAAAAATTGACTCATAATGGATCTTGGATGTAAATATAAAACAAACTTTACAACTTCTAGATAAAAACATAACACAAAATTTTCATGGTCTAATGTAAGACATTAGATTTAATTTATGTCAAATGTTTTTAGAGTTGACATAAAAAAATCCACAGAATCCATGAAATAAATTTTGATAAATTGGACTTAATCAAAATCAAAAAATTTTAATACATTTGTCTATAAAATAAAGGATAAAAACTACATAAAAATGGGGAAAATATTTTCAAACTTCATATATGAAAGACTACCATCTAGTAATATAAAGAACTCTCAAAGTTCAGCTGTCAATAAAACAAGTCATTCAATTTGAAAATAAAAATATGAAAAAATATTCTGCAAATGGTGATCTACAAATGGCAAGCAAATATATAGAAATATATTTAACATTATTAGCCATTAGGAAAATATAAATTGGATGCTCAGTGAAATATCACTACACACTTATCAGTATGACTAAAAGTTTTAAAGGGTAACAAATACAAATGCTGAAGAGAAACTTTAGATAATTTATACATTACTGACAGGAACATAAAAGACTACAATCACTCTGTAAACTTGTTTAGTAGTTTCTTAAAAACTAAACATGAAACTACAATATAACCCAAAATACTGTAATCTCAGAAAAAAGAAAAATTATGTTCACATAGAAGTATACACAGAAATATTCACAACAATTTTATTTATAATAGCTCAAAATTGGGAACAGCTCAGAAGTGCTTCAAGAAGTGAACAGTTATGGTGTGTTATATTCATACGTGGAACACCAGTTAGCAATAAAAGAAACACACTTTTGATATATGTAACAAGTTGAATAAATTTCCATAGAATTTCTGGGAACCCACCCCAAAGGTACATACCTTATATTTACATTTCTATAACATTTTGTGATGAGAAATTTATATAAATGAACAGATTAGTGGTTAACGTTGATCAAGGAGAAGGTGGGCAGAGACAATATGAGTGTGACTAAAAGGACAGCAGGAGAGCTTCTGTTCTGAGAGAAATGTTCAGCATCTTGACTATACTAATGAAATTTATCTTAAATATTTAAAAATATACTGGCAAGACTCATTTGTTAAATAAATATATGTGTTTACACACACACACACACACACACACACACACACACACACACGCACACACGGCCTAAAATGAGCAGTTATAAATTGTACTGAATTCCAAAAATATTAACCTCATGGTTTGTCTGGGTGTTTAAATTGGTAGTCTTTTGTGTGGAATTTTTACTGATTGATTGATTGTTTGAGTTTTAGAAATAAAGAGAAAGGGAGAAAGAGAAAAACATAGATTTATTGTTCCATTCATTTAGGCCTTCATTGCTTAATTCTTATATGTGCCTACTCTGGAATCAAACTGGCAACCTTGGCATATCAGGATGATGCTTTAAACAACTGAGCTACCTAGTCAGAGCTGGCATTGTTAATATTATCAATAGTATATTCATAGTAATGATAAATATTCAGTCTTAATGAATATTTAGTTTTCCCAATTACTAATACTAATATTTATTTATTAAATACCCTTCTTTATATTTATTCATTGCTTAGGGGATAAATATGTTTTAATTTTTGCAATTTATTGAAAAAATCTCCTTCAGAAACCTTCCTATGCAACGTGTGTGCATGTTACCACTTTTCCAATATTAATTGACCCTTAAGGAATAGCCACTCGTAAAAAGCTGTCACGAGTTATTACTGTGATAGAGGCTGGGAGGTTACTCAAATAGTGAAAGATGTCGTTCACATTTGAATAACACAGAGTGAAGCAGAAAGAGGGAATTTACACTGTTTAAACACCTAAGAAGGAATTCAAGCCAATAGTCATGGAGATGTAGGAGTACAGCATAGGGAATATAGTCAGTAATATTCAAATAACTATGTATAGCAGGGGTCCGGAACCTATGGCTCACGAGCCAGATGTGGCTCTTTTGATGGCTGCATCTGGCTCACAGACAAATCTTAATAAAAAAATAATAACGTTAAAAATATAAAACATTCTCATGTATTACAATCCATTCATTTCCTACTGCTCATGTTCATGGTTGTGGGTGGCTGGAGCCAATCACAGCTGTACTCCGGGACAACACCAAATTTTTATTGGATAATGCGTAACATACACGGGTTGTTGTATGGCCCTCATGGAATTACATTTTAAAATATGTGGTGTTCATGGCTCTCTCAGCCAAAAAGTTTCCCGACCCCTGATGTATGGTGTCAGTGAGTGTGAACTTTATCAGGATGATCACTTAGTAAGTTCTATAATGTCTAATCACTGGAGTGTATACCTGGAACTAATAAAATGTATGTCAACTGTAATTGAAAAAAATTTTAAATGATTAAATATATATAGTTTGATAGGTTGCTTTTCGCAAACAACAAATGATTGCATTGTTTCAGACAATATAACAAAATATCATCTGATATTTATTGCTTTTAATTAGCAATGTTTTATATATTTTTTAATCATGGTTTTGGGAGCATAATTCTGATGAATTTAATTTTATTGCCAAATAATTCAGCCGTCAGTTTTTATTGATCATGACCATCTTCCTTCTTCCTGAGCTGTCAACATGTGGCTGCAAGGCGTATGTATTGCTTTTTTCGAGTTGCACATGAAACATCTTCTGAAAGCCAAGATATTTTTAAAGAGGTAAACTTATTGTAACTCATAAATCCCAGTGAAGGCATAAAGACAACAAAAGAAGTTCTCCAGCTTCCATAAAAAATGTCATCAAGACAAACGCTTTGATTCTTCAAATATAATTGACAATTTTTGATAAACAAATTGAAGATTATGTTATTCTTTATTTTGGATGATATGGTTATTTTAATGAATCAATTATAGAGAAATAATTTAGATATCCTAGAAAATAAAGTTAAAACATATAAGTTGTCTTTATATCATTATGCTTCAGAAAATAGACTCATGGAACAGATAGTGACATGTAGCTCATGAAACTATAAGCAGCACAGACAGCTAGTTCTGGAATGTCATCCTGACTCCACCCATCTTTTTGCAGCATATAATATTAACAAGTTGTTACCTCTTTATCTTTCTTTTTCTTATTTATGATAAGCAAAAGAAAACCTGCTCATAGAGGTTTGTAATAATTAGAAATAATGTCATCTATAGTACCTGACACCAAAGACCTAATCAGTAACTGTAATATTTATGATGGCTATTAGAAAGTGGTCCTTACAGGTTATTTTACCTAATATAGTGATTTATAATTATTTATCACATTATTGATATCTGCCAAGTATATTGTGAGTTCACTGTACACAGAAGCCATGTCTTGTCTCTGTGCCCAACTAACATAAGGTTCTTGCTCCATAAATATTTACCAGGATCAACAGAAAAAAAGTTCCTGAAATTGCCTCATGCCAGGTGGAAGAATTACCATAATCAAGTTTAAGGATATGAATAAAATGTTGATATAAGTAATTAAAGCCGCCCACATGAATTTTATGAAATCTGACTCACTACTGAATGTAATATTTTTTATAAAGCTAATCAATGAAGCTGAACAGTTCATTCTTTGTCACCTATTTTTATTATGTAGTTATTAATATCCTGAAGCCTTACAAGTTGGGGTTAGATGTTTTTTCTAATTTTAATTGTATATGTGTGGTCAAATTTATTAAAAAGGGTTAATAATTTTCTGAAATACCTTTTATGTGTTAAGAGGGAGCTAAACTGTATATTAAAAATGTTAAAAGAAAAAATATTTAAAACTCCATGTTATAGGAGAATGGAAATAAGTGTTTTAAAGTTTTGAGACTCACTCAATAAGTATTGCAAAGAAATCAGCCTTGACCTCCTTGAATTTCTCTTTGATGATAACCTAGTGTAGATGCAACACTGTGAGCTAACAAAGTGATGCTGATTACAGCTAGATCTTATGAACAATATAGCTACATTCTGAGTCTTTTTGCTTAGTATGATTTATTATATATTTATTATGTTATATAGTATATCTTATAACATATATATTATTAATATTATATATTAATCTATCTTATATTTATTAAGTATATATTATTTCTTATTACTATTACATATTGCCTACTCTTCTTCACTTGCCTAAATATCAGCAAAGACCTATACTCAAAGTATGAAAACTTTGAGATATTTTTGACCCTCATTTTTTTTCTTATGAGTTTTAATTTGCTCATTATTTTTACTAGCATTTTATTCCTAACTTTTTATGGTGTGAATGTATCTACTGTATAGTCTCTTGCCTATCTGACTCTCTTCTCAACTCTCCATTAGAACCTTCTCTTTTTCATAAAACAGGGCTCATACTTCTGTCTTCCAGACTTAAATGATGACTGATGAGCTAAGCTGTATCTTCCACCATCTATAAAACATTAGCCAGCTAGAAACACAATAGTGATGCTCTTCATGTGTCCAGACTCACATCACCCAGGTGACCATGAGGTTGGGCAATTCTCCCACTTACATATCTCTTAAATCCTTTTTCTTCTGTTGCATTAGTTTCCTTTTGATCAGGAAACTCAACATCCCTCTTCCGAATACTGATAGCTGCCTCACCGGATCCTATTGCCTGAGTCATCACTCTGGCAAGGCAGCTGGCTCATCATGCAGCTCACATTGTATCATGTTCTTGTTCAAAATTCTTCAGTGGTTCTCATCACCTGAAATAATTTTCATGAAATAATTTCATGATATGCTAGACCTTTGTCATTTGGCCTTTTATTTCCATCACTGCCATTCTCAAACTTTACACTAAAATAATTTATAATTATTTGCAGTCTCTAAAGCACAATTCCCTTTTGCAGTACCATCTTTTCTCTGAAATAGTCAACCTGACTTATTTATCAGGAAAATCTTACTCTTCTGTCACATCTTATATTAATGTTGCTTATTTTGTGACACTCTATGTCACTCTTACAAATCAATCTAGTATCTCTGACCATTTTCCTACGTCATTTTGTATACCACACCAATTATTGTTAGTGACTTTTTCATTATTAATTTGTATGCCTATCTTCCTACTAAAGTTAACTATATATTTTTTAAATGGAGATTAATTATTGTTATTGTGTTACTAGGTACTAGCATAGTCATAGCACACATTAGGAACTCAATTAAAATTAGTTAAGTATATGAATGCATGAGGGCTCCAGGCTATCACTCACATCAAGATTGGATATACTAATTGCTAAGTCATTGCTTAATCAACCTATGTAGTCGTTTTCACTATTCAGGGATATGGGGAAAAAAACTCAGTATAAACTATCTGGTGCCACCAGCTCCTACCCCGTTAGTATGAAAGACCCACAAAGACTTAAAGAGAAAAAAGGAAACGTGGTCACTGTTAGTGACTCAATGATACTACTATGCTAGAGAAATGTCAATATTGTCTCATACGTAGTATTTCACATTATCTAGTACATAGTATTTCTAATACTTTCTATTATTTAATGCTCTATGTCCTTGAAAAGTTTCTAAAAACTTTATATGGGTTAATTAAATTAATCTATCTGTTATAATTACCTTCATTTTATAAATGAGATAATAGAGTCAGAGATGTTTTCTAGCTTGTCAAAGACGTTACAGAAAATAAGTGAAGGAGCAGGGATTCAAACCCAGCCAGTGTAGCTCTACAGGTCTGTTTCCAAACATAGCACTATATCATTTTATAACTGAATGTAGTGTCTCGAGGTTTAAATTTTTATTGAATTTATTGGGGTGCAGTTTATTCACAAAACCATACAGGTTTTAAATGTAGAAGTCAAGTGTTGCCAAATTTTGACTGTTTCTAGGCTTGTCTGATGAAAAATTTGGTGAGTCTACTAGGAGCTATTTGCAGGAGAAATTCTTTTAACCTGGAAAAAAATAGAAAAAATATTTCTGTGTAGGTGCCTGGGAGAATTAGAAAGGATTGTAGAATATACCAGGGTGCCTGTCTTGAGTAATATCATATAATAATCTCCCTGCAGTTGCAATGAACTTGTAACTGAAGCTTAAGGGGAGAGAAACTCTAGGCTGAATATGAAAAGCTATTTTTACAAGAGGCACAAGGCATAAACAGCTCTCAGATCTCCAGATGACAAACAGTAGGGAGATTAGCATTTATCTAACTTCTGCACAGAGCACACACAGTATAGACTTGACCTCTCAGTACTACAGGGCTGTGCTTCCAAAACGTTAATATACGTAAGATACACCTGTGCCATTGTTAACACGCAGATTCGACTCAGTAAGTTTGGGTGGACCTGCGGTTTTTTAAATTCATTTCCAAGTAATCAGCAAGAGAAATCATTAAAACCATACTTTTTAAATAAACTTTAAATTATTTCATAAAAACAAACATTCTAAATCACTAAGATAATGCCAGAATTGTGTCTGAAGAGATCCCACCCATCTTTGAGGGTGTTATACTTTGAGGTATAACAATCAAAAAATAAAGTTATTGGTTATTGCTAAATTCAATAATAGAAGGCCATCAAGATTTCTCTTGGGCATAGGTATTGATTTAGAGGTCATATTATTTAAAATTGTATAGTAAACCTGTATTTGGAAGACTCACTATGCTTTTCTATTTTTAATTGACATAATGAGATGATGCAATAGTTTTCTATTTTTCTAAACAAAGATCATAAATATTTGTCCTACAATAATAACTTTATCACTAGTCATAATTAGCCACAAGTATCATAAGTTGAGTACAGAATGGTTTAACATACACAAAAATATTCTCTGTATATGAACTATTACCAATAGTTCGGTAGGCAAAATGCCATCTAACCTTCATGACCTAAATGAGGAAGGAGTCCAAGTAACATTCAACTGCTAGAACAATGCAAAAGACTATGCTAGAATGTCAGGCCACAAGACAGTTATAGAAGGGAAAAAACATTAAAAAGAGAACACACTGTCACTGCAAAAGTGAAATGACAACACAACATATGTTTTTACAAAACTATTTAAATAATGGTCATCCACAAGCAGTAAATAAATATTGTTACTCCCTCTTTCCCAGCAGTAATTCATTATTAAGAATGCAATACAAATATTCACCGTATTAAGTAAAAGACTATCTGATATATCTCAGTGCCTATTTCTGAAAATCCCTGATATTAGACCACTGGATTTTTGCACAGGGCAAGTTAGAAAGTGCTCTGTTGGGATCTGGAGAATAAACTGCACTGCTACAGAAGTCTATATCTAAAATCTCCCATTGCAGGTCCCAGCTTGGCTCTTTGTATTTCATTTTATAGTAGGAGAAATTGTTAACACTGTTATTTTTGCCTCAGAGAACATATAGGACACACCATTCATTTATTTTTATCCCGTGGGTTCCTTGCCAATAGATAGATATTCATTAGTGCTGACACTCTAATCTATGGTAACATCTTTCAGT
Source organism: Saccopteryx bilineata (assembly GCF_036850765.1). Taxonomy (NCBI): domain Eukaryota; kingdom Metazoa; phylum Chordata; class Mammalia; order Chiroptera; family Emballonuridae; genus Saccopteryx; species Saccopteryx bilineata. The sequence goes on from NC_089494.1 coordinate 82,809,793, forward strand.
TCAAAAACAGCCAGAGTTCAACAACAATATTCTGGAAACAGTAAGAGATATGAGCAAAGAAAAACTAGGGGGATATGTGGGTGGAAGTGAGGTATAAGTATGAGTAAATTGAAAGATAGAATATGAAATGACTTTATTTCTTGGAGTACAAGAAATGGAAAATGAAAAGATAATGAAACCATTAAAAATGTAAGGACTATTAGTAGAAAAAGATTGTCTAGGATATTGTGGCTATTGATTTGTCTTTCTGATTTAATAAATCAGAGCTCAATAAAATTCTTGTTCCACAAATCTTGTTACCCAATAAGATTAGGAAGTATTCTTCTTGATGTTTTCATTACTTATAAATATATATGTTTGATGATTATGGCCTTAGACAATTTTGTAGAAAAATATATCCAATGACAGTTGGACAAATTCACAAAGACAAACATAAGGCTCATAAAGAGATTTATTCCCATCAAATGTACATATTATTTGTGCTGTTTATCTAAAGCAGGGGTAGTCAACCTTTTTAGACCTACCACCCACTTTTGTATCTCTGTTAGTAGTAAAATTTTCTAACTGCCCACTGGTTCCACAGTAATGGTGATTTATAAAGTAGGAAAGTAACTTTACTTTATAAAATTTATAAAGCAGAGTTACAGCAAGTTAAAGCAAATAATAATAATTACTTACCAAGTACTTTATGTTGGATTTTCATTAAGTTTGGCAGAATAAATCTTTATAAAACAACTTACTATAGTTAAATCTATCTTTTTATTTATACTTTGGTTGCTCTGCTACTGCCCACCATGAAAGCTGGAATGCCCACTAGTGGGCGGTAGGGACCAGGTTGACTACCACTGAAAAGCAATATCGTAAAATGCTCTAATCATTATTTCTGTTTTATTTTCAGTTGTTTATGAAACTTTTATTTCTTATACCATACTTCCTCTTCTAACAGACTACACATTCTTCTCCTTTTATTGACATGTGGGCCTCTATGTTTATCCTCATTTTGTTGGTTGCTTAGGACAGTTTCCTCCTTTCTTTTTCATGTATTTATTTATTTTACACAGTACTGTATTGTGCTACTTGAATTTTTAAAAAAGGCTTTTATTTTCCAATGTATTACCTCTCTGGACTGAGCAGTTAGATAAAAAAGGATCTCTCCCCACCTGTTGAGAAGTACAGTGTGCAGCTAAGTCAGTGTGCAGAGCCTACATTTCAGCCTCTCAGCCAAAGTGCTAACCACCCAGAACCATAAGGGAAGGCTACGGCGGCCAACCTAAAAATGGAGACAAATCCAGGTTCAGTTCAGAACTACTAATCCACTTAATATCAGCTAATATGTTTCATCAGAAATGACTGACATCTTGCCCTGCCTCCATTAGAGTAAGCAATATATCAAGAACCATGTCAAAGAAAAAGAACTGCAGTCCTTCAAGTAAATCAATATAAAAAAATAACCTTCTCTTCAAAACAGTCACCCCATCTTCTTATGTAGTTACAGTTCTCTAAATAAATGACACCTTGAGCTTGTTCTTAAACCTCCACTAAGAAAAAATACATTATTTTTCCCTTATTTAAAGGGCTCATATCTGAAAATCTACAGCAAGCCTTGCTAATATAATAATCATGTGAGAAAATTGCAGCTTTCCATCACTGGTTGGTTTCCATCAACAACCTTGTTATTCTTGTGGGGTTTTTTCCTCCTTTAAAACATAAGATATTTTTATTTGGTGAGTCATACCTCTCACCAAATAAAGATTTTTTTGCAAGTAAACTTTTTTTTTTTGCAAGTAAACATTTTCTTCTGTTTTTCTTTTATATCTGAGTCTTAACTTGACATTTATCATTTGGTGGGTGACTTAGGGTTATAAAACACATATGGACGCTTGCATTTGTCATGTGTTATGTTAAAATTATAAGGTTGATTGCATGCCATTAAGAAATTCTGTCTGCTATCTTCTAGAGTATGCAGAAGACAGCCACTTCTCACTAAATCCACAGTTGTCTCCTTGGTTGTTTGGCCAGCGTCTCCTGTCTAGATTACTGTGATCACCTCCTGAATGTGTCCTGAGTCATTCATGATCCAGGACAATCTATTTTCAACACAGCAGCCAATGTGAAAATGTTAATAAGATTAATGCCAATTCTTTGCTCAAAATTTTCTCAATAACTCTTCACTCTATGTCAGTGAGGTCCAAAAATCATCAAAATATTCCACACATCTGTACACATCTTCCACTCACCAGCACCTCCCGTTACCTTCCTGACCTCAACACACCTGTCTCAATCATTCCTAGCTAAATTGTCTTTATTTTTAATTAAAAACAATCAATTTATTTTAATTTATTAATTTAATTTATTAATAAATTATTCTTTATTTTAATCAAATTTCTAAACATGTTCATGCCTTGAAAAAATACCCACTTTCTGGAATTCTCTCCTCTCAGAGAGCTTCTGGGAGCTCCTTCAGGTCTTTATTCAAATGTCACTATTTTAATAAAGCTTTTCTGTGTCCTTACTCGAATACTTATGATCATCCTTTCTCTGTACAGTATAGCAATTGTCACTGTCTACATATCATCAATTTTACCTATTTGTTTTATTTATTTCTTATATTTCCAACATTGCAATGTCAGCTCCATGAGAAATAATAAATTTGGGGGGGGGTGTTTTGTATTCTCGTGTAATATATAGTTGTTTAAAAAACACATTAATATCGCTCATTGAATTGTATTTCCTTGTATTAGAAGAGCATTGAGAAAGTTACAGTCTCGAAGTGTTAGTATCTTCATTTTTAATATAACAACATTAGTTACATTTATTTCATTGAATGTTTGTAAAGGTTAAAAAGAAGAAAATGCACACTAAAGTTATCACTATGCTGGGCACCTAGTAAGGGCTCCAATTAATAAAAACTACGATGATGATAATGATTTTCTGTGTGATTAAGGGAATATTTGGTTTGATTTGGTTTCTTAAAATACAAAAATCGAAACATAAAGCTTTCTGCCTAACTATAAAGAGTGTAGACAATTAAAAATTGATTATCAAGAGAAGATGCATATCTTCACAAGTTTATCAGTATTTTCCTGCCATTCTATGTTCACCAGGGCAGCTCATTTCAAATCTATAATTTAATCTCCTTCTCTATCTCACTTCTTTACTTTATTGTAATTCCCCTTCCTTTATATACCTGTCAAAGCAAAAAGTCACGGTTTGAAACAAAGGCTTCCCCTCTCACTTGTTCCATTTTTCAAGTTGTGCAGTTCAAAACATACAGGCAAACATTTGATCTTCCCAAAGCTTTAATTCTCCGTGGCAGTTGCAACTTCCAGCTTCTGTTACCAAATCAATTCACTTCTTAATATAACTTCTACTTACATGGTTACCATTTCAACAGTAAGAAACCACTGTTTCTTCCACATTATTAGACAGTTAATTATATATACCAACTACTTCTTGTTGTCATTTTACAATTGTACACTTTTACTCTTTTGCTGCATTGCCTAAAACACCATTCTCTAGAGAAATGGATACAAGTGTACCAGCAATTCAGTGGTATTATTATTACTCCATCAAGTAAGTTTAAGAATGTAAATTTCAAAATGATAAAGTTATTACTATTCTGCAATCAGCTTGATCTAAAGATCATAGCAATTTTGAAGTATACCATAAAAGACATTGTCTTAGATATAAGACAGACCAAATCAATTTCTTTATTGAATTTTGCAAATTCAATTTTCCATGTCAGGTTTAAAAACTGATCTTAGAATCTGTAATAATGTATATGGCCTATTTTTCAACTATTTTACTCAACACAGTTTGAATATGCACACCAAAATAAAAGTTATTTTGGGCCTGACAAGTGTTGGCGCAGTAGATAAAGTGTCAACCTGGAACGCTGAGGTTGCCTGTTCGAAACCCTGGGCTTTACTGGTCAAGGCACATCTAGGAGTTGATGCTTCCTGCCCCTCCTCCCCTCTTTCTCTCTCTCCTCTCTAAAATGAATAAATAAAATCTTTAAAAAAGTCACTTTGTTTTCACTCAGAAAATTAAGGTTTTAAAGGCCACAAAGATTGCTTTGCTTTTTAAAAAAAGAAGTTTAGTGAAATAAACATTGATCTTTTTTGTAATTTGAACATTTAATTGGGCTTTGACCTTACCACCAAAAGATATATTTGTAGATAAGTTTGTTTTAAAACTTCTTGTTATTTGAAAATAATTACTGAACTTAATGATTGAATGGACTTATACACATGGCTTATAATCATACAAGAGTTACTTCGGTAGAAACAGTTTCTAAGTGGGAATGAGAAGCCTAAAATATTGAAGAAATAATCCTTTGATACATTATTCCATTTTAATAAAGACATTATTATAATCTAAATCTTTACATAGAAAATACTTCAAAAATTCAAAACATAGAAGGCAAGAGACATTTTGCTTCTGGAAAGAGGATAATATCTAGTTTACAAATATGTGCAAAATTTGCTATGTTCTTCTGACCAGGCGGTGGCACAGTGGATAGAGTGTTGGATTGGGATGCGGAGGACCCAGGTTTGAAACCCTGAGGTCGCTGCTTGAGTGCAGGCTCATCTGGTTTGAGCAAGGCTCACCAGCTTGAACCCAAGGTCGCTGGCTTGAGCAAGGGGTCACTTAGTCTGCTGTAGCCCCCTGTAGCCCTGCCTGGTCAAGGCACAGATGGGAAAGCAATTAATGAACAACTAAGGTGCTACAATGAAGAGTTGATGCTTCTCATATCTCTCTCTTCCTGTCTGTCTGTCCCTATCTGTCCCCCCCCCCCTCTCTCTTTTTGTTACAAAAAAAAAGAAGAAAAAATTGCTATCTTCTTATAGGCCATTTTCATGGGAAATGCAATATCATATTTCTTGTTGAGCTTTTATAAGTTGTTACCCAAAAAAGTGTGTGGATATTTTCAAGTTTTAGCTTGTGAGGTGGTGGTGTGATGATGGTGGTGGTAATGTTGTATTATTTAGAGAAGGAGGCTACAGAATAGCACATGGTTGTTCTAGTAACCAGCTGCAGACAGACTTTGCAAAACTATCTATTGTTCTGTTATGTTTTACTTTATGAAAATGTATTTGAGAAATAAATTTAAATTTTTTCCTTTTTAAAAATTATATATATTAATTTTATTTTTAATTGAATTTACTGGGTTGCCATAAGTTAATAAAATTATATAGTTTTTTGGGGGTTTTTTTTGTATTTTTCCGAAGTTGGAAACAGGGAGGCAGTCAGACAGACTCCCGCATAAGCCCTACTGGGATCCACCTGGCATGCCCACCAGGGGGTGATGCTCTGTCCATCCGGGGCCTCGCTCTGCCGCAATCAGAGCCATTCTAGCTCCTGAGGCAGAGGCCACAGAGCCATCCTCAGCACCTGGGCCATCCTTGCTCCAATGGAGCCTCGGCTGCGGGAGGGGAAGAGAGACAGAGAGGAAGGAGAGGGGGAGGGGTGGAGAAGCAGATGGGCGCTTCTCCTATGTGCCCTGGCCGGGAATCGAACCCGGGTCCCCCGCACGCCAGGCCAATGCTCTACCACTGAGCCAACCGGCCAGGGCAAAATTATATAGATTTTAAGTATACAATTTTATAACACATCATCGGTGTATTTATTGTGTATTCACTACCCCAAGTCTAGTCTCCTTCCATCACCATTTATCCCCCTTTACCTTCTTCTCCCTCCCCCACTCCCCTTTTTCTCCTGTAGACACTATAATGTTGTCAGTGTCTATGAGCTTTTTTCCTTTGCTTAATTGCTTCACCTATCTTTTACTCATAGTACAGTGTTTTTCTTTTTTTTATTATGTTTATTAATTTATTTTGTTCATTAGATTCCATACATAAAGGAAATCATATGGTACTTGTCTTTCTCTGACTGGCTTATTTCACTTGGCATAGTACTCTTTAGGTCCATCTGTGCTGTTGCAAAAAGTAAGATTTCCTTCTTTTTTACAATTAAGTGGTATTCCATTGTGTAAATGTAACACAGATAATTTTACACTCATTTACTAATGGGTATTTGGGTTGCTTCCAAATCTTGACTATTGCAAATAACACTGAAATGAATATGAGGTGCATATATATTTTTTGAATTACTGTTTCCAATTTCTCCAAATAAGGCAGTTCCATTTTTAATTTTTCAACGTAACTTCATACTACTTTTCACAGTGACTGCACCAATCTGTATTTCCACCAACAGTGAATGAGGGTTCCCTTTTCTTTGCAACATTGTCAACACTTGTTATTTGTTAATTTACAGATGATAATCATTCTGACAGGTGTGAGGTGATATCTTATTGTGGTTTTAATTTGCATTTCTCTGATGATTAGTGGTGCTGAGCATCTTTTCATATGGCTATTGGCCATCTGTATGTCTTCTCTGGAGAAATGGTTATTCCGGTCCTTTGATCATTTCTTATTTTCATAGTTTATATTTTTTGATGTTGATTTTTATATGTTTCTTATAAATTTTGTATATTAAACCAATTTTATTTGATGTATTGGTAAATATGTTCTTCCATTCAGTGGGTTGTCTTTTAATGTTGTTAGTTTCCTATGCTTTGTAATAACTTTTTAATATGATGTAGTCCCATTTGTTTATTATTTCTTTTGTTTCCCTTACCCAAGGTAATATATCAGAAAAAAATATTGTTATGGGAAATGTCTGAAACTACTGCATATGCTTTTCTCTAAGATTTTTATGGTCTCAAGTCTAACATGTAATTTTGAGTTTACTCTTTTATGTGGTATAAGAAGATGGTTTACTTTTATTTCTTTGCAAATATCTTTCCAATTTTCTTAACATAACTTATTTAATAGCCTTTCTATACCTGATTGTATATTTTTGCCTCTTTTGTCAATTACTAATTGACTATAAAGGCATCAGTTACTTCCTGAGCTCTATATTCTGTTCCACTGATCTATATGTCTGTTTTCTTTTAATTTTTTATTGAATTTCCTGGGATGACAATGTTTAATAAAATTAAACAGGTTTCAGATGCACAATTCAACAATACATCATCAGTATATTGCATTGTGTGTTCACCACCCCAAGTCAAGCCTCCTTCTATCACCATTTATCTCTCCTTTACCCTCCTCCATGTCCTCTCAGCCTGTTTCCCTCCTGCAATCCCCACAGCATTGTCTGTGTCTCTAAGTTTTTTGCTTAATCCTTCACCTTTTTCATCCAGTCCTGCAACCCCGAGTACCATGCCAGTACCATGCTGTTTTGATAACTATGGCCTTATAGTATAGTTTTGATAGAATATTATGCTTACAAGATTAATTCATGTTTTTATCTGTAGTATAGTTACTTTGTCTATATTGGTTTATAACATTCAATTATATAGACTTGCTACAACTTATTTTTCATTTCTATTGTTGAAGAATATTTGGGTCTTTTTGTTTCTTCAACCTTATAAGAACGATTCTGTGAATATTCTTTCACATGTATGATGGTGTAAATGTGCCTGAATTTTATGGAGGATTGAAAATGCTAGATGAAAATGTAGATGCCGCCTGACCTGTGGTGGCGCAGTGGATAAAGCGTCAACCTGGAAATACTGAGGTTGCCAGTTCAAAACCCTGGGCTTGCCTGGTCAAGGCACATATGGGAGTTGATGCTTCCTGCTCCTCCCCCCCTTCTCTATAATAAATAAATAAAATCTTTAAAAAAATTAAAAAAAAGAAAATGCAGATGCCTTTATCTTTAACATATAAGGCTATATTTTCCAATAAGTCTTCCATATAAAAATAAATAAAACAACTGTTTTTCATATGAGCGGAGAGTCCACATGATCTGAGAGTCCAAGATCTCAGCTCAATTAAAACGTAATGCAAGACCATTTAAGTCACATATTTCTGTTTAATTTTTTTTCCTTTTAGGTTTGGCCATGACTTTATGCTTGATTTTTTAACATAATTTATTTAAATTTTATTTTTGTTGTATTTAAAAGGTACTTCAGGTTTTTGTGGATAAGAATCTAAACAGCAGAAAAATAAGTATGGTAAAATAAAAAACAGCCTGGCCAGGTTGTGGTTCAACCACTATAATGTGGATCTGGGATGCAAAGGACCCGGTTTGAAATCCCAGTGTCACTCACTAGCTTGAGCATGGGCTCATTGTGCTTGAACACAGGCTCACCAGGTGAGCATGAGGTCACTGACTTGAGCATGGGATCATAGACAAGACTCTGTGGTCACTAGTTTGAGCCCAAAGGTCGCTGGCTTGAAGCCCAATGTTGCTGGCTGGAGCCTAAGGTCACTCACTCTGCTGTAGCCCTTCAGTCAAGGCATGTATGAGAAAGCAATCAATGAACCACTAACATGCCGCAATGAATAATTGATGCTTCTCATCTCTCTCCCTGTCTGTCTGTCTGTCTGTTCCTATCTGTCTTTCTTCTCTGTGTGTATGTGTGAAAAAAGTAAATATATACATAAATAAATAAATAAATAATAAATTAAGACACAAGGAAACAGAAGATGATCATCTTTATATGTGATTAGGAAACAAAAATATTAAGGTTAAATAGAAAATTACCCCTCTAATGACTACTCCACAGACTTTTTCCTTACAAGTCTTACTTAACATAATGGATAAAATCTTTCTCAGGGGTTCCATCTTTTCTTAAAGTCATTTTAGAAACCTTACAACTTTTGTAGCATTCAAAGTGTAGTTGGTGAGTTATCTGGAGATTTGTGTAGAGTGCTGCACATTTGCATTTTCTAAAGATGGAGAGAGCATCAGAGAACGTTTTCTGACAATTTTCTGTTGAACTAAAATTTGGGGGATATCTCTATCCATTCTAATTGTTAAATTCTATTTAGAATTATATTTTCCAAGGTAGGCAGAAAGAACTTCTTCATATGATCCCCATCTCTTGGTATTAATGCCTTTATGTAATCCCTCGTCTTGTGTTAGTGTCCACAGGACCTAAGACCTGCTTAAATGGAATGAATGTAGCAAAGGTGATGAAATTGATACATAAGATGTGGCACCTGTCTCTTTCTCTCTATTGCTGGTTTTAAGAAAACAAGCTGCCATATATATCCTACAACCACAAGACAAGGAATAATTCTTACTTATCTAAATCATATTACTTCTGAGCAGTAGGGCTATTATAATGCATAACTTAATTATTATTCAAAGATAAGCAGGTCCATATATTTCTCACCCAGTGGTGGGAGATTAAAAGAGTCACTTTAATTAGACTTTATCAGAAAATAACACTCAGCAACTATATTGCATGTTTAATGTTAGAATCTACCATTGTTTTGGATATGAAGGAATGCAGATTAAGAAAAGTTTTAATAGGCTTGAATCTAAAACTATCCGCAGGATGGTTGGAATAATAATTAAGTGCACATCAGTATTTCCTGCTGAATGTGTTTTCTTGTACCATAGAGATAATCTGTTATAATCCAATAACAAATATATCTTCACGGACATGAGAATATTTTGCAGATGACTATGGAAAAATAAATTGTCAAATACAGTGTTATTTCTTTACTGAAAAGAATTACTGACAATCAAATCACAGCATGAAGCAAAATGTTTGAACCATTCAGATTGTTTACATGCCTGGTATAGTCTACAGTCCCTGAATTTTCTCCGTTGTAATTAGTTTTCTCCTACAGAGTTAACTAAAATTATTCTATGGACCGAGTGTCTCATTTATAGAGTAGTCATCCTAATGCGTTTAAAATCATCAGAGTATTTTATCTATTCTTTATATCCTCTTGCCACTTGACTATTATTTTGAAGTCGTTTAGATACGGAAGTGCAAGCCTTTAAACTAGTAAGAGTCATATCTTTCCTCCCTCTCAAAACAAGAACATAATTTCATATTACAAGCTTTCTGAGAATGTGTATAAACACATGTACAAAAAATATATTTAGGTCATTTATAGTTTTGAAACTACGATCTAGTTTTTTTAAATGCATTGAGTAGGCATGAATTCTATCATTAATTAAAGGAAGTACTTGGCTTATTGATCAGATAACTTAGATTTTTTTAAAAAAAGAACTGCTTTAAGACTGAGTTTAGCTGACTTTTTATTTTTCTTAAGTCAGGCTTCTTAGTATTGTTTCCCTTTTGCTTTTTGCTACGTCAACAGCAGTATGCATTCCCAGTATTCAGATAAATCTAGGAGTGAAATTCTTCTAAGAGTCTTAAAAATTAAGAATTTTTTTCTGAGTGGAAATTGAAAATAAACCTGATAAGAAAGCTAAGATATTTGCTAAGTTCATTTAAGTTTTCACTAGATATAAGTTCAACTAGAGTTATATGGTGAGACTGAATGGAGTTTGGCATATGTTGTAACATAACCAACCTGCTCAGAGAATACACTTTATCTGTACCTATTGTTCCAGATATTGATTAGGGGGCTCAATTCTGAATGATCTGTGTGATTTTGGAGATACCAAGATATATACCACTGATTAGATATGTTTTAACTTCTCTTTCAATAGATGTAGGAAATTAACTATAAATTAAAAATTATAAAGAAACTATTCTGATTTCTATCTCATCAAAGTCCACATAGTCTCAGAGATCTAACTGTATTTTGATTATATATTATGAATATCAGTCCACATGTGGCCCACCCCTATGTTGAATGAAAGGGTCAATGTATTATCATTTATTTCTTAGAGTGATGTTTAATAATAAACAACTTTTTATTTGTATGCCAGTAATTATTGAAGAAAGACATTTTGTTGCATACATTTAAAATTCTAATGATTTAACCTGTGGATCTTTAATTATTAAATGTCAAAATGGAAAATCTTTGTTATTTTGCATGACTGTAACTTGTATGCCAACACTGAGTATTTTTTTTTAATTCTATTTTGGATTAAAGATGTATAGGAGTTATTATTTGAAACATTTCTCTGATGCAAAATCTTACCTCTCAGTTAGCAAAAGGCTCAATAACAAAATTGTTATATTTTTAAATCTTTTCTTCTTTATCGTTTGCATTTTATGACCCATTTTTAAAATCAACTTAATGTTCCTGAATGTAACAAGAGAAGGAAAGAGAGGCAATAAACTTTTAAATTGCACTTTCCTTTGGGGAATGGGTCAGGTAATTTGAAGTTCTTGATTGCAATGTTTGAGGAAAGGGACATTTTTATGAAAGTCTAATGAGATCTAAAAAGATCTGAAATTATTGGTTGCTCTAGGGAAATTGTTGTCATTCTTTTCAGGTAAGGGGAATGACACAAAATCATTTCCTTACCTGCTAGGAGAGAAATACAGAATCTATGTTAACCTTTGTAGTTAGAATATATTTTTTTGTTTTTTCTAATCTCTCTTCTGTATTTAATTTTACTCCTATTTTTTTATAAAATTTTAAGCCTCATAATTTTTTTCATAATGGTAAATAAAGCTAATGAAAGATATATTGGTTTCAATAAAATAAAATTATATTCTTTTATTTTCCATATATATTGGAATAGTGATTTTTCTAAAATACTGTAGTATATATCTGATTACACCAACCATTTAAAATCTTTAATATAAGTTGTCTTTATATCAACTCAATTATTTTCTTTATGAATGACCCCTACTTACCTTTCTAATAATCTCCCAAATTAATCTACTTCTTACATCCCATGTTTTAATTTTTTGGAACTTCTTAGATATGCAAAACTTAATATTATTTTAAAACTCCAAGGACTTATAGATGCTGGTTCTTTCACTTCTATTTTTTTTTATTCTATGTAAAAATTTTCAGTTCTCTAAAAGCACAATTCCAGTATGCCCTCACTGAAAGCCACTTTTCAAGATTTTACTTTTCTTTAACCCCATTCCCACATTAGTTACAAGTTGAATTAAATTCTTTATCAGTACACACATAGTATCCTATTCAGTTATGTTTCAAAACAATAAAAATGGTGCAATTTCAGTAGCATTAGTAAACCACATTGTTAATAAGTTTGAAACTCCTTTCCTTCTATTATTTTCTATAACTCCAGGTATATCATATAACCTACAACACACAATAGGCACACAAAATTGGTCAAACATGTGATTATTCATGTGATGACTTTCTATGATATTTCAACCTTGCAGTTATTGTCAAACTTAAAATGAGTACCCAGAAAGGTTATGTCAAAGAAAGTAGCAGGCTACAAAATAAATATCCATAAATCAGTTGCATTTTTGTATATAAATTATGAACTATCAGAAAGAGAAGCTAAGAAAATAACCCCATTTATAATTGCATTAAAAAATACCTGGGAATAAGTTTAACCAAGAATGTAAAAGACCTGTACTTAGAAAATTAATACATTGAGAAAAGAAATTGAAAGTTACAAGTCAGTGGAAGCATATGCCATATTTATGAATAACAAGAACTAACATCATTAAAATGTCCATAAAATCTGAAGCAATCTGTAGATTCAACATAATTCTTATCAAGATACCAATAGTGACCCTGGTTGGATCAGTGGTAGAGTATTGGCCCAGCATGTGGATGTCACTGGTTTGATTCCTGGTCAAGGCACATAGGATAAGTGCCCATCAACTCCTCCACCCTTCCCCTCTCTTTTTTATTTATTTATTTTTTTGTGACAGAGACAGAGAGAGAAAGAGAGGACAGATAGGGACAGACAGACAGACAGGAAGGGAGAGATATGAGAAGTATCAATTCTTTGTTGCAGCACTTTAGTTGTTAATTGATTGCTTTCTCATATGTGCCTTGACCAGGAGTCTACAGCAAACTGAGTGACCCCTTGTTCAAGTCAGTGACCTTGGGATCAAGCTGGTGAGCCTTGCTCAAACCAGATGAGCCTGCGCTCAAGCTGGCAACCTTGGGGTTTCAAACCTGGGTTCTCTACATCCAGTCTGACACTCTATCCACTGTAACACCGCTTGGTCAGGCTCCCCCTCTCTTTTTTCTCTATCTCTTTCTTCCCCTCCTGCAGTCAAGGCTCCATTAGAACAAAGTTGGCCCAGGTGCTGAGGATGGCTCCATAGCCTCCACCTCATGCATTACAATAGCTCTGGTTGCAATGGAAAAATGCCCCTGATTGGTAGAGAATTGCCCCCTAGTGGGTATACCGGGTTGCCCGGTTGGGCACATGCAGGATTCTGTCCCTCTGCTTCCCTGCTTCTCACCTCAGAAAAAAAAATACCAATAGCATATTTCACAGAACCTTAAGAAATATTCCAAAAATGAATATGGAACCACAAAAGATCCTGAACAACCACAGTATTCCTGAGTAAGAAGAACAAAGTTGGAGAAATCATGCTACCTGATAGAAAACTTTACTAAAGTGATAATAATAAAAACATCATTGTACTGGAATTAAAACAGACATATAGAACAATGGGAACAGAATAGAAAGCACATAAATAAATCTACACCTCTATGGTCAATTAATAATACACAAAGGAGACAAGAACATACAATGAATTAAAAACAGTCAAATTAGTAAGTGGTGTTGGGAAATTTGGAAAAATATGTGCAAAAAAATAATAATAAAACTAGGCCACCTTCTTATACCATTCACAAGAATAATCTCAAAATGAATTAAACCAGTGGTAGTCAACCTGGTCCCTACAGCCCATTGGGTGTTCCAGCTTTCATGGTAGGTGGTAGCAGAGCAACCAAAGAATAAATAAAAAGATAGATTTAACTATAGTAAGTTGTTTTATAAAGATTTATTCTGCCAAACTTAGCAAAAATTTGACATAAAGTAAATTGGTAAGTAATTATTATTATATGCTTTAACTTGCTGTAACTCTGCTTTATAAATTTTATAAAGTAAAGTTACTTCCCCACTTTATAAATCACCATTACTGTGGATCCGGTGGGTGGTGAGAAAATTTTACTACTAACAGAGATACAAAAGTGGGCGGTAGGTATAAAAAGGTTGACTACCCCTGAATTAAACACTTCAGTTTTAGACTCAAAACCATAAAACTCACAGAGGAAAACATAGTCAGTAAAGTCTCAAACATTTCTTGTAGCAATATTTTTTATGATATATCACCATGGGCAAAAACAAAATAAAAAATAAACAAATGGAGATACATCAAACTAAAAAGTTTTTGCACAGCAAAGGAAACCAACAATAAAATGAGAAGACAATCCACTGAATGGGTGAACATATTTTCCAATGTTATATCTGATAAGAAGTTAATATCCAAAATTTATAAAGAACTTTTAAAACTCAATGCCAAAAAATCCAATTAAAAAAATGGGCACAAAGAAAACTAGATAGAAGGTGGAGGAAGACAATCTGACTTTGGGTGATGGGTATACAACATAATTGAATGACAAGATAACTTGGACATGTTTTCTTTGAATATATGTACCCTGATTTATTGGTGTCACCCCATTAAAATTAATAAAATTTATTAATTAAAAAATAATAATAATAAAATAATAAAAAAATTAAAAATGGGCAAAGGACCTGAATAGACATTTCTCCAAAGAGGTCATACAGATGGCCAATAGACATATGAGAAGATGCTAAATAACACTAAGCATCCAAATAAAAAACCACAATTTGATATCACCTCACACATGTCAGAATGACTATCGTCTATAAATTAACAAACAAGTGTTGGCGGAGATGTGGAGAAAAAAGAACCCTCATGCACTATTGGTGGGAATACAAATTGGTGCAGCTACTCTGGAAAGCAGTTCGGAGTTACCTCAAAATATTAAAATGGGCTTTATGACTTAGAAATTATACTTCTGGGAACATATCTGAAGAAACCTAAAATATTAATTCAGAGAATATATGCATTTATATATTCATTGTTGCATCATCTACAATAGCCATGATTTGGAAGAAACCCAAGTGTTCATCAATGGATGAGTGAATTAAAAAGTTGTGGTACTTTTGCCTGACCAGGCAGTGGCACAGTGGATAGAGCATCAGACCGGGATGTGGAGAACCCAGGTTCAAGACCACGAGGCTGCCAGATTGAGCGCGGGCTCATCTGGTCTGAGCAAAGCTCACCAGCTTGGACCCAAGGTCACTGGCTCAAGCAAGGGGTTACTCGGTCTGCTGAAGGCTCCCGGTCAAGGCACATATGAGAAAGCAATCAATGAACAACTACGGTGTCACAACAAAAAACTAATGATTGATGCTTCTCATCTCTCTCCATTTCTGTCTGTTTGTTCCTATCTATCCCTCTCTCTGACTCTCTCTCTGTCTCTGTAAAAAAAAAAAGAGTTGTGGTACTTTTATACCATGGAATACTACTTAGCTATAAAAATGAAGAAAGCCTTACCCTTTGCATAAAGATGGATGTACCTGTAGAGTATTATGCTAAGTGAAATAAGCCAGTCAGAGAAAGACAAATACCATATGATTTCATTTTTATGTGGAATCTAATGAACAATATAAACTAACCAACGGAATAGAAACTGACTCATAGATTCAGAGAACAGACTGACAGCAGAGGGAAGGAGTTTGGGAAACAAGGTGAAAAAGGTGAGTGGATTCAGGAAGAAGTAAAAGTAAACAACGTATAGACAACATTATAGTGACTACCAGAGAGAACAAGAGAGGAGGGAATAAGGTAAGGGTTAAGGGGATATAAATAATGATGGAAGGTGACTTGACTTTGGGTAGTGAACACACAATACAATATACAGATGATGTGTTACAAAATTGTATTCTTAAAACCTGTGTAAAAATATTTTTTATTCAGTGAGAGGAGGGAACGCAGAGACAGATTTCTGCTCGCACCCCAATCAGGATCCACCCATTAAGCCCACTAGGGGACGATGCTCTGCCTATCTGGGGCATTGCTCCATTGCTCAGCAGCCCAGAGCTCTTCTCAGCACCTGAGGTGGAGACCATGGATCCATCCTCAGTACCTGGGAGCAATTCATTCCATTGGAGCCATGGCTGCAGGAGGTAAAGAGAAAGGAAGATAGGAAGAGATAAAGAAGAGAGAGAGGGAGGGAGGAATGGAGAAGCAGATGGATGCTTCTCCTGTGTGCCCTGACGAGAAATCGAACCTTGAACATCCACATGCTGGGCCAGTGCTCTACCACTGAGCCAACCCACCAGGGCCAACCTGTCTAATTTTATTAATCAATGTTACTTGTATAAATTCAATAAAAAATAAGAATTATAAAAAAATAACAAAGGACAATAAGTGGTGCAGATTATACATATGATATAGATTGATTCCATCATTTTCAAGTAAGAGGTCAACCTATATTAACACATTTCACAATTTCCAAAATATTAATAGGGTACTGGGGAAATAATGCATAACCAGTTACTAAAAATTACCTTGTTGGCTCAGAATAAGTCATTGGTATAAATACTTGTCATTATAGTTTATACTCCATTTTAACTGTAACCAACATTTTGATTTCTCCCACAGCAAACTTTTCTTCAATTCTTCAACTTGATCATCAATAATTATTTTATGTATGAATATATGAAAAGGTTTATGATTAATCCTTTCTTTCACTTTATTTAAAAAACTGTGTTTTCCTATCATGGTAGACTTCTCAATTTACCAATGTCTTCTTTAAAGTTGAATATCAAATCTGTAAGTCTGCCAGAATAAAAAGGGGCTGGCATTAAGTATGGGTCTTATATTAACCAAAAAATAAAATAAAATAAATTTTAAAAAAGACAACTATGGTTTCATGAGAGGGTTAATTCACATGCCCAAATCTACATGTTTTAAGTTGTGGATAATGTAAAATATGAATCTAAGAATGTAATATAATTTCATACTATTAATTATGTATATAGGGAAAGTGAAAGCCAGTAAAGTCAAACCTATAGTTACAAAAATCTGAGTCTATAACAAAATTATAATTATCTCATTTGTTACACAATTTTTCCTTTATTGTATACTTTATAGAACTGAAAAGTCACTCGGTTGTGAAAAGGGATAAGAGATAAAAGTTGATGATAAAAATCATTTATTTAGGAAATTTTTATAAAAAGGAATCCATAGAAAAAAAAGAAAGCAAAATCTCATTAGACTTCACAAGTCTTTTTTATAACAATGTGATACTAAGTAGAAGCATGCTATCTTTTTTCATTTACAAAAATAAGCTTTTATTAAGTGACATCTAATAGATTTCTAAGATAATAATTTAATAATGTCTTGTAAAATATGTTTGTTCACAACCCTGGCCGTGGAAGAGTGCAGCCCAGCGTATAGAAAGTCCCAGGTTAAATTCCATCAGGGCACACAGGAGAAATGCCCATCTGCTTCTCCACCCTTCCCCTTCTCCTTCCTCTGTTTCTCTCTTCCCTCCCACAGCCAAGGCTCCATAGGAACAAAGTTGGACCGGGCGCTGAGGACAGCTCCATGGCCTCTGCCTCAGGTGCTAGAATGGCTCTGGCCACAACGGAGCAATGCTCCAGATGAGCAGAGCATCACCCTCTGGTGGGCATGTCTGGTGGATCCTGGTCAGGCGCATGCAGGAGTCTATCTGACTGCCTTCCTACTTCTCACTTCAGAAAAGACAAAAAAGAAATTAATTAAAAAATATGTTTGTTCACAAGCTAGGGTGTAATTTTTTAAAAATGCCTGCACTTGTTTTCAAATCTACATAAAAAATATACTTAAACTTGTGGATGAAAAGTTTTGTTAAATGCAATTTTCTTTATGTAAAAGGGAATAAGTAAGAAAGATTGGTGAGATAGTCAGAAAAATGACCCCCAAAGAAGTCTTCATCTTTATCCCTGGAACTGAAGAATGTGTTACCTTGCTTGGCAAAAGAAAATGGCTTATGTGATTAGACTAAGGGCCTTGAGATGCGGAAAAGGTTTTGGATTATCTTGGCAAGCCCAGTGTATTCAAAATGGTCCTTAACAGCAGAAAAGAAAGATAGAAGAGTAAGAACCAGCTGTGACTGCAGAAGAAAGACATAGAAAATGGTCTTTGCTGGTTCTGATGATAGAAGGAGGGGCCAATGAGCCAAAAATGTGGGTGGCATCCAGAAACTGAAAAGATTAATGAAATGACTTCTCTTCTAAAGCCTCTAGAAAAAAATATTTAGTCTTTGTGACATGGATTTTAGCCAAGTGAGACTGACATTGGTCTTCTATCTACTGACTTCAAAGTAATAAATTTGCATTACTTATGCTGCTAATTTGTAGTAATTTGTGATAACAGTGAGAGAGAACTAATGCAGTTAAACTAGTATTTCTTCTCAAAGTGGTGAATTAAGCATTTATTTCTGCTGCTTCCTAAAACACTGATATAATAGTAGAGAAACTTTAAAGGCTTAGCAGAGCAAAGAGATCAGAAAAAGAGACAGGAGCAAATAACAAGCAAACAAACAAAAAAACCAGAAAAACTCCTTGAAAGTCTGTTTTGAAGGCAGTTTCTTTGTTGTAATTTACTCAACTTGTTGACTGTCTGTTTCATACCCTGGCAGAAAATTGAAGGTTTGTTTTTGGATGAGGATAAAACATTTACAATGCAGGATCCTAAGCACACTTGAAGATGAAGATCTTATTTCAACACTGTGGAAGGTGATTAAAAGTGTCTTATCTGGGAAATGTTATTGACCTTAAATAAGAAGCCTAAAGGTAACCAAGTTGGAAGTTACCCCATACATTTGCCCAGAGCCTCAATGATTATGTAATTGACCAATTAGAAAACAAATTCAAATTGTATTTATTAAAAGATACTAAAAATAATTTCAATGCAGGGAGAAGACATTTAAAAGACATTATCATTAAAAATTTGAAAGAGTTAATATCTTTCATTTATGATATAAAAAAAGAACCTTTAAAAAAATCAAACAGGGCTTGGCTGTTTGGCTCAGCAGTAGAGTGTCAGCCTGGCATATGGAAGTCCTGGGTTCGATTCCTAGTCTGGAATGGTCACAGGAGAAGTGACCATCTAATGCTCCACATCTCCACCTTCTCTCTCTCTCTCTCTGTGTGCCTCTTTTCTGGAAGCCATGGCTTGAATGGTTCAGCCATTGGACTAAGTAAGTTGGACCTGGGTGCTGAGGATGGCTCCATGGCCTCGCCTCAAGCACTGAAATAGCTCAATTGCCAAGCAAAGGAGCAGCAGCCCTAGATGGGCAGAGCATCATCCCCTAGTGGGCTTGCCGGGTGGATGCAAGTTGGGGTGCACTCAGGAGTCTGTCTCTCAGCCTCCCTGCCTCTCACTTAATTAAAATATATTTAGAGAACAAAAATGTTATTGAAAATTAAAGTTACCATAGAAGAAATAAGAATCTTGGAAAATAAATAAAATCAAATAAATAGACACAAACTAAAGTCATAAAACAAAATTAAGAATGTCTTTAAGAAAGTAGAGAAAAAGTACACAGCAAGAACAAAATGGGAAGTGTTAGAATATTAAAAAATCATCTAAGAGTTACAACATCCAAATAATGAAAATTCTAAAAAAGACAGATTAGAGGAACAAAATAAACAAACAAAATAGAAACAGACTCATAGATACAGAGAATGGACTGACAGCTATCTGAGCAATTGGAGAGCTAGGAGAAAAGGAAAAGGAATTAAACAAACAAACAAACAAAAATCTCACAGACACAGACAGCAGTATGGTGATTACGAGAGGCAAAGGAGGTGGAGAGGAGTGGAGGAGGGTGAAAGGGAAAATGAGTGGTGATGGAGAGGGAGACTTGAATTGGGGTGGTAGACGAAATACAATCCACAGATGATGTATTATAAAAATGTATACCTGAAACCTATAAAATTTTATTAACCACTGTCACCCCAATAATATAATTAAAAATTAAAATTAAAAAATAAGTTTAAAAAATGTAAATCTCCTCCTACTGTAAAAAAGATGAAAAAGAGGAAAGTAAAACAATTTAAGGAAACTATCTTGAAGGATATGAGTTTTCAGATTAAAAAGAGACAGCAAAATGGACTAAAATGGATCTGCATTTAGACAAAACATCTTAAAATTTAAGAACGGGGGATGATTATGATATTTAGAAGTATTATGTTTACAAGGGGTTAAAACTCAGAGTGATATCAGACATCTCATTAGCAACTTGGAATCAAGAAAAGAAAGAAACAATGTTACTGAAATTTCAAAGATAAGTTACTTCTACATTGGACCAGACTTTTAATTATGAAGAACAGATTGATTTATTTAAAAACTCAAAGTTTCAAAAAATGTTTCATGGAAACAAAAGAGTAAACCCAAAAGTATGAAAACATATGGCCCATGTAATAGGGCTTCTACACCAAGAATGCCATGACTGGAATTCCCCAGCGCCATGATAAAGGGAGATCCACACACACAAACTTAAAGAAATTTATAAATTGGGGTCATTTTGCTTGGTAGAGATCTTCTCAAGAAGACAAAATTTTTCAAATATCTAGTGTGTTTGATGAATTCATGGGAAAATATTTATAATTGGAAAAGATACTGTGAGCAAACTATGAAGTTTATATATAAATAAGAAAAGATAAAACACAAGACAATTATCAACTCTAAAAGAGAAAAGTTGTGAGGGAGAAGAAAAATAATCAAAACACACGGGCTCAATGGAGATAGCACTCAATTAAAACACTAATGATTAATATAATTAAGGCATGATATTTCAACACTAGAAATTTAGAGTATGGTGGATGTGGTGGAGGTGTATTGGGCAGCAAGAGTTAAAAAACAAAACAAAAGACCGGATATTCATCTACCTCAGTTAAGAGCAAATAGATAATGTTCCCAAATGAAAAATCAAGAAGCAATTTAAGAATGGTTAGGGTAATAACAATAAAATGACTCAAGAGGGCAGGGACTTCTCATGTTAGTAGGTTTAATTTAATTAAAAATAGCCAGCCTAAATGGCCTGACAATTAGTTTATTCCAGTGTAAAATTGGGAAAATCTCTGCCATCTCAAGTTGCTGTGAAGATTCAAATAATGTGTGCAAATCACCATGCAAGTGATTGACATATGGAACTGGGAAACGATAAGCAGGAGTTCTGGATGAGATTCCTAGGAAGCACTAGGGGGATGATAGGTCCCACCCCTTTGTTGTCTACAGCAGTGGCCACCAACCTTTTTTGGGCCACAGACCGGTTTAATGTCAGAAAATATTTTCACGGACCGGCCTTTAGGGTGGGATGGATAAATGTATCACGTGACCGAGACAAGCGTCAAGAGTGAGTCTTAGATGGATGTAACAAAGGGAATCTGGTCATTTTAAAAAAATAAAACATCGTTCAGACTTAAATATAAATAAAATGGAATTAATGTAAGTTATTTATTCTTCTCTGCGGACCGGTACCAAATAGCCCATGGACCGCTACTGGTCCATGGCCTGGGGTTGGGGACCACTGGTCTATAGCACCCATTGATCATTCATAGCCCAAATATTCTGAGACAGCCATGATTTCAAGGATACTTTTCAGGTAAGAAAATCAGAATTTGGACAAAACCTTCTGCTAAATTATAAAGACCATCTTCTTTGAACTCCTCTAGTCTAGAAGGAGCAGGAATTTGGTTTTTCGAATTAATTCTGAGAGATATCACAGAGGTGGACACATTACATATGACAGAACAGGTCTAATCCAAAATTAAGAATACATTTTTTTCTATGAAACTGTTTCTTAAAAAAGTGACTGCACATAATTTTAAAAAATGATTTAATACTTAACACTGGAAAAACTATGTATTTGTCTGATGTACTTACCGGGCTTTTGAAACACTGGCTCAACAAAGAAGGTGTTTATGAAGCTCCCTCCAAGAAATGTAGGTTTCAAATTATATACATCAAGTTCAGGCTCCTTATAGATGAAGTGTCTCAGCAATTAAAAACCACAAAAAAAATTTATTTCATGGACTGTATTGTGATTACCATTTATGAGGTAAGAGTCTTATGATAAACATAGTAAATCAAAAACTATGAATAACTGTTGAAAAGTGGAACAATGATAAACACATTCTTTAAAAACTAAACCCAATCTTTTTTTTAAAGTTTAATAACTTTTATAAAACTGAAGTTTGAGTAATGAATACATGAGTTTATATTTTTGTACTCTAAATAACTTTGTACATTTAAATAATTATAAATTGCATGCCAGACAACTCAGTTCAAGCACACCTATGAAGCAGAGCTCACAGATATGCTGCACAGTTAAACTCTCTTCATAGTGTGGAATGATGGAAAATTTCATAATATGTACTAGTAACATGTAAGACATCTTCCCCATAATTTCATTCCTCCTTCCATAACAATATTCCATTTTGGTTCCATTTTGTCTAGACAAATTGCTCTTGAGTAAAAAGATAATTAAGTAGTTTTTTAAAATAGTATTTAAAGCCATAGGTGAATGAATTTAAAACAGCGTAAGATTTTTTTCAGGATTAATTAATGATAAAATATGCTTACTTTTCATTTGGTAAATATTTACAACAATGTATTCACATATTGCTGGAAAAAATGAATATTTAAATTGAAGGTAAGTTTTATCAAAATAATTGTACTTTTTATTTACATCATTTTGATAAACAGAATGAAATATTTCATCATGTCAGAAGCTATACCACGAAAATCCTATAACAAAGGATTAGCTTGCAATTGTCAATGAACAATTTGATAAACACATTACATTTTGCTTTCCAATAGTTACCATATAGGTAGGCTGAAAATTTTCCTAGCCAAGGTTGACTTTTACTCTCTTTCATTTGACCTCTTACAACTTCCTGAAATGAAAATACTAGAGTTTTATTTATTTATTTATTATTTTTAAAATTCATTTTAGAGAGGAGAGAGAGAGATAGAGAGAGGAGAGAGAGACAGGGGGGAGGAGCTGGAAGCGTCAACTCCCATATGTGCCTTGACCAGCAAGCTCAGGGTTTCAAACCGGCGACCTCAGCACTTCCAGGTCGACGCTTTATCCACTGCACCACCACAGGTCAGGCCTAGAGTTTTATTTTTTACTTGGTCAATAAAATGCACAACTTTTCACTGATGAAAAAACATGTCATGTACAGATTGAACAAATGTTACACAAAATCAGTTTGATAATGAGTTCTTCAGGCTGAAATATATGAAACTGAGATGATTTTGTTTGAAATGATCAGTGTCAAAAATAATCAGCAAAAAGAGAAGAAAATCAATTCTTTATTTTATCCAAATATATTAGACTTTATAATTTTGTTAGTTTCAACAAAAATGTAGAGTCACCATATAATGTGTCATCCAAACCAAGACACTCTAAGAGTGAAAGGAGAGATGTTAATAATTACACAGGTACAACAAGAAAAACTGGCACTCTCATGGGTAAATGGGAACCCATGATCAGTTGAGCAATAAGGGTTGAACTGCAATTACATGCAGAAATCATACCTTTCCCATACATATGTGTTAAAAATAAAGGAATAGCATCCACCAACAAATATTCATTTTCTCTCTCATCATCAAGGTCTCTGTTTAAGTATCATAACCCTCTCCCTAAACCAGTCACTTCTTCTAAACTAATCAGTTATTATTTCAATGAGACATTTTTTTAAGTTACCTTTTTATCCTTCCCAAATATTTTGACACTCTGAAGTCATCTCATTTGCTTTTTGTCTGTCTCATAGTGTCCCCTGCCAACTCTAACTGATACACAGTGTTCAAACGGACAGTGAAGTCATTTGACTTAGTCATACCCAAATCCCCCAGGAGCTAGAAATGCCTAGGACATACAATACATGCAAAAAAAAAATTGTTAAGTGAATTAATGAATACATTTGGAGAGTTGTGGTTTTTTTTTGGGGGGGGGTCCATATTCTCCTTGGTACTAAAGACAAAATAACTCTCCAAATTAATTATGGCTCTATTTAGTTTTAAGTGTTTGGACTAAATGATCTATGCAGTTTCTTCCACTGGCAATAAATATACTATGTCCCCTGGACTCCCTTTTCTTTCTGCTATTATTTCATTTCCTACATCCAGCAAAAAGGAAAGTTTAGAGTTTAAGGGATACGGCAACCAGCTCTATTCACAGTGGAGGGAAGCACACGGTTGATCATTTTGCCAGTAACAATTCCCTGGTATAAATTTGCACCTACAAAATTTGGTTGATACAGAGGTAGCCAGAAGGTATTATTGTAGTCAATGATAGAATTGTTGATGATAGAAGTCTCCAATAAGGAAATTATCACAAGATTTCTAAAACTGGGAAGTGATAAGTGCCCAAACAAGCCATTAAAGATTTACATATTAATGAGCAGAAACAGAGTAATTATGGGCATACTTGCATTGTAATATTAAAAAATGTTTTATAAGAAAACCATGATATCCTCATAAGGAGCACTTGTAAATTTTCATAAAGATCTCTGCATTCCAAATCTTTAATTTTAGGTGTTCTATGGAGCAATAATTTTGATTTTCCAATGAATAATAATATAAAACCTTAGGGTTAAAAAATAGTATTTCTAAAATTATTTTAGGAGGCCAGGGATCCAATACATCAATAAAAATCAGTGTTTAACCAACCAAACAATAATAGCAAAACAAAACAAAAACCAGATGGGTAAAATATCTTCAATTTATCTAATTTAAAATTCTCTCAAGTATATACAAAACATTCCTCCCGAACTAAGTGACAGGTGTGGGATGGGATAGGTTCCCCAGGTGAGAAAATAAAGTCTGCTGTATTACAGCAAATGCCACAAACAAAAGGAAGGCATAATAAATGAGACTTGGAGGGAACACTCTGTAACTTGTATAAATGTCTATCTGCTGTGCTGTACATCTAAAACTAATACAAAATAAGTGTTGAATGCAAAATGTAAGCAAAAAATAAAATTTAAAAAAGCTCTAAAAAATAAAAAGACTCCAAAGACATACATATTTAAAGCAGAAATATTTATCATTTGTGTCATTATACTGTTATGTCTCCTCAAGGATAAGTTATTGTTTTTTAAAATAACAAAAGTTTCAGAAACAAAGTGAAAACTAACTTCATTTGAAACAGGGATCATTAATTATGCAATTTTACACAGATTCTGGTATGTTCAGTAAACTTGGCTAGCCACTATCACAATGAGTCAGCATTTGTTCAGAGCTCATATTCGTGTTAGATCATATACAAAACAGGTTTCCAATTTTAATTAGCCAAGGAGAGGACCAATTCTCAAATTAATCTATGTTTATTTCCCCCCCAGGACTAGCAAGTTTTAAAAATTGTAAAAATGTTTAGCATATTGATATGCTCTAAAATTTACAAGTTATATAATGTTTATATTTTTGCAGGGCCATAAATAACACAGACTTGTGTGACTCCTTCATATAAGGTACAATTGAAAACCTCCCAGGACCTTAAACAGCAGAAAACATTAAATCAGATTTTAAAATGACAAATAATTTAAGGCTAAAATATTTGGTATTAATAATGCCAGTAGCCTTCCTAGCCTAATAAATTAAACATGCACAAGAACTACAACTTTGAACAAAACATCACAATTTTATCAGATATATAGGTATGTATGCATGTGTGTGTGTTCATATATATGTGTATATGTATATATCCATATATACTATACATATACATATACATATATTTATATATATATATATATATATATAGGTTTATCACCCTGAAAGGTGTCCATTCATGTTTGGCTTAATACATATGTTAGAAATGTCATGGAAAGTACTTCTTTAAATATATATATGGTTTTTTCCAGAATATACAATATAAATATACCATATATAAATCATGCCATAAAACTAAATGCAAAAATTGCACATTATTGCATGCATGATGTGATAATACATGCCCATTAATAAGAATTTTCTTGTGATGTCCTCCCTTTACAAATTTTTCTTTCTGCACAATTAGCAATACTTGAAAATTAAGGTTTCTCAAATAAGCATATCTGAC
The DNA here is from genome assembly GCF_036850765.1 of Saccopteryx bilineata. NCBI lineage: Eukaryota > Metazoa > Chordata > Mammalia > Chiroptera > Emballonuridae > Saccopteryx > Saccopteryx bilineata. Next base: position 82,835,628 of record NC_089494.1, read on the forward strand.
TGGGAGGAAATGTACCTTTCAGATTCCTTAGAGAGGATTACCTCATCAGCCAAATATGAGATTATTACTAAATAAAACAGTACATAATGCCTAAGGGGGTATTTGTTATGTAAATCGATCAGAGTTCATTTTTCTTAACTTGGCTGGAAGATTTCCTTCCATCCTTGCTGCTCCCCCGGCCATCTTTTGAAGCTTTGGTGGCAAATCAGCCACTGACTGGCTCATGGGATCAGACAGCATCTTGGTGGTTTTAGATACCAGTTTTTCTTCTGAGTTGCCGGGAACTGAACTTATTCGTTGAAGTTTCATGGGCAAATCTCCCAAGCTGTAGGCTTTTTCTGAAGTTGTAGAACTCATCCTCAAAAGTTTTTTGGGAAAGTCTTCTCTTCCGGTAATTTTCTGTAGCTTTGATGGAAGTTTTGTACTAATGTCTTCTAGTCCATCTAAGCATTCCACAGAATTATGTCTTTCTTTGCTGTTAGTTATGGCTGGTGCTATTAAGGGGGATGACATAAGAAGCATTTCCTCCTGTTCTTTCACACTGTAAGGTGGGGTGGGGACTTCAAATGTTGCATGAAACTGGGAATAATCAACTTTAAAAAACCCTTCTTCTAAGGAAATTACAGGAAAGAAACGATGACCCCAAAGAACTTCATCTTCAGTGTATGATGTTCGAGCTTGACAAGTCATTCCTACAAGCAAAAAAGAAAATCCTTGATAAATTAGGCATAATGGAAGCACAAGTAAAGCTATTTGCACTAAAGAATTTATCTAGCTTTCTTCTTTAAGTTATGGGCTGATCTGAGTAAAATAAGTAAAAAAATACATTAAAATTTTTTCTGAGTTGTCAGCTTAAAGGGATATATACTTCTTCCCATGAAAAACATGGGACACTGTTACTTTCATATTTAGAGTATAGTACATCAAAAGCATAATTAATTTTATTTACCATAAACCAAAATAAAAAGGCATTGAGTAAAAATAACACATGTGTCTACATAAGGAAATAAGAGAAATCAGATAATCATTTTCCATCATTCAAGAGGCAATGTGATATATGAAACACACCTGTCTTTGAATCCAAATATTACCACTGTGTAAACTTAGAAAAGATACTTAACAGAACATCACTTTCCTATTCAGTAAAGTAAAGCATGGAAAATAACACCTGTGCCACAGAACTGCTGTAAGTATAATATATAATAACATGTACAGAAATGTAAAATGTGTTGTATAATGTCTACACAGTTTTCTCTAATAAATGATAGCAATTAAACTAACCTGAGTATTTGCTAACTATATAAAAGTTGAAAATATTGCTATGTTGGATAATGGGAAGCCATTGTGGTGGTTCCGTTCTTCTGGACCTTTAAGGCCATAATAAACTTTGCTCAAGGTTAAGAAATCTATATGCTTAAAATCGGTAATCTGGCCATGTGATGTTTTAAGTTCTATTCCTGCTGTGAGAATCTCTGAATTGATGCTGGATGTCAAATGTCAAATTTTGGTATTTATTTATTCTATTGCTAGAATATTTGCCTCCTGCTAGTCTGATTTACTCAATTGTGTTCTCTTCATAAATCATATAGTTAGACTGAGTTACTATTATATGAATCAACCTCTTAATATTCATTGTGTGAAGACTGAAAGTCTATGAATAAATTAAAACCATATATCACATTTCAGTTTTAATAAAAAGACACAATTTCTTTAAGTTGCAAAATTCACTACTTTTCTCTACCTTTATATTCAGACGTCCATTAGAGGTTATTGCACTGATAGATGATTTTTTTTAAAAAATGTACTCTTCAATAACTAAATGTAATTTAAACAATGACAGTCTTTCTTCATTTGAATACTCCCTCTGTCGCTTTATAAATAATTTCCACTGTGTTTAAGTCTGGACTAGTTAAGATAAAGGGATATTTTATCTTTTTCCTCCAATTAGTAATTACATCTACAATACTTAGAATAAGATGCATAATTTAAGACCCATATTAAAGATACATTTTTCATTGATCCTTTCCAAAATCTTGTCTTATATTATTATCAGTTATATATACCACCAAGGAAAAAGTTGTTGCCATTTATAGTACTGTCCTTTTTCCAGAAAGTTTTTAATGAAACTTATGTAGAAAATCAAGTACTGTGTTATATATTCTCAAGTACTGTGTTATGTATTCTCTCTACGTTATTTAAATCCACAATATCATTCTGATATGAAAATATTCTTATGTACATTTTTAAAATAAGAAATATAGTGCACAAAGAGATTAAATCTCTTGATCTTTCTTGGAAATAGATCTAGGAAGGTGTAGCAAAAAAAAAGATGTCAGTATTGTTCTAATTTCTGGGGGTTTTTGCTGTTTCTTTTTATTTTGCCATGTCTTTTTTTTGTTAAGAACCCAATTCTAAACAATCTATCAATTTAAGTGTCACAGTGGAATCTGATAGTGATGAAATTATCAGTCTAGATAATCAATATTATATCAGGATCTAAATCAGGGGTAGTCAACCTTTTTATACCTACTGCCCACTTTTGTATCTCTGTTAGTAGTAAAATTTTCTAACCACCCACCGGATCCACAGTAATGGTGATTTATAAAGTAGGGAAATAACTTTACTTTATAAAATTTATAAAGCAGAGTTACAGCAAGTTAAAGCATATAATAATAATTACTTACCAAGTTACTTTATGTCAGATGTTTACTAAGTTTGGCAGAATAAATCTTTATAAAACAACTTACTATAGTTAAATCTATCTTTTTATTTATACTTTGGTTGCTCTGCTACTGCCCACCATGAAAGCTGGAATGCCCACTACTGGGCAGTAGGGACCAGGTTGACTACCACTGATCTAGATAATCAATATTATATCAGGAATAGCCCCCAAAATATTTATATATGAATATAACAATATTAGTTTAAGAAGTACTTTGTAATTTTTTTAGACATACACACTGTAATGTTCTGTAACTTCAAACCATTTTCTTTTTTTTTTTTTTTTTCATTTTTCCGAAGCTGGAAACAGGGAGGCAGTCAGACAGACTCCCGCACGCGCCCGACCGGGATCCACCCGGCATGCCCACCAGGGGGCGATGTTCTGCCCCTCTGGGGCGTCACTTTGTTGCATCCAGAGCCATTCTAGCGCCTGAGGCAGAGGCCACAGAGCCATCCCCAGCGCCCAGGCCATCTTTGCTCCAATGGAGCCTCGGCTGCGGGAGGGGAAGAGAGAGACGGAGAGGAAGGAGAGGGGGAGGGGTGGAGAAGCAGATGGGTGCCTCTCCTGTGTGCCCTGGCCAGGAATCGAACCCGGGACTCCTGCATGCCAGGCTGAAGCTCTATCGCTGAGCCAACCGGCCAGGGCCCTCAAACCATTTTCTAATCTCAACCTAGTTTATAAGAAAAAAATACAAATCACTTATTCAGAAAAAATAAAAAATATATTTCCTGATATATTTACTAGATTTTATTTTGAGAATTTTATATCCAACAAAACACCTAAAATGAACAAATGTTTAAGTTTCTATCAATTAAGATATAAAATAATAAATCAAAATATCCTTTATTTGTTTAATTGAGAATTATCCTTTATCTCTAAAAGTGATGACTGAGTATATATAATTATTTCTTGTATATATTGAGTTGAACTAAGTTTAGATCATGAGTTTGTTCAATTATTTCTAACAATAGAATAAACATTGAAACAAGGTGAATACTATTGCCATCTTAACCCATTTAATTGTAATGACATTTTGTTCACATAAAGAAAAAGATATGAAATTAAAAATCATAATTCTGATCCCATTATTTGCCATTATAACATAACACAGAGGAGTGGAAAATAAAAACTTACTAAATTATTATGGCATTTAAAGTACAGTGACATCTACAATGAAAGCAGGTTATTACAAATGTTTATTCACATAAAAATACCCATTGGCATTGTTACTCAAATATCAGTGGATGTTTTTGTCTGAAAGGTAAGGTAGAGATTTTATTCTACTATATGAAATTAGTTCTACTTCCTTCCATTCCAAACTACAACTTGTGAGGCAACATGTCAATTCCACTGCTAAATAGCACGTGAAAATCACCTAAAATTCTGGGATCCAGTTTTATCTTTTACAAAGGAGAGATAGCAATGCCCTCCCTTACAATGCTGTTGAGAACTTGGGATAAGTCAAGTGCACAGAACAGTGCTTGGTTTTAGGCAATGCTATTTTTATCATTCTGTAGTGATTACTTGCAATTCTTGTTCTTCCTGGAAATTAGTGATATTGTATTAATATAAGGGAAGAATTCTGATTCATCAGTCATTTGTCCCATATGAGAAAATTAAATTTAAAAATCACTAGATATCAGACAGCAATTCTCTTTTTTAAAATGGTCAATTAAACATTCAACATGTTTTAAAATATAGAAAACAATACATTATTTCTATTACCAACATTTAGGGTTTCTCAATATTTTCCACCCTGGTTATCTCTAATAGCAGGAGAGATTAAGTGTGGCATGTTGGGTATATTAAAAAGGTCTGCAGCAAGCTCAGTTTCTGAATCCATTAGAATATTTTGGCAATTATACTAAGAATATTTGACAGAACTTTAACTTTTGTTTGTTCTTCTGCTGTTCCCTTTACACTTTTATTAGGTGTAGTTACACAAATATCAGACATTTCAACTTTAATAAAATCATAGTTACTTTATACATGGTTTCACCTCAGAATATTAATGTGCAATCAACTCATAGATAATGATATAAAAGCATTAGAAACTAGAAAACCAGGAAAACGTCTATGATGGTCAGACTGCAGTTAGACAATGTCTTAACATAACATGTAATTGAGAGACTACTTCTCTTTACAAATATTATCCCAAAATGGTGTTAAAAAATAAAATACACATTTAATTTAAGATTTAAAATAAATATAATTCTGTCTTCTAAGAACATGTATGTATCATAGTGTTCTTCCATCTCGAATGTGTTATTTTATATTTCTTACTCTAATCCCAATTATTTTAAAATAATCCATGCTTGAATTTATAATTGCAGATGCCATCAGAATCAAAATAAATGCAGGTAAATAGCATTATTCAAAGTGTACTATATAGATTGCATCTCTTAACTGGCAATGCAATTGGCATGTTTTAACCAGATTCCAGACTTGAACAAATGTGATGAAAATCAACACAAGCTCATCTCTGTGGAAACTGGCAAAGCAACAGATGTTGCTACTGGAAATAGCTAGGACTTTTGAATCCTTAGATGAAAAACATTTTCTGAAAAAAAAATTTATTCTATGCACTGATTCATGGGTAAAATGGCTATATATTATTGTTTAATCATCTAATTTATTCCAGCATCAGTGTGTCAATCTAAAAAAAACCCCAGAAGAAATGTAGCCTAACTTTTCATTGCTGACTTCTCCCTTTCCTGATTCTGCCTTTATACCATGCTATTATGCTCCTCTCTTTAACTGAATTGAATGTTCATTCAAATAAAAGGCCTGAAAGCTTTTCAAGTGAACATGACAAAGCAAATTATTATTTGACAAGTCCTTAATTAACCTTTCAGAATACTTCTAACTTAGTCTATCCTGGTCAGTGATGGCACATATGTTACCTACATGAGTTGACTAGGAGATGGTTAAATACAATATAACCAGACCCAGGGGAATGTCTGAATGTTGTGACACAGAAACTATCAAACAACCAATAACTTCTGCATAGAGAAGGCTTTATCTTAACCTTACTATACAGCAGGGGTCCCCAAACATTTTACACAGGGGGCCAGTTCACCATCCCTCAGACCGTTGGAGGGCCGGACTACAAAAAAAACTATGAACAAATCCCTATGCACACTGCACATATCTTATTTTAAAGTAAAAAAACAAAACAGGAAGAAATACAATATTTAAAATAACAAACAAGTAAATTTAAATCAACAAACTGAGCAGTATTTCAATGGGAACTATGCTCCTCCACTGACCACCAATGAAAGAGGTGCCCCTTCCAGAAGTGCGGCGGGGGCCAGATAAATGGCCTCAAGGGGCCGCATGTGGCCCGCGGGCCGTAGTTTGGGGACCCCTGCTATACAGGTTACAAAGTGAGAGAGAGATTGGGTGTGGGGAGAAGGAGGGAGACTGGGGTAGAGGCCAGAGGGGTTGGGAAGAGAATTCTCTTATAATGGTTGTGTTTATCATGTGTGAACTAAATGAAAGGAGGAGGGAGCAAATCTTCAATTAAGTCATGTAATAATAATACATTATATTGCTATAGGGCTTACTATGTGCAAGTGTTTTTCTAAGCACAACTCTGTAAATTAAAGCCTGATGCCACTGGTTTCACAAAGATATTGTGAGTATTGGATCAAATTAATTAATATATATAAATTGCATGCACAATAAGTATTGGTCATTTTCACCCAGAAGAGAATTATGGGCAGGCTATATTACTATTCTACAAATTTTATTATACACACACTCACATTCACACACATAACTGCAAAATTCAGCCAAATAATATATTCTTTTATTCCTTAAATTTTCCTCGTTGTCTATTTTTTCTTCAAATGGGCTGTGGTTTTTATAACTGAAGTGACTAATAGCTTAATATGCATGTGCTATATTACAAAGTAATTTTCTAGACTGCTCTATGTATTACTCTCAGGATTACTGAATAAGGTCTGTAGCTGTTTCTTTCCCAATGTACTTCCAAAATTTCATGCCCCACCAAGATAAAACAACTATAAAGGTTTAGTTGGCATTCTCTGCATAGTCTCTACTGTGTTGAACTGAACTGAACCCTAATTTAAAGGATAAACTTTTTGAGAATATGATGCTTATTTTTTGTTTTACTCTTGTTTATAAGACATAAAGACACTATGTTCTCCACAATACTTTTAAGGTTGTGGCATCAAGCTCCTCTAGGATATAGAGGAGCAAACAGCCTTGCAACCTATACAAATTCTTCCCAGAAACTTCAGTTTACAAATAGGTGGAATCACTTTAAAGCTCAATACATTCTGTTCAAATAGACTTTTAGAGAGGAGTATAGGTTTCTGGCATGTAGTCAACCCAGTATTATCATCTATTATTTACAAGCACTTGGTCTTTCAATGTGTTCTCATATATCAGTTTGCCATTATTGCTTAAGCTAGGTCAAAAAAATTCAAAAAATTAATAACAAAATACAGTCAAGAAGCAAAACCTAATTATATGTTAAAAATAAAATATCAATAAAAGACTTAGTAACAGATATTTTAAGTAGAATACTTTCAGTTTCTTAGTTCTCAGAAGAACAAAGGAAAGGAAAGTAGATTTTTAACCATAATCCCTAGAACATGTTAGAATCCTAAAAAATGAATATAAGTACAGTTGATATTAAGGTCAATAGCAGATTGAAAATATGATAGGGAATTCATGATCATACTGCTAAAAATATATTTGAGGGTCTCAGGGTAATATTAAGCAAAAGAACATGGACTTTGAATATAAACTTGAAATTATTGCTATTTTAATCATAGAGTTTTCATAGACATTTGGGCTTATTATTTAAGTTATCTGAACCTTGACTGATAAGATATGGACAGAAATAAGGGATAATAATATGTAATTTATAGGGTTATTACAGTTAAAATTGTATTTAATGATATTACCATACTACCTAGTAAAACAATAAGTAATAATTGGTAGCTATTATCAACCATTATTATTATCGGGGTTCCAATTAATTAAAGTTCATCTTAGATATATTTCAATTCTTTAGAGAGTAATTTATTTCTTAGAATCAACTTAAAGCAAATAAAATACTTTTCAGTTTGATAAGTTCTATTGATTGATATAAACCATAACATCTATAGACTGAAGAAAGGCCTATCGATAAACACATTATGAACTGAGTCAATTCTAGCTTGGTCAACTTGATCTGCCCTGCACCAATATGGCTAGCTTTACAGTAGCAACCACTTCCCTCAAAATACAGTTAACTTCTGCTGCATGACCTTCAGCTCTCCGCTCTGACTTTATACAGAATAGAAGTATGACAGAATTTTCCCAGTACCCTTTCAACTGATTATCGTTCCCTAACCCAACAATGGAAATGTTTCATTCTTAGCACACCTCTTTATCTTTCCCTTCATGGTATCTACTTAAACATGTTTCCCTGCACTGTCAATTACAGAACCAAAACAATAGCAACCTAAATTCATTTATGCTATTGTTTTCTCCTACAAAAAAATGATTTTTAGCATCCAAAATCTCTTAATAAGATAGGTTTAATGTAATCCAAATACTGTTTGAGAATACCTCATATTATAACACTGACATTGCAAAGATATTTTTCAAAGAGAAAATATAAAAAATTTCTAGCTTCAAATAAAATAGAACATCTTTCAGATAACACTGGAATTTAATTATTTTGGTGAACATGATTCCTAGTCATAGAGAAGAAAACCTTTTGAAATAGTATCTGAAGCAATAACACACATGTCAACTTTTAAAAAATGTTATGTATCAAATACAATAATTAAATGCTTAGATTAATCCCTGCTTTTAAAAGATACTCTTAAAACTTTGATTTAAAATATAAATTCATAACAATTTTTTTGTTGTATTATAGTTGAAATAGGTTGAAATTCACAGGTTGAAATCCTAACCCCTAATATGATAGCATTAGAAGGTGGGACCTTCTGTGTGATATTTAAACAAAATAAATAGATAAATTTAAACAAGAAATAAACAACAAACACCCAAATTACTAGTATGCCTTTATAGTTCCTTCAAAATTTAGCTTTAAGTTACTATTACAGTTTTATCTCTAAAAAAACATTAACAATAACTACAGCAATACATGCCAGATTCTGCTTTCTGTTATATATATTATCATACAATTCTCTATCACTCTAAGAAGTGTATAATCTTTATTATATGCGGCTTAAGTGTCTGTTTGTTGCCGATAGCTTATTGGTTGCTTGAGTAACTGTACTAGCCAATGGGGTGAAGTTGCCACGGCATTCAAATAGTCCCGCCTTCTGGCATGCCACCTCACAAATTGAGGTTAAAGATTGGAGCAATTATTATGCTGTTAAGAAATCTTAACACCAGAAGGGGTCTTTGCAATGGTATAAGACTAGAGGTTCTCCGATTGAAAAATAATGTCATAATAGCTAAGTCTTTGACTGGCTCCTCTAAAGGTGAAATACATGTCATTCCAATAATTGATTTGGCTCCATCTCAAACAGGGTTGCCATTTCAATTGAGACGTAGACAATTTCCTGTAAAACTTGCCTTTGCTATGACCATCAATAAGTCTCAGGGCCAAACGCTTAAGCATGTTGGCATTTTTTTTTACCTGAGCCTGCATTTGGACACGGTCAACTTTATGTTGCCTGTTCAAGAATTCATGAAAGAATGGACATAAAATTAAAAATAATTGATGGTCCTCTGCAAGGTGAGCTTAAAAATGATGGAAAGATCTACACAAGAAATGTTGTGTACAAAGAGATCTTTGACATGTGAATTAACATTTTATTATTTAAATCACCTTTATTTATTGAGCTAGCAGTGGCTCTTAAGAAATGTACCACCAGTGGTTTCCTTCATTGCACTCTACTTTAAGCAATTAAGCAAGTAGAAGGGGGAAACCCCATGGGGCAGTAAGCAAAGGGGCGTCCTTGCCGCCTGCCCTGGGTTTTCAGTTTGAATTAGCAGACACCTTTGCACAAATCATTTTAATTACAATTTATAATATCTAGAACAGTGGTCATTTTGTATGACCGCCGGGCTTTCTAGTATATATTGGATATATATAATAATAATACTGATATATCAAGAGGAAAATATCTTGTTCAACATAATATTACAAAAGATGCTGTAGTCAAGATATAAACTCAAGTTTTCTAATTCCAAAGCCAGCTTTGTTGACCTCTATACTATTCTGTCTTATTTTCTTGAATGGACAACTTTCCCATTAGTAATTATTCTTTCCTATGCATGTTTCTTGGTCCTTGAAGTTGTGACTGCTTGAGATACCCTCTTACATCTCTCTACCTGTTGACATAATTCCTCATGTTCAAAGTTCAGATCACAAACCATTAATACTATGAAGCTTTTTCTTTTTATATTTTAATTTATGGACTTTTAAATACATCATATTGTCATGCACACACATGTGCATGCATAGACACACACACATTCCCCATTGTCTAAGTACTGTACTCAGAGACACACATAATTAAATTCAATGAGAAATAATACTTAACATTTATTAATTCATGAAACATCTTCATTCTTCCGGGCACTCTTCTAGGTTCTGAATTATAAGGTGCTATGGCAACAGAAACAAGGATGAACCCTCTCAAATTCATGTTTAAACTTAGTCTTGCAAATGACTAACAGCCACAGACACACAGTCCATATCCACAATGTAAGAAAAACACATTCTGAGGTGGAGAAAGACATTTACACACATTCTGTTGTACAAAGGTACAACCAGTTATACCTGAGTTTAGAACACAGTTTCTATTTGCTCATTCGTTGCAGTTAAAGAACAAAACTCTTAAGAGAACACTTATCCACCTTGGCATCTCTAGTATCCAACATTGTGACAGGTATTAGATTCTCAATGAATTCTTGAGGAGAGATGGTAGGAGAAATGAAGGAAGAGGAAGAATGGAAATGTTAAAAATATCTGTGTAAGAGAAGTCAACTTCTATACACATTAGTAATCTATTCACCACTAGGAGTGATTGTCACTGACAAGGGATATAATTGTTCATGATATAAGTATTTGTAATATGTCCATTTTGATTATTTTCTATGCTTTTAAAGTGAGGTTCTCTTAATGAGTTCAACTCATGAACTCCAAAATTGGTTTTGAAATATTTATACTAAAATCTTATACTGATTAGTGAAGTTGGGATGGATTATCAAAGTAAATTATATACAAATGACCCTTTTACAAAAAAGACACATTTGCTAATAAATTGTATTCAAAGATAATCCAGTTAGTTTATAATGTTACTTTTGTGAAATTATATACCAATGCTTTGTCTACATACATTTACTGGAGAGATTAGATTTATCTGCAATGAATTATTAAACAACATAACTAAATTAGTTAAATATTATGATACACTTGCATACTTGATCTCTAGTTAAATATAAAGTTTGGGGAAATTTCTATCTTTATTGCAACTATACCTGATCACCTTATAAAATGTAGTAGGCCAATTTTTAACCTGAAAATTTAAAACTTTTTTTCACCTAATTTATGAAGCTCACTTTTATATAGGCTACTATATCTTTTTAATCACAAGCTATAGCTATTTTTTTAACATCTTTTTTTTGGCAGAAATTCAAATACATTCTGTTTGCCTGCAGGCTTAGAACAGAGCCTGAATAAATATTTGCAATTCAGCAGTTGTTCCAGTTCTACGCTTTGCAGTAAAAGGTCAGAGAATTTCACTTCTAATTTTGCTATGTTATTTATAGAGTGTAAATGAAAACTAGAGTCCTTATAATTGTATAAAAACTATTACTGAGTGTATTTTATTTTAGGTGTGATAATGACACCTCACAGCAATAATCACAAATATAAGATATTTTAGTACCTCTATTTTAAAAAAGAAAAATAATTGGTTTGAACATGTTTATACAAGTCTTATGGAAGAATTAAATTTTCTGCCATGATATAAATATGTATTTAAAAGTCAAACTATTAAGAGTTTCCCAAGTTACATAATTTTCATCTCTTTAGATAGTATTTTAATTTATTTCAATTAAAAAATCATTTAAAGGAAAAAAGAAGTCAAAGATATGAAAATGTCGGGGAAAATTGCACTTGAACTGCAAACAGTAAATTCCTTAAATTTGACGTTTGCTAAAAGCAAATGATTGTAAAACTCTGTAAGTTCTTGCTAAACTATAACTCCACTCCTAAAACAGCCTAGATTTTCTCCTCAGGTTTAAATGATACATGAACTGTCAAGAAATATTCTGTTAATGTAGAGAGCCAAGGTCTAAGAGTAAAATTCTGAACTAGTCTCCGAACTTCTGGGGAACTTTTATCATATATATCTTTGCAGAATGTTATGTTCTTTATAAAAAGAATTATTTATAACATATAGATGATGCTGATATAAAATACATAAGACTGCTTAATATTCAAAGGCTTATTTAATTACAAAAAATACAGCCAAGGTCTAAACAAGGAAGGGAGAAAAAAAGGAAAAAAGGCAAGTGAGTTAATCCATTTAAAATATGGAAAATCAAACCTTCCAGCCAGATGCCCACTTAAGAATTAGAAGATAGAATTCATACCTGGTATAGAACAGACTCATTTGTGGCCATACGTATCCACAAACATCAATTTTTGTGTTGTTCATAATCAAATACATTTTATTTACTCTACCAATTTTAATAGACTTTTTGAACAATAACGACTAGAAAGTAGCTTAATGTTATGCAGTCATTTTATTTCAAGATATAATATATATTTTACTCTGGCTGATAAACACTCCAAAAGTTAACAAAGTAATATTTCATTTGATTGACATAAAAATATAGGAACTGTGTTTGATTAAATCCTTTTTTCCATATAGTGACATAAAAGCATCCAAAATTATTCTGAGACTAATTCACTCACTAATTCATGTCTTTATTTAACTAAAACTTTGCACAAAGAAATAACAGAAATTTGCATTTAAGGGATGAGTCAAAAGTAATATTTTTAGTGAAATAAAAAGGAAAATTATTTGAAGTAATGATTTTTTTAAAAAATGGGAATGGAAGCTAATTGGCAGAAATGATGAGAAATAAGTTTTGTTTCAGATATAGTATTATAAAGTAATATAGCTAATCCAAAGCAGTAGTATCATCTAGTATAAATTGCACATGTGTTCTAGAATCTCTGTTAAAATATTTAAATAAACTATTTTGTTTTCAAAATTCCTGTGGAATAGTTACTATCTTCTTTTTCAGATGATAAATTTGTACCTAAAAAATGAGCAAAAGGTCTGAACAGAAACTTTGTCAAAGATGTACAAATTGCAATTAATCAAATGAAAAGATGCTTCACATATATCATCAGAGAATTGAAAATGAAAACATAAGATACCATTAATCTGGAACACTGGCAACAACAAATGCTGATGAAGATGTGGAAGAATAGGAACTCTCATTCATAGTTGGTACAAATGCAAAATGGTACAGCCACTTTGGAAGACAGTTTAGTGGTTTCTTACAAAACTAAATATGCTATTACCATATGATCCAGCAACTGGGTTCTTTGGAATTTACCCAAATTAGTTGAAAAATTTATGTCTACATAAAAAATTTAAACACAAGTGGAAGCAACCCATGTGTTCTTCAATGGTTCAATGGAGAAACAAACTGACGTATATCAATACATGTATATTGTATATCAATACAATATTGTATATCAATACAATAACTGGAATGTTGTTCAATGAGTGAGCTATTGAGCCATGAAAATATATGAAGTAATCTTAAATGCATATTACTAAGTAAAAGAAACAAATCTGAAAAAGTTACAGACTGCACGATTTCAACTATGTGACATTCCAGAAAAGGCAAAGATGAAGATTAAAAAGATCAGTGATTACCACCGTTTGGGAATAAATAGGTGGTATGTGGTATTTTTAGAGTGAAACTATTTTGTATGGTACTTTAATAGTGGATACATGTCATTACACATTTTTTAAGCCTGAGGACGCCCAATTTAGAGAATGAACCTAGTGTAATCTACGGTCATAGGTTTATAATTATGTGCACTTGTTGGCTCATGGATTATAACAAAAGCATCACCCTGGGGTTTGACATTGATGGTGAACAAGGTTGTTTGTGTGTGTGTGTGTGTGGCTATTCATGGGGAGAAGGGGATGTATAGAAACCCTGTATTTTCTGTTCAATTTTACTGTGCATTCTAAAATAAATATTATTGACAAACAACTATAAATTTTAAAAAATTTAAATATAAACAAAAATGCCAGTTCCCTAATAGAAGTTAAATAATGTGCTCAAGGTCTCACAGCTGGTAAGTGATAGAGCAGGTTGCTTCTGTCTTAGGAGTTAATTATTCAGCATCTCAGGAGTCCTTTATCATACTTACAAGCTACATAGATTTTGAGCATTCTACTATACTGTAAAAGTAGAACAATAAACACCAATGTGTACGGTGAAAAAAAAACTACTGATATCTAGATTTACCACCAAATATGTTTTCTTCACCAACAATTTCTAAATTTTGATTGTAGTGCATAAAACCATAAATCAAGGTTTTAAAATTTTTAAAAATTATTTTTTAAGAAAACTACTTTTAAGGGTGAAATGAGAAGTCATCATATTTTATTATTTTTAAACATCACCCTGCTTTGTTGTTCTTAAATTTATATATTCTAAACACCCTGTCATCACGTTAGGCAATATATAGTCTATTCACATAAGTGCAAATAAGAGACAGATTTAACAGTGGGCACATAAGGTGCGCATCCTGGGACCCTCCTTCTGAAAGGCCCAGTAAAACCCCAACTTTACACTCTTTTCTAATGTGAGGGGCCCAATATTTTTCTCTGCGCCTGTGGCCTCTACTGACCTTAATCTGCCTCTGGCACAAATAGGTACATCTGTTTGATGTGCCTTTATTTTATTTCCATTAAATGAATGGAGGCAAGAAATACGCATATTTTCTATGTAGTCTAAGCTAATTTCCAAAACCTAAGTCTAATGTCAAAGTTTCCATAAATACATAATTATATAATACTTCTTTAAAAATATAAAGAAAATTCCTCCTCTGTAATTTAAAATCATCCATTTCCTCTAATGCTGAAATCGTTCAGCTTTTTTTAATCTGCTTCTTTTCTCAAGTAATATGTTGTTTTCTTAATCTTTCTTTGGACATCAATTCTTTAAATGCGTACTTATCTAACAAATGGTGGAAAAAGTAGAGTTTACAATAAATACTATTATATAAGATTTAAGTCTAGGATAGGCAATTATGAGCACGTTAGTATCTTAACGGACTAATGTTCTCATCATCATAAAAGAAGGGAAATTACATGAAGAGAAACAGAAAGTACACGTTCAAAACTACAGTTTGCCAGATGTAGATTTAACATGATACTTATGAAAATTAAGCTTCAAAGGCTTTCACTAGCAGAGGTGTTTTTGTTTTCATAATTTAATTTCATAATATTGTAGTTCTTTTTGTTTGTTTTTTGTTAAAGAGAACTATCTAAATTATGGAGTCATTCAACTCTACTTAGATTTGCTCCTTCAGAGCGCAGTAACGTGATCAAAGGAAGGTTCACAACTTAGACTGTAGGCACAATTAAAAAGATGTGTCATTACCTTGGTGAGATTTCATAATTCAACTGTCTTTGATATTGATTAACTTTAGAAAGAGATTATACATTGTATACCTTTTATAGACATTCCTTATTTCCCCTGAAGTCCACATCCCATCTGTAGAAATTGACTATTGCACACTGTTTCTTAAACTGTTATCATGCTCCACTACCCCACAGCGGGTCCAAAAAACAGCCTCTCACACACCTGGCAATTATCTTGGCTAAGAAACCTTCCTCACAATTATTCTTCTTTTTCATTGGAAGACTGGATAAATGGTGTCTAATATTTACATTCAGGGACCTAGTACTTATTATACAAAACTATTAGTTTTTTTTTTTTTAAGTGAGGGGTAGGGAGGCAGAGAGACAGACTCCTGCATGTGCCCCACCTGGAATCCACCTGGCAAGTCCCCTCCATGGCGATTCTATGCCCATTTGGGGCCACTGCTCTGTTGCTTGGCAACCAAGTTACTTTAGCATCTGAGGCAAGGTCATGTTCCATCCTCAGCACCCAGAGCCAACTTGCTCAAACCATTCAACCCATGGCTTCAAGATGAGAAGAGAGGGCAGAGTGGAGAAGCAGATGGTCACTTCTCCTGTGTGCCCAGACTATAAATCAAATTCAGAACTTCCAAACTCAAGGTGGACACTCAACCACTATACAAAACTACTTCTATAGTGAAAGGTTATCTTTTATCCATTTCCTTGGAATGCTAAAACCTTCTATCAGACAAGGAGTATTTGGTGTTGTACACTGAGGGAAAATTGAACTTATCACCTGAAAAGAATGTGCTACTCCACTCAGAGGGGGGTTACTGATGTGCTTCATCACAGGCTGTGACACTGTCTGATAGTATTTTGTAGAAATTACCTTGACTGTTCTGTAGAGAAAAAAATATGATCACCACAAGACTGAAGCAAGTACAGCAGTTAGGAAGCTGTGGTAAAAGACAATGACCAAACAAGTGGCTGTGAAGACACATCAAAAAAATATTTATTTAAGAGGCAAATTTAACTAGACTTGAAAACTGATTGGATTTAGAAGGTTGAGAAAGACTGGCAACCAACAATTTCTTTTGAGTCAGAAAGAGGAGTAGATAGGGACAGACAGACAGGAACGGAGAGAGATGAGATGCATCAATCATCAGTTTTCTTGTTGTGACACCTTAGTTGTTCATTGATTGCTTATGAGAATATGTGTCTTAACTGGGGGGCTACAGCAGACCAAGTGACTCCTTGCTAGAGTCAGCGAGCTTGGGTCCAAGCTGGTGAGCTTTGCTCAAACCAGATGAGCCTGCGCTCAAGCTGGCGACCATGGGGTCTCGAACCTGGGTCCTCCACATCCCAGTCCGACGCTCTATCCACTGCGCCACTGCCTGATCAGGCCCAACAATTTCTTTTTATTAGAATGATGAAGATAAACATACCATGAAATTTTACTTGTATTTCCTTAAAAAAAGGGGAAGATAAAAATAGTGAGTTAAATCTTATCCTTTTGTTTTCTGAACTCTCGGATTAAATTTGTCAGCCAGTTTTGTAGCCTCATGCCTGCCAATTTATAGTCCTAGCAGCCGTAGCATGAGGAAAATAGTCATCTTCGTCTAAGCATTAAACTAACAACAATTACTTCATCCTAAACTGTCTCTCCATTCTGCTAAGCTCAAAAGAAATGTTATGACCGAAATGTCACCTCAAATCTCGTTTCTATATCTGGCATTAATTTCATTAATTACAGCTTCTTTGTTCTACTCCTGATCTGCTGACAGAGCACTGGCTGGGTCTCAGCCAACTAATCAGATTAAAAAAATACATGATGTGCATCTTAACACAATTGTTTCTCTAAGGCTTTTTTCTGAACACATAGGTATCAATAATCTTTCAGTGATTTGATGATGTTAAAATATAGTTTTAACTTTCCTATAATTAATAGGAATCTGTTGAATAGCAGCCCTAATTCAACAATTTTTTTTTGAATTCCCCAATTCACTGTTTTTTTCCCAGGAATATAAGAGCAAAATATGCCAAGAAAATGTACTTTACTAAAGACTCTAATGAAACAAAGAATTATGTTTACTGTAAGCTGAATAACCTTATGGCCTGCATAGTATTTATATAATTAAAGAAACTCAGAATAATGTGGGTTAGAGAGGCTTTAGGAAATAGAATCTAAAAACCAACTTGTATCAAGAAGAAAATAAGCACAGAGGAGTAACCTTCTGTTCCATGCCAGCATTCGCAATTTTTACTTATGACACAATTTTGTTTACAGATGATGTCAACACCAAAAAAGTGAAATGGAAACATGGGTGTGATAACCACATAATTTGAATACAATCTAAATCCCTGCTTTAAAAAAAAAGAGAGTTGTGATCTTGTCTATATTATCCAGATTAATTTAATTCTCGGTATAAATTTAGTTACATTCTGAATTACTTTTTATTTAATTAATAGCTAAGGTTGTTAGAATATGTAAAGAAAATAGCCATCTGTCTCTTTACTTATTTCCATTTAAAAATATTTTTATTTTAGTCCTTCAGTCTTAATTTACAGCCTATTGCTGGTCTTCCCAGCAATTAGCCACCTCTATTTAACTAGGGCAAAGAGGCAAGTAACATAATGAAGATGATGGATGAAAAGATACTATTATATGATGGGGTCTTTAAAGTTTAGTAATGTAGACCTAAATATTACATAAAACCTATTATATATTCAACCATACCTGGCCTAGAACATTTTTGACAGTTTTGAATTGTTTAAGTAAATTCTATTTATCCACAGTCTTCTGTTTGAAAAATTTAACTAATTATTTTACCCCTGAATCTATCTAGCAATAACGAGAAAAAGTTCTTGATTTTAAAATTTTAAGATATAAGATTTTACATATCCAAAAACACAGACAAGAGGTGAGAGTAATAAGAGGTTTCTTCCCTGTTCAAGGAAGCAGCTTGGCTGTCAAACCTAGGCCTAATCTTGTACTTCACATGAGAACAGAACAACTTTCTTTTACCTGAGCTAAGAGGCTATATTAACTGCAGTTCTCATTGCCATCCCCATGTTAACATCTCTGACAGTTCTAAATCCACTGATTACTTCAAATCCCCTTACTGGTCTTGACAAATACCCACAAATGCTAACACTTCTCCCCCATCAAGTATCTATCTATTGATTACCTTAAACATACTGGGTGTTTCGTACTCAATTTTCCCCCTTCCCAGAATTTGGAAATCTACCTTTGCCTGCTTTGGTTGTCCTTGTCTATGGTGGCTGGGCAAGGCTGAGATCATTGTGGTTCTCCTTAGTCTCTCTAAAGCTTTTAGTATATAGTATTCAAAACATTTGAGTAGGTTTTCCAATGGTCAGATGCAAGAGGTTGATCGCTCTTATAAGTGAAATCTACATATTCTGTGATCTTGTGGAAACCATGCATTATAATTTTAAAATGTACATAACAACAGCTAAGTAGTTAGTAGTTTTTAAGGATTGAGACAATGCAAATGTTTACTTAATATGACGGTTAAAGTATAGGAATTCATTAAAAATCAGGTTCTTGAATCACATACTATTATGCTATACTAACATAATTTTTTAGCATATATATTCTATATAACATAAAATATAACATACTATTAAACTTCTGACAGACTCTGCTTATATTTTATAAAATCTGAATTAATTACAGAAAATATATTGCTCCCTTCAGAATCTAATCATTAGATTCATTAAGAAAGCACTGGAGAACAAAATTGTTTCTTATGTTTACAATGAACTGTATGATGGCAAAATGAGCTTATATTATAAGTGTCTTTTAAGATATACCAGATTAGAGTATATTACACTAAATATAGGTAATATATTGGACATAGTTAATATAGCCAGTCATCGCTCAGTACCTTTGAAGTCCCTGAATGCTCAAGTCTCTTGAATAAAATGGTGTAGTTTTCGTGTATGACCTACCACATGCCCTGTATGCCATAAATCATCCCTAGATTACTGATAATACTTAATACATGTAAATGTTATTTAAATAGTTGTCATACTGTATTATTTAGGGAATAATGGCAAGGAATAAAAGTCTGTACACTTTTAGAATAGATGCAACCATTGTAGGCCTACCTATATTGTACATATCTGCAATAACATTTTTTTTTAACCTCAGTTGATTAAATCTGCAGAAGTGGAACCCACAGATTCTGATGGCTGGCTCTGTAATATAAGACAACTTAAGCTTTTAAAGTCACATGTAAATAATTTTGATAATCTTCTGAACATTTATAGAAAGCATGTATATAAATCTGTCTTCAATGTGCTTGTCCCCCCTCATCTATCTTTTGTCCTGCAAATATCACTGACTTGGGAAACTCCTATAAGTTTAGATCCTGCTGTAAAACATATTTAAAAAGGATTTCATCACTAGAAACAAGCAATGTTTTCTTTACACTTGCCAAACAGAGATAGTGTCACTAGCTATTTAGTACAAAGCCACAAAGCTGGTTTAGGAAAAATATCACCTGTTAAAAGTCTTAGGGGAAATTTCTAGGTTAGAGTACTGAGCCACAGAATGGTGATGGCTTTTATCAACATAAAAGTAAAAAAAAATGAGGGCCCTTTTGAAAGCTCCTTTGATTGAAGCACAGTCACAATATATATATATCTCTATCAATTTATCTATCTATCTATCTATCTATCTATCCATCACACGACAAAAAATTAAGAAGCCAAATAAAAACTTACGTCTCAAACTCTTTGCCTTCTAGGATTCCATTTTCTCAGATAATCAAAAACAATATAATTTAGTTAAAAGATAAGCTCATGTTATCTTATCAGAGTGGAAAAATAAACACAAATTCAGACAGATTTATTAAGCTGAAAGGAGTGAAGGATTTGATTTGGCAAAAAGTTGACATCTTAGTGAAGACCACACCAGTAAGTAAGGAAAAAAGTATCTAGGAGGATCAGCTAAACAGACACAAAGAGGAAATCAGAGTATACACACTTTAACTTGCTCTTACACATGAATGTGTACAAGATGCCATGAGGCCCCCAAACCATGTATGCCATTTTCAAAGAGTAACTATGAATATGTGCAAATTTATTTAAAAATACATAGTTTTTCCATTTTGTAAATGCATTTACATTTTTCTCAATATAAAGAGTATTGCTAAATGCAACAGGTATATCTTAAGCTTTTTATAGATTACTCACAGGTTTTATTTCAGTGGTAGATTCTCAATAAACAATTTTTTTTTAAATTTAAGTTTTATTTATTTTAAAGAGAGAAAAATGGAAAGACAGAAAAAGAAATATCAATTTGTTGTTCCACTTATCCATGCATTCATTAGTTGATTCTTGTATGTGCCCCGTTCGGGTCTCGAACCTGCACTCTGGCATAGCAGCACAATGCTCTAAGCAACTGAGCTAACCAAGCAAGAAAATACTTGACTTTTAAATTCAGATGCAAGGACTAAAATTTTGTGAACCATGACTTTGAAATTTTAAGCATTCAAATCTTTGTTGCAATGAAGAGATGATAGTTAATATTTATGGATACTGACATGAGTATATTGATACATATTAGTACAAATAATATTATAGTAATATAATCTCAAGTACAGAATTATTTAAAGCCAAATATATTTTTTTAAATTTGCATCCCTTTAAAAGCAAAGCAAATTGGTCAAGTACTGCACACCAATAGCTTTTACTTTAAAAATAGGTGGCAGCTCTTCAATTAATCCACTCATTCATTCATCAATGATATGATGGTTACTTCTTTTATTCTCATTAACTTATTAAAAGATAATGAGAGCGGAGAAAAATACATGCATAAAATCCCTGACTTCATGGAGATCATAGCCTTATACAGATGACAAAATTATAAATACCTCACAAAAAAAGCAATATGAATAAAACAAAAATGTATGAATATTGATAACAGAAAATAATCTAATTAATATTAGGCAATTTGGGTGAGATGCAGAACACCATTTGAAAAGAAGCAATATATGAATTAAGCTTAAAGTACACATGTAATTTATATGATTGAAAAGGGTAACATAAGTCAGGGAATGGATATATTCAAGGGCTAATAAAGGCAGGGAGATTACAGCAGGAGATTACATGTGTGGTTGTAGACATTAGGATCAATGACATTACCACATTAGATGTTTGAAATATATTTGTTGATTGAGGGGGAAAAGACTAAATAAATAAAACCATATGTTATTGGTGGACTTTGGTCACTGATAAAATGGAGAAAGAGATAATGTAAGAAGTTTTTAGTATCTCGCTCCTCTATGTTAACTTGACCTTTTTTCCACTTTAATGTTCTAATTCTGTATCAACATTAACTGTTCCTTCTTGTATCATTGTCCTTTCATCTTTCAATTTTCTGTATATTATTACATTAATGTATAGAAGTAATATATAGTTAAGAGTAAATTGAATGTTACATATGTATGATTTACAAACATACTTTTTGTTACTGCTTTATCAATATTATTTACAATATAAGTTATAAATGATTAGAAACATCTGTTAAAGTTCAAAGTGTTAAAAAAATAAATTTATTGGTATTATTCACTTCATTAAAATAACATCTTTCATATTAGAAAAAATTCAAGTTTTAAGATTTTCACAAAATATCCAATATGAAATTTAACTTAAAGCTTCAACTACCACTTAGTCAAAGCTAAAAACAATTATAGTACTACAAACTATTTTTTATTTATTATACAAGATCTTGAAACTTTCTCTTTATTAATATGCTATATACTCAGATGTCAATACTTTTAAAAACATGTTCATTTAAATAATTTGATAAATAATATATGTTTTAAGTATCTTATTAGCATAATAATTAAAATGATTAATTTACTTAGAGCAATTAGGATTTTACTTTTATGATCTAAAAGATATGCACTGTTTCCACTCAAACATAATATTCATTATTATAGCAAAATCCTCAGAAATTGTGCTATTAAAGTACCAACTACACAAGCTAAATTGACTACAGTTTATCTTGTCAGTGAAGGAAAGGCAAACAGAAAGATGCTTATATGGTAAGGTATGGACATGTTATCACTGATCCAACTCATCTAGCATATGCCATACTCATTTTATTTTGTGAGAGAAACTGAATAAAACATATTTAAATACAGTGTGTCCGTAAAGTCATGGTGCACTTTTGACTGGTCACAGGAAAGCAACAAAAGACGATAGAAATGTGAAATCTGCACCAAATAAAAGGAAAACCCTCCCAGTTTCTGTAGGATGATGTGGCAGCATTTGCACATGTGCAGATGATGACGTAACACCGTGTATACAGTGAAGCAGCCCACAGCCATGCCAGTCGAGATGTGGACGGTACAGAGGAAAGTTCAGTGTGTTCTGTGGCTAGCTAAATTCGAATCCATGACCAAAGTGCAACGTGAATATCGGCGCATTTATAATGAAGCGCCACCACATAGGAATAACATTACTCGGTGGGATAAGCAGTTGAAGGAAACCGGCAGTTTGGTGGAGAAACCCAGTTCTGGTAGGCCATCAGTCAGTGACAAGTCTGTAGAGGCTATACGGGATAGCTACCTAAGGAGCCCTACAAAATCTGTGCATGAGCCCACATCGAACTGCACTGAATAGGTATGAAACTGGGAAAGTTTTCCTTTTATTTGGTGCAGATTTCATATTTCTATCATCTTTTGTTGCTTTCCCATGACTGGTCAAAAGTGCACCATGACTTTATGGACACACTGTACTATCTTAAGTCAGTCAGCGCTGCTAAAATGCCCCAATGGCTTCAAGGTAATTATGAAACATACAGATTAGAGTTGAATGCATTGCAAATACCTCCTTTAGTATTGTAGTTTTAATTTCATATATTAAAAAATGTAAGTGAGGCCCTGGCCGGCTGACTCGGTGGTAGAACCTATGTGAAAAGCCTGGCATGTGAAAGTCCCAGGTTTGATTTCCAGCCAGGGAACACAGGAGAAGCGCCCATCTGCTTCTTTGCCCCTCACCCTCTCCTTCCTCTCTGTCTCTCTCTTCCCCTCTCACAGCCAAAGCTCCATTGGAACAAAGTTGGCCCGGGTGCTGAGAATGGCTCCATGGTCTCCACCTCAGGCACTAGAATGGTTCTGGTTGCAGCAGAGCAACACCCCAGATGGGTCAAGCATCACCCCCTGGTAAGCATGCCAGGTGGACCCCTGTCAGGCACATGAGAGAGTCTGTCTGTCTGCTGCCTGCCCACACCGCTTCTCACTTTGGAAAAAAAAACCAAAAAAAAAAAAACCCCAGAAACAAAACAAATCGTAAGTGATCATTTATAAATGACATTTCATCTCAAATATTTGAAAACCTGTTCAATTTTATTTGCAAATATCTGCAATCATGCCCCAAGCCTAAATAGTTATGTCAGAGGAATATTACACTGCTACCCTGTTGTTTATGTTTTTGTGAAGAACAACATCATTAAGTTTGACAAGTATACTGTAGGTATTAAACAGTAACAGTGGCATGTCAAGGTCTTCTAAGTCCATAAATAAGAAAGCAGCATGATTATAGTGTCTAGGGTAGTTCTGCTGTCAGACAGACACATACTCCTTTTTTCTTTTTTTGCGAAGGTTTTGGTGCTGCATTTTCATTCAGTCACTGTAGACTCTAAAGGCAGGTTTTGCTTTCTTTAAATGAGAAAGCCATCTCTAGGAAGGTGCAATATATAACTAGTAAAATCTTGTTTATATTACTCTGCAGAACATGATTGTAGATAACTTGATTTTGAAAAAATGTCAGTAAAATGTTTTGTTTTTTTTAACAAAATTAAAAAGCTTTACAGATTATTTCCTAACAGTTAACTGCTTACTAACCTAATCATGAAAATAATGTACTTCAAAGAAATAGACAATGTCTGGGTTTCTGACTCTTGTGTCCAAGCTAGGATTTTCCCCAATACCATTTACTTACACACACGCACACACACACACATGCTCAAAGGATCTTAGGGTTTTTTTGTTTTGGGGTTGTTTTTTTTAGCAAGAAAGACAGAGAGAGGGACAGATAGGGCCAGACAGCCAGGAAGGGAGAGAAATGTGAAGCATCAGTTTTTTGTTGCAGCACCTTAGTTCTTCATTGATTGCTTTCTCATATGTGCCTTGAATGGGGGGCTCCAGCCAAGCCTGTGACCTTGGGCTCAAGTCAGCAACATTTGGGCTCAAGCCAGTGCTCATGTCAATAATCCCACTTCAAGCCAGCAACCCAGTGCTCTAGCTGGTGAGCCTGTGCTCAACCCAGATGAAACCAAGCTCAGGCTGGCAACTTCGCGGTTTTAAACCTGGGTCCTCAGCATCCAAGGTTAATACTCTATCCACTACGGCACTGCCTGGTGAGGCTGATCTTAGGCTTTCTGAAGAATTAGCTCATTCAAGATCTTGTATAAGAAAGCACAAGATGAGACTCATATGTGGTGTTGAAAAACTATCATAGACTAACGGAGTTGTATAAAAAGGACACGGAACCGGATGATCTGGTTAGTTCTGATGAAAAAGGAGAAATATTGGCATGAAAAGAAGAATGAATACAATTAATAGAAACACTGATATAAAAAATCATAAGTTCATAATAAAACTTAAAAACATATCTCCCAATATAGATATGGGTATATACATAGATGTAAACAGACATAGATATAATGATAAAGTGCTCAAAGTGAAAAAAAAAAAATCTGGTTTTCATTGGAAGTAGTTGGAGTATCAACCCTGTACTATAAAAATAGGTAATTAAGGGGAGAAAATTAAATTGCAGGGTATGACAGACTCAATTTTGTCCTCTCAAAATTTATATATAAAAAACGGAAACCCCAGTACCTTAGAATGCAAGAGTGTTTGAGTACAGGGCTTTTAGAGGGAATCAACATTAAATAAGGATATAATCATGGGACTCTAAACCAGAATGACTATTATTCTTATAAGAAGAGAAAGAGAAACCAGGGATTTATGAGCACAGAGAAAAGACCATTTGAGGACACTAAAAATAATCACCATTTACAAACCAAAGAAAGAGCCTTCAGAGGAAGTGAAACTTGCTGGCATCTTGGTCTTGGACTTCCAGCTTCCAGAACAGTTTAAGGGGTTTTTTAAACCATCCGGAAAGCGATAATTTGTTATAGTAGTCCTAGCTAACTAAAACACAGGGTAACTATATCATGCTGTTAAAGGTAAATTTTTCTTTATAGTGTGATTCCAAATAATAAGTTGTAAAAACAAAAATTAGAAAATTACCTCAATTCTGCAATTCAAAATGTGATAAATGCTTCAGGCAATACTAAAAAACTAATCAAGCGATACTAAAATCTAAAGGAGAAATGTTGAGGAAAAATTTACAGTATAAGAGCCTGGTCACTACCATTGATTCAGGAAGATTTTTTTTTTTTTTACTAATTTATTAGGGTAACATTGGTTAATAAGATTAAGGAGGTTTCAAGTGTGCATTTCGAAGATACATGATATGTATTGCATTGTGTATCCACCACCTCAAGTGGTCCCCTTTACCTCTCTTAACCCCCTTCCCTCTGGTAACCACCACACAGTTTCCTGCATCTGTGAGTTTCCATATTACATCCTACATATGAGTGAAATCAGATGGTTAACTCTTTCTAACTGACTCATTTTGCTTAGCATAGTATTCTCAAGGTCCATCAATATTGTTGCAAATTTCATCTTTTGTTATGGCTGAGTAATATTCCATTGTGTATATGTACATTTTCTTTACCTAATCATCTATTGAAGGATATTTTGGTTGTTTCCATGTTTTGGCCATCGTGACTAATTTTGCAATGAACATAGGGTGCATATGTCTTTTTCAGTAAATTCTTTTGAATTTTTTGGTTAGATACCTAAAAGAAAGATTTCTGGGTCATATGGCAACTCTATTCCTAATCTTTTGTGGAATCTCCATACTGTTTTCCATAGCAGCTGTATAGTTTACATTCTCACCAAGGATTTCTGAGATTCAAGAAGGATATATTGTTCCTCCATAACTTAGAGGAACTCCAAATCGTACAAGGTATGGTAAAAGCACACTTTATTTTTTTCTTAGTCTACTCAAGCTGCCACAACAAAATACTACAGACTAAGTTGCTCAAACAACAGAAATTTATTTTTTCACAACTCTGGAAGATGGAAGTCCTAGATCAACCAATTCAGTTCTTGAGGAGCACATTTTTCCTGGCTTGCCTACAAACACCTTCTAAAGAAGGTCTTTCATGGTCTTTCCTCTGAGAGACACCAGTCCTATTGGACTAAGGGCCCATCCACCCTTACTACCTCATTTAACCTTAATTATCTGCTAAAAGCCCTACCTCCAAATAGTCACATTAAGGGTTCTGACTTCAACATATAATTTTGGGGGGAGGGATATAAATCAGTCTATAGCATATGACAATGGAATATTTGTTCTAATTGTCCCTCTACCACAAAAAGGATACAAATATCCCTAAATGATCAAATGTGGCTTGGTATTTTAGCAGAAATTCTGCACATGGATTTCCATTAGAAGACGAGAAGAAGATAATTATGCAAAAGTGATTATCTTAGTTTCTGACATGAAATAAAGGAATTTCTTAGGCATTAAGAAATATAACTTTCGGGGGATGACGTCAGAGTAATGGCGGGGTAGGAAGCGATACCGATAAATCTCCCCCAAAACTCAACAAGATCTTCAACCAGAAACAGAAAAACCTATACTTGGAGCTTCCAGATGCTTCGCAATACACCCAAAGGTATGATTGAGTGAAAAATTGGCTAAATATATAACCAAACCCCGAAGGAAAAAGGGAGTAAGAAATGCTCCGCCTTCCTCACTAACCTAAACAGGGCGGCTTTCTCTGGTAACTGTGAATATAGAAACTGAGGCGGGCAAAGGGGGTGAATAGATCCAGGCTGCCGCAGCACAAACGCCGAACCAGGCTGTGGCACACAGATCCAAGCCAAGGAAAATCTGATCCTGTGGCAACCCGGGCAATACAAGCTAACACTCGCGCCAAACCCAAACAAAGAAAGACAAGCGGAGCGGCCATTTTACCCGGTCTCCTGGTCGGTGCGCAGTTAGTGGGCGAGAATTTCTTCCTAGGCCCCGACAGTGGGTGCCCGTGTTGCCCCACGGAGAGGCAGGGTCAGAGGCCTTTCTGTGGGCCGAGGACAGAGTCTCTGGGCAGCCCCAGCGCCCTGGGAAAGCCACGCACGGGAGGGAGTGAGAACTACTTCCAACGGAGGAGATTTTCCGTGCTGGTTTCACTCAGAGGGAACCGCGGCGGTGTGCGCGCGCAGATAAGGAGTGAGCGATTCCTCCGAGTGCCTCCGCAGTGCGCGCCCGTGTTATCGCAGAGAGGGGCAGAGTCAGGGGCCTTTGTGTGGGCCAAAGCGGAATCTCGAGCCGCCCCAGCGCCTTGCAAAAGCCGCGCACGGGGACGGAGCGAGACTCAATTCCAACGCTGCAACTTTTCCCTGCGGTTGGGGGTTTCACTCAGAGCGTGAGACTGCTGGCTGGATATCCTGGTCGCAGACAGTGAGTGAGAGTTTCCTCCAAGCGCCCCCCAGAAGTGGGCGCCCGCTTGTGTTACCGGACAGAGTGGCAGAGCCAGTGGTCTTTGAGTGGGCGGAAAGCCCGCCTGATTATGCTAGCAGCTCTGACTGACTGAGCCTTACCCAGAGCCCTGTGCTGAGTGGAAATAGAGTGGGGAGTTGCCAGCTCTTTGAGCCTCTTACTATCCAGGCAGAGGCAGCAGCAACCCCATAGCTGGATTATCAGGCTACTAATTGAGGAAGGAAAGACTAGGAGAAAGGCTCCAGGAACACGGACTCTCTCACTGTCGGAGCCTATAAATGCTAATGAGCCTCGACTCCCACGAGACTAAAGCACAATACATGACATTGCCATAGAGACTTATCAACTGCAAGCCTCTACCTGAGCGTGCCAAAGGGGCAGAACCCGGGGTACAGAGTCACCGACCAGGAAGAGGGAGAAAAAAGAAAAAGCAAGAAGATAACCTCTCAAAATCAAGAATAATCTGCAGACTTTATAACCTATCCCATTTTATTATATTTGTTCGTTTGTTTCTCTTATCTTCATTCTTGATACTTTTTTTTTCTTCCTCCAATTTGGCCGATTAACTCTCTACTGGTCTTACTCTCTCCTCTCCTTGAACTACACTACCCATAAGTGTTACATCTCCCATTATCTTTTCTCTTCTCTTCCTTTCTCTCTATGAGGGTTGCACTCCAAAACCCTTAACTCTCTCTCTCTCTCCTTTCTTTTTTCTTCTTTTAGTGGTTCCCTCTTTTTTTTCTCTCTCTCTCTTTCTTTTCTCCCTCTATATTAGTTTCTTCCTTTCTCCTTTACATCTCCTCTCATTCAAACCTCAATAACAAACAAATTATCTTATCTGGGACTCAAACCTATGTTTGTGGCATTTTGGGGGGTTTTTACTTCACCTTTTTAACTCACTAGCAGTGCTCCCATCCCTGGCTCTCCATATTATCTAGTTCTTGTTCCACTAAATACAATAGTAAGTTTTTAATTTGTCCCCCCATTTTTCCGTTTTCCTCTTATTCCTCTCATCATAACTCTTAGACAACCAACACCTAAAAGCAAATCATTTTATTCTTGACCCAAATTTTTTCCTTATTTGCTTTTTGTGGGTCCATACGCTCTTTTTTTTTTCTTTTTCTTTTTTTTTTCCTTTTTTCCTTTTTTTTTTTTCTTTTTTTCTTTTTTGCCCCTTTATTACTTTTCCCCAATTCAGGCCCTCCATCACAGGCATTGTTTGTTATAACTCACAGTCCACCACAAGATTTTCTCAAGAAAGAGGGGAGAGGAGAGGAGAGGAAAAAAGGAGGGGGGGAATAATTTCCTTTTTTTAAAAATTTTTATTTTATTTTATTTTTCTTTATTTCATTATTAATTTTTTTAAAAAAAAACAACTCTTTTCGATTTTTTATTTATTTTTTATTTTTTTTAACTTTTTATTCTTTATTAAATCTAATTAATACTATCAACAAAACCACCCTCAGATGCCATTAAGGAAGAGAAAATCGAATATCATGGATACAAAAGAAAGAGAGGTAACACAGCTAGATGAGGAAAAATCTATGGAGAAAAAATTTAATATATTGGAAACCTTGGAGCTAAATGACAGAGAATTCAAGATAGAAATCCTAAAAATCCTCCGAGATATACAAGAAAACACAGAAAGGCAATATAGGGAGCTCAGAAAACAACTCAATGAACACAAAGAATATATGTCCAAGGAAATTGAAACTATAAAAACAAATCAAACAGAGATGAAAAACTCAATTAACGAGCTGAAAAACGAAGTAACAAGCTTAGCTAATAGAACAGGTCAGATAGAAGAGAGGATTAGTGAAATAGAAGACAAGCAACTTGAGGCACAACAGAGAGAAGAAGAAAGAGACTCAAAAATTAAAAAAAATGAGATAGCCCTACAAGAATTATCTGACTCCATCAAAAAGAATAACATAAGAATAATAGGTATATCAGAGGGAGAAGAGAGAGAAAATGGAATGGAGAACATACTCAAACAAATAATAGATGAGAACTTCCCAAGCCTGTGGAAAGAACTAAAGCCTCAAGTTCAAGAAGCAAACAGAACTCCAAGTTTTCTTAACCCCAACAAACCTACTCCAAGGCATATCATAATGAAATTGACACAAACCAACAGCAAAGAAAAAATTCTCAAGGCAGCCAGGGAAAAGAAGAATACAACATATAAAGGAAGGCCCATTACATTATCATCAGATTTCTCAGCAGAAACTCTACAAGCTAGAAGAGAGTGGACCCCAATATTTAAAGTCCCGAAAGAGAGGAACTTTCAGCCACGAATACTATACCCATCAAAGCTATCCTTCAAATACGAAGGAGAAATAAAAACATTCACAGATACAGAAAAGATGAGGGAATTTATCATCAGAAAACCCCCACTCCAGGAATTACTAAAGGGGGTTCTCCAATCAGATACAAAGAACAAAAAAAAACAGAGCCACAAGTAAAAGCTCCAAGAAGAACACAATAAAACCAAATTTAAACTGTGACAACAACAAAAAGAAAGAGGGGGAGAAGATGGAGATTAACAGTAGCAAAGGACGATGGAGTGCAAAAGTACTCACAAAATAGTTCGCTACAATGAACAGGGTAGGGACCCTTTTCATTACTCAAAGGTAACCACCATTGAAAAAACCACCACAGAAGCACATGAGATAAAAAAGATAGCAACAGAGGAAAGATGTATGGAATACAACCAAATAAAAACAAAAGATAGAAAAACGAAAGAGAAGGATCAAACAAGACACAAAACTAACAGAAAGCAAGATATAAAATGGCAATAGGGAACTCACAAGTATCAATAATTACACTAAATGTAAACGGATTAAACTCACAAATAAAAAGGCACAGAGTAGCAGAATGGATTAAAAAAGAAAATCCAACTGCTGCCTACAGGAAACTCATCTAAGTAACAAGGATAAAAACAAATTCAAAGTGAAAGGCTGGAAAACAATACTCCAAGCAAATAACATCCAAAAAAAAGCAGGTGTAGCAATACTCATATCGGATAATGCTGACTACAAGACAGGAAAAGTACTCAGAGACAAAAATGGCCATTTCATAATGGCTAAGGGGACACTGAATCAAGAAGACATAACAATTCTTAATATATATGCACCAAACCAAGGAGCACCAAAATATATAAGACAGCTACTTATTGATCTTAAAACAAAAACTGACAAAAATACAATCATACTTGGAGACCTCAATACACCGCTGACGGCTCTAGATCGGTCATCCAAACAGAGAATCAACAAAGACATAGTGGCCTTAAACAAAACACTAGAGCACCTGGATATGATAGACATCTACAGGACATTTCATCCCAAAGTGACTGAGTATACATTTTTCTCCAGTGTACATGGATCATTCTCAAGAATTGACCATATGTTGGGCCACAAAAACAACATCAGCAAATTCAGAAAAATTGAAGTTGTACCAAGCATATTTTCTGATCATAAAGCCTTGAAACTAGAATTCAACTGCAAAAAAGAGGAAAAAAATCCCACAAAAATGTGGAAACTAAACAACATACTTTTAAAAAATGAATGGGTCAAAGAAGAAATAAGTGCAGAGATCAAAAGATATATACAGACTAATGAAAATGACAATACGACATATCAGAATCTATGGGATGCAGCAAAAGCAGTGATAAGAGGGAAGTTCATATCGCTTCAGGCATATATGAACAAACAAGAGAGAGCCCAAGTGAACCACTTAACTTCCCACCTTAAGGAACTAGAAAAAGAAGAACAAAGACAACCCAAAACCAGCCGAAGAAAGGAAATAATAAAAATCAGAACAGAAATAAATGAATTAGAGAACAGAAAAACTATAGAAAAAATTAATAGAACAAGGAGCTGGTTCTTTGAAAAGATCAACAAAATTGACAAACCCTTGGCAAGACTTACCAAGGAAAATGAGAAAGAACTCATATAAACAAAATCCAAAATGAAAGAGGAGAAATCATCACGGACACTGTAGATATACAAAGAATTATTGTAGAATACTATGAAAAACTTTATGCCACTAAATTCAACAACCTAGAAGAAATGGATAAATTCCTAGAAAAATACAACCTTCCTAGACTGAGTCAAGAAGAAGCAGAAAGCCTAAACAGACCTATCAGTAGAGAAGAAATAGAAAAAACCATTAAAAACCTCCCCAAAAATAAAAGTCCAGGCCCTGACGGCTATACCAGCGAATTTTATCAAACATTCAAAGAAGACTTGGTTCCTATTCTACTCAAAGTCTTCCAAAAAATTGAAGAAGAAGCAATACTTCCAAACACATTTTATGAGGCCAACATAACCCTCATACCAAAACCAGGCAAGGATGGCACAAAAAAAGAAAACTACAGACCAATATCTCTAATGAATACAGATGCTAAAATACTAAACAAAATACTAGCAAATCGAATACAACAACATATTAAAAAAATAATACATCATGATCAAGTGGGATTCATCCCAGAATCTCAAGGATGGTTCAACATATGTAAAACGGTTAACGTAATACACCATATCAACAAAACAAAGAACAAAAACCACATGATCTTATCAATAGATGCAGAAAAGGCTTTCGATAAAATACAACACAATTTTATGTTTAAGACTCTCAACAAAATGGGTATAGAAGGAAAATATCTCAACATGATAAAGGCCATATATGATAAACCATCAGCTAACATCATATTAAATGGCACTAAACTGAAGGCTTTCCCCCTTAAATCAGGAACAAGACAGGGTTGTCCACTCTCTCCACTCTTATTTAATGTGGTACTAGAGGTTCTCGCCACAGCAATCAGACAAGACAAAGAAATAAAAGGCATCCATATCGGAAAAGAAGAAGTAAAGGTATCACTTTTTGCAGATGATATGATCCTATACATCGAAAACCCCAAAGAATCCACAAAAAGACTACTAGAAACAATAAGCCAATACAGTAAGGTCGCAGGATACAAAATTAACATACAGAAGTCAATAGCCTTTCTATATGCCAAGAATGAAACAACTGAGAAGGAACTCAAAAGAATAATCCCCTTCACGATTGCAACAAAAAAAATAAAATACTTAGGAATAAACATAACAAAGAATGTAAAGGACT
This sequence comes from Saccopteryx bilineata, assembly GCF_036850765.1. Taxonomy (NCBI): domain Eukaryota; kingdom Metazoa; phylum Chordata; class Mammalia; order Chiroptera; family Emballonuridae; genus Saccopteryx; species Saccopteryx bilineata. The sequence continues at coordinate 82,868,712 of NC_089494.1, forward strand.
TATATAATGAAAACTATAAACCATTGTTAAGGGAAATCGAAAAAGATATAATGAGATGGAAGAATATACCTTGTTCTTGGCTAGGAAGAATAAATATAATCAAGATGGCTATATTACCCAAAGCAATATACAAATTTAATGCAATTCCCATCAAACTTCCAATGACGTTTTTTAAAGAAATAGAGCAAAAAATCATCAGATTTATATGGAACTATAAAAAACCCCGAATAGCCAAAGCAATCCTAAAGAAAAAGAATGAAGCTGGGGGCATAACAATACCTGACTTCAAACTCTATTATAGGGCCACGACAATCAAAACAGCATGGTATTGGCAGAAAAATAGACACTCAGACCAATGGAACAGAATAGAAAGTCCAGAAATAAAACCACATATATATAGTCAAATAATTTTTGATAAAGGGGCCAACAACACACAATGGAGAAAAGAAAGCCTCTTCAATAAATGGTGCTGGGAAAACTGGAAAGCCACATGCAAAAGAATGAAACTGGACTACAGTCTCTCTCCCTGTACAAAAATTAACTCAAAATGGATCAAAGATCTAAACATAAGACCTGAAACAATTAAGTACATAGAAGAAGACATAGGTACTCAACTCATGGACCTGGGTTTTAAAGAGCATTTTATGAATTTGACTCCAATGGCAAGAGAAGTGAAGGCAAAAATTAATGAATGGGACTACATCAGACTAAGAAGTTTTTGCTCAGCAAGAGAAACTGATAACAAAATAAACAGAAAGCCAACTAAATGGGAAATTATATTTTCAAACAACAGCTCAGATAAGGGCCTAATATCCAAAATATACAAAGAACTCATAAAACTCAACAACAAACAAACAAACAATCCAATAAAAAAATGGGAAGAGGATATGAATAGACACTTCTCCCAGGAAGAAATACAAATGGCCAACAGATATATGAAAAGATGCTCATCTTCTTTAGCTATTAGAGAAATGCAAATCAAAACGGCAATGAGATACCACCTCACACCTGTTCGATTAGCTGTTATTAGCAAGTCAGGTAATAGCAAATGTTGGAGAGGCTGTGGAGAAAAAGGAACCCTCATACACTGTTGGTGGGAATGTAAAGTAGTACAACCATTATGGAAGAAAGTATGGTGGTTCCTCAAAAAACTGAAAATAGAACTACCTTATGACCCAGCAATCCCTCTACTGGGTATATATCCCCAAAACTCAGAAACATTGATACGTAAAGACACATGCAGCCCCATGTTTATTGCAGCATTGTTCACAGTGGCCAGGACATGGAAACAACCAAAAAGCCCATCAATAGATGACTGGATAAAGAAGATGTGGCACATATACACTATGGAATACTACTCAGCCATAAGAAATGATGACATCGGAACATTTACAGCAAAATGGTGGGATCTGGATAACATGATACGAAGCGAAATAAGTAAATCAGAAAAAAACCAGGAACTGTATTATTCCATACGTAGGTGGGACATAATACTGAAACTAAGAGACATTTACAAGAGTGTGGTGGTTACGGGGGGGAGGGGGGAATGGGAGAGGGATAGGGGGTGGGGAGGGGCACAAAGAAAACAAGATAGAAGGTGACAGAGGACAATCTGACTTTGGGTGGTGGGTATGCAACATAATTGAACCACAAGATAACCTGGACTTGTTATCTTTGAATATATGTATCCTGATTTATTGATGTCACCCCATTAAAAAAATAAAATTATAATAACAAAAAAAAAAAAAAAAGAAATATAACTTTGACCAAGTTTTTGCATTTTCTAAGTTATTTTGTTGCCCGAATTTGCCCAATTGGATCAATGTAAAACTTATATGAGCTATACAGTCTATATATAATATATATAAACAAATGGATGGTTCATCAAAGGTTAAAATAAGAGGAAAAAAAATAAAATGAAAGGGGATACAATTTAGCAATTAGAAAGCACTTTCCAACAATGAAATCTATTAGAGCAGGATAAGTTCTCCTGGAGGGGGTATAGAAGTCTTATGGACCAAGTCATTTCAAATAGACTAAATAGAATAACCAAAAATGGCATTAAGAAAAGAGTCCCTCATGAGAAAGATAGGGGTAGAAGGTTGATTAGATAATCTAATAGAGTTCTCCCTTAAATTTCCATGATTCTAAAGTTCTATGAGATTTTTAGACAGCTTGATCACCCAGTAGAGAGACTTTAATTTCCTTTTTATGACGTATCTAATAGGTGAACAGCAGTGATCATGAAAGCTTGGCCTGGCTTGCTCTCTAAGGGCTTGGATTTCTGGCATGGCGCTAACTACAGCTTTAACACAAACCTCAATGAAACCAATAATTACTAAGTAATCCCTGTGCACAATTTCGATCAGACATCTAAGGCACACATCAGCACTGTTTAATGGAGAATTATTTAAATTTAAATGAGAGGTGTTTATCCAACATTGTGATGAGATAAAGTGATCTGAGACTGCTTATCATGATTAAGGTTGCAGATTGTAAGTTATTATTAGAATGAAAAAGGAATATGAAATTAATGGGAAGAAAACCAAACATGGGTTTTTGTTAGAAAAGGGAAGAAAAGAAAATCATATCTTGAATGCAATGAATACATGAAAATAGATGTGTTACTCTTTTGTTTTTAAACCTTAATCACTTTTATAACTGAGGACTAGGATGGATATAAGACATAGTCCTGCAGGGATTCCGGACTTGCCAGGAACACAAAAGCAAAGTCTTGAGCTGTTTAAAATATTTCACAAGGCTTTATCTTTTAAATAGGTAACTATGCTTAGTGACTAAAAAAAGATCAACGAGAAATTGCAATAAGGATAAAAGAACTATCGGTAACTGAACTACACTAAATTCATATTTCAGAATATCTCTACAAAATAATTGTTCACACTTATTTGAAAATATCATCCCAGGGAAATTTATATTGTTTTCCCAAGACTTAAATAAACTGAAAGTTTAATGGTAAAGTAATTTACTATGACATTTGTTGATGTTATCACAATGTCTTATTCATTACTTAATAACGTCATGTTATAACGCATACTGTTGATGTCTTCCAATATATAATTATGTATATTTATTAAACATAATTTGTGTAACATCATAATCAATAGTTAGTGCTTTTGTTTTCAATAGTTCACATATCTTTAATAATATTTGTGGGTGTGTTTTTATTTCTAGCTAGAAGATGACCTTATTTGACTTAAAGATTTCATTCATCCAAATACTCCTTAGGTGTGACATAAAAGTAGGCCCTGAAAATATGTTATAGGAAAGGAAAGATTAATAACATACAACCCAAATTAAGTTATGATTTGGTAAAAATCAGTGCTAATAGCCATGTTGTAGTGTAAAAACTATTTTTTAAAAAACTTTAAGCCCCAACAGTCAACATTTCCCTTTACATAGAATCATGCATCCCAATTTTTATTCACTGTAGCTACTTTTTAAAGAAAATGTTTTGTTTGATTATGTTTACTAAATTTTCACATTGAAAAATATTTTGAGTTTCTCCTCAAGGATTCTTCCATTAGTTTAATTATAAATAATATTCAGCAAAGGAGCACCCTCATGAAATTTATATTTTATGGGAAAAAATAAACAACTAATTGAATAACATCATTTTAGGCAACAATAAACTCTCTGAATAATAATAATAAAGCAATATGATGGGGCATGTTTCACATATTCCGTGTCAGGAAACACCTCCCTGATGGGCAGATATGTAAAGAAAGTGAGCAAAGGAAATTGTGAAAATATCTGGCAGAACAGGGTTTCCACAAAAGGACAATAAATGCAAAGGCACTGAGGTGGGTGCAAAGTTGGTAAGTGTAAGTGACAATAGGGAGTCCATGGTGACAGAAGAGCAGGGAAAGAGGAGATGAACATTAAGAATTGAGCTGGGGTGTCTGCTCACATACACCTTGTAAATGAAAGAAAGAGATAGGGGGTATAAGGAAGACAGTTAGGAAGGAGATTCCTCCCTCGTCAAAACGGATAAGCTCTTTAGGCATAACCCTGTGCATAAGAACATATGAGGTCAATGCTGGAATGGCTCACACATTTTCCATCTATCTAGCATTGATTCTTTCTGGTGAATGTGGGCATGTGTAATAAACCTATAAATAAACTACAAAGAAGGACACTGCTGAAAGCTGACATTACAATCAATATGAGTGTCTAATGCAGTTTATAAAAGAAAAAAATAAGAGGAGGTAAAATAACTGAATGAACTATAACTTGTTTTTTATTGCCAATTATTAATATAGATAGTTGGAACAGAATTAGCTGTCAAGACTTTTTAAATTCCTGTGTATGCTCTACAGCAGAATTAATAAACAGATATGTTCACCTTTTTAAGACTAATTTAAATTAAAAACATATTGAAGAAACTAAGAAGCAAACAAATAAGAAAAATTTATTTATATAGAAATATGCCTTAAAGGGAAGTTTATATTAAATAGAAGACAAACAAATTAGACAATTCATATTTTCATATCTGCTTAACTCTTGGGGGCAGCAGCAACTATTCCTGCACATTCCACGGGCCTTAAATAGACCAGCCTCGCTTCTGTGTAAGTCACGGAGCCTGCTTTAACTGTCTTACCTATTTATGGCTGTGATCTTTTCCAGAACTGCTCTCTGGCTCTAAAAGTATTTTGTTAGATTACCCATCTTACAATAAATCCTTTTGTTACATTATTCTTAGGACTTAAGAAAGATCTTAAAATGTTCCTGAATGGCTTTTATAATAATGCATGTAACATACCACTGAATATTAATTTTCACCTAAAAATGCCTTGGACAGCATTTTTACTGAGATAATTATAAAAGAAAAGAATTGAACAGTGATCAAAAGTATATAATTTTATCAGCTTAATATATTGAGTGATTTTCTCCCTTAATATACTTTATTTTTATACTGTCCAAAAAATAAACTGTGACTTAACATTATTACTATTTCTATACCTATATTTTATTAGGCACTATGTATTTGATAGCTTTGTTGGTAGTTCATAGCATTACATTTGTCCCTTGAGAATGGAACTGTGTTAACTTATGTTGAAAGTCACATAAGTAAAACACCAGAAAAATCACTAGAAAAAGGTAAAAAAAAGAAAGCTACATCTTTTGAAAAGTGTGTTTTAGACAATAATCTTGACAAAACTTTAGAAAGTAATAAAAGAATTGGAGAGAAGGTGATAAAACTAGAACTGATGACACTGTTTAGTTAAAGGGATGTGTATTGATTGCCCATTGAGTGGCAAATACGTAAACAAGCATACCCAGTTAATTAACATACACATTTTAAAAAGCTACAAGTTGTAAATATTTATCTGAAGCTTGCAAATTCAAGTTTAGAACTTAGTATTATAGGGGCAATTCACTGATCTTTGAGTCAATAGAACTATAATACACTACTCATAACCCTATAACTTCATTTTTATTTTGAAATATCCCCTAATTTTTATGAGCAGTGTACATTGTTCTTTCTGTGTAAGGAACCTGCTAGTAAAAACCTTCGAGTTTGTAACTTAAACCCTCCTCCATTATTTACATTGTGTACCTAGGGCAAAACGGTTGAATTTACAAGAGTTATAAGTTTCAATTTCTAATGTAAAATTTGGCTCAGTTTACTGGATGATATACACATGAAAAACATATCTTGATAAGGAAATTATAAAATGGGCCTCAAATAATAACAAACTTGTTTTGAACAGGAAAAACTAACAGGAGCTCCAGTGGCGCAATCGGTTAGCGCGCGGTACTTATACAGGAAAAACTAACATATCTATCTAAACCTACCCTTTATTAAAATTCACTGAAGTAGGCAAAAAGGTGTAAGAAAAAGGGGACAAATAAATTAAAATTTTATTTATCACAATAGAAGTAATTTCTTCCAGATAGAATGTGGAAAGAATCAGACAACAGGAAGGCAACTCTGATCTTTGATTCCTTGTATGATGAGAAAGTCTGTTTAGGAAACAAGAGAGCAGATAGCACACAACCGTCAGTACAGACACGCTCCATCTTGAGGAGGCCATGGGCAGTGGGTTCCTACCAGCTACTCCTCAAATACAGGCGTCGGAAACCTTCACATCGTTTGCACTTGAAAAAGACCTTTGTGTTAGTCAGAAAGTGTGCTATGGCTGCAAGCTGGGTAGTAATGAGGACAAATAGGCTAAAAAAAGAGAGAGAGAAAGATGACTGCTCCTACTGACTACTAAATATATGAAAGAAACTCACTAGTCATCCAACACAGTGCTTACGAGTGTAAGTCTCAGCTTCTTACTAGCTTTGTGACCTAGGTTAATAAGTTAACATCAATTCCTGCATCTGCAAAACTGGAATCATGATAATAATACTTTGTGATGATGCTTGGATTAGTGGAGACAAGGAATGTAAAACACTAACATATATGAGACACACAGAAGTAGTCAAAAATGTTAGTTAACATTATTATTAATATCCATAGTAACCATAGTGAAGCTTTTACTGCTCTTTCCCCAGCTTCATTCACTGATTATGTCATTTTTCAGACAATTGGACATATGACCTGTCAAAGTCAATTATTGAAAAACCATGTTAATATCTCTTTGCCAGGTTAGGGGAGCACCATGATAATTCAAAATCAACTTTTGTAGAGCCAACATCAACTTACAATATTGTACCATGCCTAGAGGATGGGAAAACAAAAATATCCCTAAATAATGTTTTTATTTATTTATTTTTAATTTTTATTTATTCATTTTTAGAGAGGAGAGAGAGAGACAGAGAGAAGGGGGGAGGAGCTGGAAGCATCAACTCCCATATGTGCCTTGACCAGGCAAGCCCAGGGTTTTGAACCAGCGACCTCAACATTTCCAGGTCGATGCTTTATCCACTGCGCCACCACAGGTCAGGCATCTAAATAATGTTTTTAAAAGATTCTTTAGTCTTAAAAAGAGAGTTAGGGCATTTCCTTGGAGACTCATAACCACTGCTTAGCAAGAGATCAGTGTCCAACAAGAAGTCCTAAACACCTCTAGAAAAACTTTAATTTGTTATCTCAGCACAATTCAAAATATCCTGCAACTTTCACAATACAATAGTCCTAACAGACTAGGAGAGCTTGGATGGAGATTTGTTAAAGATTGCTTGAGAATTATATATATATTGTAATCTTGTTCTTACTCTTCTTTTTCAAATAACAAATAAGATATATTCTGTGTCCCACATACTGTGACAAGGCAATCTTTCAAAATTTCATTGATTATGTAAGTGCTTGTTTGGTTTTATTGAGTTTTTCATTAGAATTGCATTCATTTTAGAGATTAGTTTGAGCAAAGGTTTACCTCTTTTAATTATGATTCTTCTCATCCAGGAGAATGGCATTCAAAATTTCTTTTGTACAATAATTAGTAAGTATTTATTAAAAGAATAATGTCATCCAATTATTTTTTGTAATAATTTTAAACACTTCAAATTTATTCCAAGACATAGTGCAATTTTGGTTAATGAGATCTTTTTCCTAATATAGAAATTTCTACTTAATTGTTACTATTTAGTAGAAAAGAATACTGAGTGGGGCATTTTCCTTTGCCCAACAAACCTCAAGAACAACCAGAAAACTCAAGGAGACTTTATGTAGTTTTAGTTTGAAAGAGAACTTCAAGCAGAGGAGTGAGACTTCCTTGCAGGCTTCTTCAGTGTGCCAGCAGTTGTTAAAACACCACCAGTCTCTTGCTGCACACCTGCAATTTTCCTTTTCCTATGCTGTTTCATCAACACAGCCTAAAACACACTAAAATTGCTTTTTACCTGGATATTTCTGAAGACAGCTTATAGAGCAACTCACAGGGGTAGGACAGAAGGGACAGTGGTGTCTCTTGCAGAGTGGGGAGGAGGGAGGATTGGCTCATAGTTAGCAGATAGCCACTGAAAAGAGACACTTTAAGGACATGATAGAATGACTTGAAATAAAGTTGAAAACTGTCCCCAAACACTTTTATCTTTCCCAAGGAAACAACTTCATTGGCAGAGGCTCCAAAAGCATATGGAATCAGTTTAAAGCCACCACCCTCTCACTTCTATTACATTTAACACAACCTCTCATTTAACACCTTACCACATCTCCCATCTCTCTTTTGACCATGCGTTCCAGAAGATTTGGAAGGAGTAGAGGAGGAGATGTCCCCAAACCACATTTCTTCCCTACATGACTCTGAACGAGTACACTATGGCCTCTCCCCACTCAAGTCCTTCACCAGAAACCACGTTTCAATCAGACTAGGCTGGGTTTAGATTAACTATTATGTATAGTGTGCTTAGAATAGTGCTTGGTACATATTAAATATGTAATAAATTTAATAAATATATAAAGGTGGAGAACTTTACTCTGGGTTTATACCCCACAGGAACATATCAGTCATAATATTTCCACTCTGGATTAGAGGATGCAAGAGACATCACAACTATATGCTCTAAAATAATCTCTAATTTAGAATAGTGAAAGGATCAACCATGAGCTGTGACAAATCAATTGTCTTTATTCTACCAAAATTTTATAAGAGTTTGAGACCAAGCACTTGTTAGGAAAGAAGTTTTGAGTATTTAGATCTCTATCTTTATCTATTATAGTTTCTTTTTACTGATCTAATAACTAACTTAGGCATACTGAACTCAAATAAAAATTTAAATTATATTTCCATCTAGCTAATTAAGGTTTAATTCTTATGTTTCAATTCATATGGGCTTTAATTTAGCATATTTTTAAATATTTAAAATGAAAAACAAAGTGATCTAGTACCATTTAATGATTATTTTAGAAATTGATTGCCTGACCAGGCGGTGGCACAGTGGATAGAGTGTGGAACTGGGATTCGAAGGACCCAAGTTTGAGACACCGAGGTCGCCATCTTGAGCATGGGCTTATCTGGTGTGAGCAAAGCTCACCAGCTTGGAGCCAAGGTCACTGGCTTGAGCAAAGGGTTACTTGGTCTGCTGAAGGCATACAGTCAAAGCACATATGGGAAGGCAATCAATGAACAACTAAAGTGTCGCAACGAAAAACTAATGATTGAAGCTTCTCATCTCTCTCTGTTCCTGTCTGTTTCTATCTATTCCTTTCTCTGACTCTCTCTCTCTGTCTCTGATAAACTATATATATATATTTTTTTTTCAAAGCTAGATTAAGATAGGCTAAATCTCTATGCCCCTTTACTTAGATTAACTGTTCTGTCTATTCATATGATAGCAAAGGTCTACCAGAAAGTTCTGTCCGTTTTTGGAATAAAACAAAATACAAATTTTTCTTACTGTCAATAAACTTTATTAAATAATATAATTGCCATTATTATTATTAATGATTTCTTGCTAGCGTAAAGGCAATTTGTATATCCCATTTTTGAAAAATGTTTTATCTTTTGATGCGAAAATTGAACCAGTGCTTGTTTGATATCTTCTTCATTTTTGAATTTTTTGCCCTTCAAAAAATTTTGTAAGGACAAAAACAAGTCATAGTCAGAGGGTGCTAAGTCCGGGGAATATGGTGGATGTGACAGACATGCTTCTGTAGCATTTCTTCCTTGTTGAAATTCGTAAAAATTACAGTGGTGTAAATGAACTTTATCAGTAGCCATGGGTACACTATCACTTCACACATAAGACTAACGTGAATCAACTCTGTTTTAGTTAATTTGCTACGCCAGTATGTATTCATTAAGAGATAAAAAATAGAGAGGCACACATGTGCCAAATAAACATGTGCTTACGTGTCGAAACTTGTGATAGAAACGGACAGACTTTCCGGTAGACCTTATATTAAGTACATGATCACTTACTTTCATAAATCACTTTAATAATTGGCCCTTATAGTAAATATGTTATCTATTAAGATACGTTTTTTTTTGGCCTGACCTGTGGTGGTACAGTGGATAAAGCATCAACCTGGAAATGCTGAGGTTGCCGGTTCAAAACCCTGGGCTTGCCTGGTCAAAGCACATATAGGAGTTGATGCTTCCTGCTCCCCCCCCCTCTATAATGAATACATAAAATCTTTAAAAAAAAAGATACTTTTTTTAATGTAACCCTATCTTGCCTGCTTTTCTTACTCCCAGACCTTAATATAAAGAACAAGTCTCTTTTCTTTTCTTTCTTTTTTTTTATTATTATTTTTTAATTAATTCAGTGAGAGGAGGAGAGGCAGAGAGAGAGACTCCTACATGCGCCCCTACCGGAAGCCACTCAGCAAGCTCACTAGGGGGAGATTCTTTGCCCATCCATGGTGTTGCTTTGTTGCTCAGTAATTGAGTGTTTTCCAGCACCTGAGGGAAAGGCCACGGAGCCATCCTCAGTGCCAAGGTCCAACTCGCTCCAATGGAGTCATGGATGCAGGGGTGGAAGACAGAGAGTGAGAGAGTGAAAGGAGAAGCGAGAGGTGGAGGTGTGAAGAAGCAGATGGGTGCTTCTCCTGTGTGCCCTGGCTTGAAATCATACCTGGGACATCCACATGCCAGGTGGATGCTCTGCCACTAAGCCAACTGATCAGGGCCAAGAACAAGTCTAAATCATCTTTAAAAATATACCTAGTGCCTGTGCCTGGCCTGTGGTGGTGCAGTGGATAAAGCATCGACCTAGAACGCTGAGGTCGCTGGTTCAAAACCCTGGGCTTGCCTGGTCAAGGCACATATGGGAGTTGATGCTTCCTGCTCCTCCCTTACCCTTCTCTCTCTCTCTCTCACTCTCTCGCCTCTCTAAAAATTAATAAAAAATAAAAAAATTTAAAAATATACCTAGTGACCTGCAAATATAAATGATTCATATATGTATTACTGAAGTAAACTTTTGATAATGTAAGTAAAATTAGTATGTGTGTGCATATATGCACATATATACAGATATATACATTTTTAAGTATGTGGAATTTCATATGCCTTATGTGAAATTATAATATTATTTCTTTATAAAGATTCATAAATGTTTTAAACATAAATGGATGTTATATCTTATCAAGTGCTTTTTCTGCATCTCTAGATAGAATCATAGTATTTTTGTATTTTGTTTTATTGATGTGGTGTATTATGTTGATCAAATTACGTATAATGAACCATCTTTGTGCTCCTGGAATGAATCTCACTTGATTGTGATGTATTATTATTTTTTAATGTCTTGTTGTATTTGATTTGCTAGTATTTTAAGATTTTTGCATCTGTATTCATTAGAGATCTTGGTCTGCAGTTTTCTTTTTTTGTGTGGTCTTTGCCAGGTTTTAGTATCAGAATTATGTTGGCCTCATAAAGTATTTTAAAGAGTATTGTTTCTTCTCTTTTTTGGAAGACTTTGAGAAGGCTAGGTACCAAATCTTCTTTCAGTGTCTGGTAGAATTCACTAGTGTAGCCATCTGGTCCTGGACTTTTATTTTTGGGGAGGTTTTTAATAGTTGTTTCTATTTCCTCCCTGCTTATGAATCTATTTAGTTTTCCACCTCTTAGTGATTCAGTCTAGGAAGATTGTATAGTTCTAAGAACTTAAGTATTTCTTCTATAGTGTTAAATTTAGTGGCATATAATCTTTCATAGAATTCTAGTATGATTCTTTATTTATGGTGTCTGTGGTAATTCCTCCTTTTTCATTTTGGATTTTGTTTATTTGAATCATTTCTGTTTTTTTCCTTAGTGAATCTAGCCAGAGGTGTGTCAATTTTATTGATTTTTTTCAAAGAACCAGCTCTTCATTGTATTAATTTTTCTATAGTTTTTTTTGTTGTTGTTCTTTATCTCACTTAGTTCTGCTCTAATTTTATTATTTCTTTCTTTCTTTTCTTTCTTTCTTTCTTTCTTTCTTTCTTTTTTTTTTTTTTTTTTGGTATTCTGGTATCTTCTATTTCTGGTATTTTGAGATGTAATGTTAGGTTGTTTACCTGGGATATTTCTTGTTTTTCAATATAGTGGGCAATCAGAGGTGGATTTAATGTCGGGTGCACTGGCGCATGCCCTGGGTCCCGACTTCTGAAGAACCCCCAAAACCCCAATTTTACATTTTTTTCCAATAAGGGGCCCAATATTTTCTTCTGTGCCCAGGGTCTCAACCAATCTCAATTTACCTCTGCCTGTAACGATATAAACTTCCCTTTTATTACTGCTTTCACTGGATCCCAGAAGTTTTGATATTTCGTGTTGTCATTCTTATTTGTTTGTTTGTACTGTACCTTTTGATCTCTGCTTTTATTTCATTTTTAACCAGATCATTTTTTAGAAGTATGTTGTTTAATTTGCACATTTTTGTGGGTTTCATTACTTCCTTTTTGCAGTTGAATTCTAATTCCAAAACCTCATGGTAAGAAAGTATGCTTGGTATAATTTTAATCTTTTTAAATTTGTTGTAGTTAGTTTTGTGACCCAACATATGGTCTATTCTTGAGAATGTTTTATGCACAATGGAAAAAAAATGAATAATCTGATATTCAAGGATGAAATGTTTTGTAAATGTCTATTATGTCCATTTGGTCTAGTGTATCATTTAGACTGGTAATTCCTTATTGATTTTCTGTTTGGATGATCTCTCTCAAACTGTTAATGGTGTGCTGAGGTTCCAAATATGATTTTGCTTGTGTTTGTTTATATTTTTAGATCAGTTAGTAGTTGTATTATATGTTTTTTGCTTCCTTATTCAGTGCATATATATAAGGTCTACCGGAAAGTTCTGTTCGTTTTTGGAATAAAACAAAATACAAATTTTTCTTACCGTCAATAAACTTTATTAAATAATATAATTGCCATGTGAGGACAATTTGTATATCCCATTTTTGAAAAATGTTTTATCTTTTGATGTGAAAAATTGAACCAGTGCTTGTTTGATATCTTCTTCATTTTTGAATTTTTTGCCCTTTAAAAAATTTTGTAAGGACAAAAACAAGTGATAGTCGGAGGGTGCTAAGTCCTCCAATGGTGGATGGTGGATGTGACAGACATGCTTCTGTAGCATTTCTTCCTTGTTGAAATTCGTAAAAATTACAGTGGCGTAAATGAAGTTTATCAGTAGCCATGGGTACACTATTGCTTCACACATAAGACTAATGTGAATGAACTTTGTTTTAGTTAATTTGCTACATCAGTATGTATACATTAAGTGATAAAAATAGAGAAGCACACATGCACCAAATAAACATGTACTTATGTGTTGAAACTTGTGATAGAAACGGACAGAACTTTCCGGTAGACCTTATATTAAGAATTGTTACATCTTCATGATATAGTATCCCCTTTAACATTCTGAAATGTACATCTTTCTCTTCTGTTATCTTTGTTGTCATAAAGTCAGCACTGCTAGAAACTAGTATGGCTACATCTGCTTTTCTTTGGGTATTTGCTTGGAGATTCGTTTTTGAACTTTTCACTTTGAGTCTACTTTTGGACTTGCAGCTTAGGCATGTCTTTTGAAGGAAGCATATGGTTGGCTTTTTCTTTTGGATGCATTTATGTTTAAAACACTCAATAAAATGAGTATAGAAGCAGAGTACCTCAATGTAATAAAGGTCATATATGATAAACCATCAGCCAATATCATACTAAATAGTGAAAAACTGCAGGTGTTGCCTCTAAAATTAGGAACAAGAAAGACAAAGCTGCTCAATCTCTCCACTCTTATTCAACATAGTACTGAAAGTCTTAGCCAGAGTAATCAGGCAAGAGAAAGAAATAAAAGGCAACCCTACTGGGAAAAAAGAAGTAAAGGTATCACTTTTTGCAGATTACATAATCCATGTATAAAGAGAACCACAAAAACTCTATTGAAAAGCTACTAGAAATAATAAATCAATACAGCAAAATCACAGGATACAAAATCAATATACAAAATTCTAGAGCTTTCCTATAAGCCAAAAATGAAACTTCAGAAAATGAGCTCAGAAAAACAATTTAGTCTACAATTGCAACAAAAAGAATAAAATACCTAGAAATAAACTTAACAAAGGATGTGAAGGACCTATATACTGAAAACTACAAGGTATTATTGAAAGAAATGAAAAAGACATAATTAAATGGAAAAATATTTCATGTTCATGGATTGGAAGAATCAACATAGTTAAAGTAAGTGGCCATATTACCCAAAGTAATATACAAATTTAATGCAATTCCCATGAATAAACAGATGACATTTTTTAAAGAAATAGAACATAAAGTCACCAGGTTTGTATGGAACCATAAAAAATCCCAAATAGCTAAAGCAATTCTGAGAAAAAAGAATAAAGTGAGAGGTACCACACTACCTGATTTCAAATTATACTACAGAGTCACAATAATCAAAATAGCATGGTATTGGCAAAAAAGGGGGAAAAAAGCACAAAAAAAACAAAAACAAAACAAAAAACAGACATACAGACCAATGGAACAGAATTGAGAGCCCAGAAATAAAACCATATATATGGACAATAATCTTCAATAAAGGGACCAAAAGCACACAATGGAGAAAAATAAAAGTCTCTTCAATAAATGGTGCTGGGAAAATTGGAAAGCTACATGCAAAGGAATGTAACTTGACTACACCTTGTCCCCCTGTACAAAAATTAATTCAAAATGGGTCAATGACCTAAATATAAGATCTGAAACAATAAATTGCATAGAAGAAAACATAGGCACTAAACTTATGGACCTTGGCCATATGAATTTGACCTCAAAAGCAAGGAAAGGCAAAAATAAATGAATTTACAAAGCTCAGCAACAAACAAGCAAACAATCTAATTCAAAACATGAGGAGACGACCTGAACAGACACGTCTCCCAAGACATACAAATGGTCAACAGATACATCAAAAGATGTTCATCTTAACTGGCTGTTACAGAAGTGCAAAGCAAAGCTACAATGAGACACCACTTCACAACTGTTTGATTGGCTGTTATCAACAAGATGAGTAATAACAAGTGTTGGAAAGGCTATGGAGAAAAGGAACTTTCATTCACTGCTGGTGGAAATGTAAACTGGTACAGCTCTTATGGGAGAAAATATGGTGGTTCCTCAAAAATTTAATTATAGAACCACCATATGACTAGAAGTGGATTTACTGGGGGCTATACCAGGCAACACTCTGAGTCCCAATTTCTGAAGGGCCCTGCAAAATTCCAACTTTACACTTTTTTTCTAATATCAGGGCTCCAATATTTTCTTCTGCACCCAGGGCCTCAATCTACCGTAATCTGCCTCTGTATATGACCCAACAATCCCTCTACTGGGTATCTACTCAAAAAACTTGAAAACATTGGTATGCAAAGACACATGTACTCCCATGTTCTTTGCAGCATTGTGCACAGTGGCCAAGACGTAGAAATCACCGGCCCTGGCAGTTGGCTCAGTGGTAGAGCATCAGCCTGGCGTTTGGAAATCCCAGGTTCGATTCCCAGCTAGGGCACACAGTAGAAGTGCCCATCTGCTTCTCCACCCTTCCTCCTCTCTGTTCTCTCTATCTCTCTCTTCCCTTCCCGCAGCCAAAGCTCCACTGAAGCAAAGTTGACCCCGGGCACTGAGGATAGCTCCGTGGCTTCCACCGAAGGTGCTAGAATGGCTTGGTTGCAACAGAGCAACAACCTAGATGGGCAGAGCATCGCCCCCTAGTGGGCATGCCGGGGTGGATCCTGGTCAGGTGCATGTGGGAATCTGTCTCTCTGCCTCCCCAATTCTCACTTCAGAAAAAAAGAAAAGACATAGAAACCACCAAAGTGTTCCATGATAAAGGACTGGATAAAGAAGATATAGTGTATATACAATGGAATACTGCTGAGCCATACGAAAGGATGACATTGTCATTTACAATAATATGGATGGACTTTGAGGACATTATACTACATGAAATAAGTAAATGAGAAAAAGTTAAGAACTCTTTGATTTCATACACAGGTGGGATATAAAAATGAGACTCATGGACACAGACAATTGTGAAGTAGTTACTGGGTGGAGGGTGTTGGAGGCAGGAAGGTAAAGAGGGACAAATATACAGTGACAAAAAATGATGACTTTCGGTGATGGGCACACAACACAATGATCAGTTCAAATGTTACAGAAGGGTTCACCTGAAACTCTGTACTCTTATTGATCAATTCACCTAATTAAATTTAATTTTCAAAATAAAAATTTTAAAAAGATTCCTAAGAAGTATAAAAACTTGTACATACTAAGTATTCCATGCTGGTTCTTTGAGTATTAGAGAAAAAATAACATTTTGTTATGGATATGACACTGCTCTACAAAACATGGACAGTAACTGCTCTCTGTGAGGATATTGTCCAAATGACTCTGGATTTCAGTTTAAAGTTCAAACATGATCACACACAATTGACTTCTCTGCTTCTGATGGAAAACTGGTGAATGAAAGAAAAATTTCAAGACTTTTGTAAGCAGAAGTTGCTGATGCAAAAAAAAAAAAACAACAACCCCAAAACCTGACTACTCTTCAAGTCAATCCAACATCACTTATTCTCAGCTTTGTATGAGTTTTTCTGATAAATGCTCTTGTAGACAATTCATTTTACCACTCAATTCAGTAATTAACCTGATTATCTTATGTAATTAGCTAACACTCTAGCTTAGTCATATTCACAGCACGGTTGTAGATGAGCTCATTCCCTCATCTGCCTGGTATTCTGACTACTGAAATGAAGTTTCCCGTCTCAGAAGTATTGGGGAAATTCTTCTCACTTGGTCTTACTTACTTCTCTGACTTATGAAATTAGCAGGAAGAAAGAGTTGCTTCTCATCCTCTGTGGAGCCTTACCTGCAGTATCTAAGGCTGCTTATGTCTAGGGAAATAAGCTGGCCATGTAGCGTGAAGCCATTGCTCTTCCAATTTAATCAGCCAACCCCACTGGCTGACAATTTACCCATATGCCCCCTGATAATTGTGCACCTTTTATCACAAAAGCCACCTGGACTTGGTCAACAGTTAAATTATATAATACAATGGACATTTCATGCCTCTTTTCATTCTCAAATGCTGGTATATTAAGAAGAAGCCTGATCTTTTAAAAAAAAATTACATGAAAAAATATTTCAGGCTCCACCTTTCTTACTTTGCTCTGACCCACACACTTGAGTAAAGGCAGTTTCTAAATATAGCTGTTTCCCAAAATAATTTATCTTTTCTTGGATATTTTCTGGGTAATGATCAGGCTCACAGGGTTGAGGATTCATACAGACCTATTTTGAAACTTTCGGCTCCCACCATTCCATTCTGGCCATGATTCTTTTTCTTCCCCCTTAGAACAACTCCTGACCAGCCTGACAGGGGCTCTGTGCAGCAGCATGGCGAAAATGTAGCCTGTGGCATTCAAAGTTAATTCAGCCACCTAAAGCTCATGGTGGGTTGATATGGTTCTAATATCATAAAGATAATAATCACTGGGTTCAGTACACTGATGCCTGAGTCCTTAACAGAAACCAGTGAGGCAAGGTAATAGGTATCAAGCATCTCAATTAATGTTATTAAAATGTCTTTATTTTCTTGCAGTTGACATTATAGATGAAAGTTCTGAATGAATGGAGATACTAATTGGAGGATAAGTGAATGTATAGCTACTGAAATAAGATAGACTAACTTTGTGGGAGTACAGGGAGAGTAACAACTCTGACATCTGTCAGAGAAACCCCTTAAAACCCAGGAGATATACAGCAGAGAGGAAAATTAGCCATTTTTTTTCAGACACTATAGAGAAAAACATTTGGATGCACTCTATCGAAGGGCAGCAACCTACTTAAATATAAATGACTCCTAAATCTGCTATTCCATACTAAATAGTGTAGACCATGACTTGATTGCCAGTTTCAATAACTTTATCCAGAAGTCAATCAGAAACTTTAGGGGGTAGCTTCAGCCCCTGCAGATCCCATGCAAAATGTTTGCCAGCACCTCTGAATGTCTTCCTACTTCTATTGCCATCTCTCTCAGGGGGTCTGAGTGTCACCTGGCAGGTGTGTAGACACATTGTGTGGGTTAGACTGACTGCACTCAGAAAATCCCTCTAAATACACAGGCTGAACTAGAATTGGGAGGCATTGTTGACTTGAGTCCCCTGACTGATGTAGTCATACTTAGAGTGAACAATTGCCAAGACTGTTGTGGAAGACACTATTGCACTACACATCCCTCTTTCTGACCAAGTGGAACTTTTGCAATTACTAGACCTTAATTAATTCCTCTAAAAAAGTAGAAAGGTCAATGCAGATGTTTAAAAAAAAAGTCATTTGTTTTTCTAAAGTATATACCCTGATGTTTATATGGCGCTTGATCAGCTGACTGAGTCTAGGACCTGGAAATCATGGTTGAAGCCAATTCCATAGGTTGGCTCCATGTGCTATTTCCTCCAGCAGTAAAGTATGAGGCAAACTGAACTCATTTAGGTCTAGTTTCTGCTAATAAGATTAATCAGAGTGGCCCAGAGAGTAGCACAGTCATGTGAAAATTTGAGTCGGTTAAGAACATTTAGCGAGCTAAGGGGTGTTTTTTTTTGAGATACAGTCTGCCAGGGCTCTGAACATCCCTGCATATTCTTGCTGAGTGTGCTAGACTACAAAGCTCATTCATCTCCTGATACTGAGCAATTTTTCTAGCTCGTCACATAAGCAACTAAGTAGGTCAAGTCTACCAGAGTGTGACAACATGTGACTGCTTGCTCTCCAGTGGAAGAAGGCTCTGCTTTTTGGCCATTTGTTATGATGTTTGCTGCTTGCTCAAAAGGTGCTTGGCCCAGGGTTCCTCAGCAGTGATCCAAACCCACTCCCTGTGCAGCAACTATCTGGGCCCACTGCATGGCCCTAGTGGGACTTGGGAGGCAAGGAGGACAGAGAAATATAATGATGCTCATGCTTTTCGTTAGTTTGTAACTAAGGTAAAAATCAAATCTCAGAACCTTCACTTCTTTAGAGAAACAACATGCATTTTGAATGGGATGTAACTGCATTCTATTTAAGTATCTCTTAGCCATCTTCCAAAAAATTTTTTTAATGTACTCTTATAATTAATAAAAACACACTAGTTAGAAAGTAGCTGGACAATGATTTAAACTAGCAGAAAATATTTTTAATTATTCTCTTATTCTTTTCTATATGTTGATACAGTTTCAAAGAATTGGAACATTTTGCAGTTTATTTAGCTTATTTTATGTAATTCTGTTTATAACCCACTAAAAATAAAATTTTTCAGTCTTATTTTCTTTTTTTAAATTTTTCTTTTAATAATTTTTATAGAGGAGAGAGAAAGAGAGAGAGAGAGAGAGAGAGAGAGAGAGAGAGAGAGAGAGAGAAGGGGGAGGGAGGAGCAGGAAGCATCAACTCCTATATGTACCTTGACCAGGCAAGCCCAGGGTTTTGAACCGGCGACCTCAGCATTCCAGGTCGACGCTTTATCCACTGCACCACCACAGGTCAGGCTAGTCTTATTTTCTAAATTGGTAAACTCTTTATCTAAATTTGACAAATCTGATTATCATTCTCTTTAATTTGCACATGAATGTTTTTTTAAAAACTAATTATAACATTCCCTTTGTTTCACATGATAATCTGTGTGTGTGTGTGTGTGTGTGTGTGTGTGTGTAACAGAGACAGAGAAAGCGAGACAGAGAGAGGGATAGATAAGGATGGACAGACAGGAAGGAGAGAGATGAGAATCATCAATTTTTCATCCTAGCACCTTAGTTGTTCATTGATTGCTTTCTCATATGTGCCTTGATTGAAGGGTTACAGCAGAGAGAGTGGCCCCTTGCTCAAGCCAGCGACCTTGGGTTCAAGCCAGAGACCTTGTGCTTCAAGCCAGTAACCATGGGGTTATGTCTATGATCCCACAATTAAGCCAGCAACCCCACACTCAAGCTGGTGAACCCACACTGAAGCCGGATGTGATGCACTCAAGCCTGAGACCTCGTGGTTTCAAACCTGGGTCCTCTGCATCCCAGTCCAATGCTCTATCCACTGCGCCACCAACTGGTCAGGATAATCTTTTGAATATAACAAATAGTTAAAAGTTTGATTCACTATTAAAAAATAATTTAAAGCCCGTTATGTCATAGCCCTTTAATTGAAAAGTTCCAGAAATTCAGAGGCAAGAATATACAAACTAAAAATACTTTGTTCCAAATTATAATTCATAGGATAGGCTGACTTTGAAATCATCCCTGTACTACCATTCACTAATTAATTTTCTCTGAAAAAGAAAAAAGTCAAATTTAAAATCATTTCAAAGTGTTATTGAAATGTTTTCTGAAACATAAAAGGAAAAAATATGACTTACAGATCCTATGTATGAGTACAAGTAAATCAACTTCACAAGATTTCTACTTCATCTTAATCCAAGCTTGTTCTACTGCTTCTCAATTTTTTGTTCCTATTCAGTCATTTATACCATTTTAAGAGCAGAGCTTTCTCAGACTGATGGCACCAGTTCTTGAACACAGGAAGGATATCTGTCCCAAATTCTCTCCCTTCTTTTTAGTTCTTTCTTTAGTTTTTAGATAAGGGTTTGTATAAAATGCTACACATTTATTTTCATTTTTAAAATTTTCACCAGTTATTAAATCCAGCTTTTTTGTACACACACTTACAGATTGAGACTTTTCCCTTATACACATATTCCAATTACTGAATGGACATTTTAAGAAAATTATGTGTTCTTTTCAGGATTCCATTTGTTAGTCCTTCAAAATACTCAGAAGTCCCCAGTCACCCACCCTTAGAGTTGAATACATCTTGATCTACTTATTTATCCCTCTAATTATACATGTTTTTGTCAACTTTTAAAGGCAATTTTAAATTGTATTTCTTATCCTTGTGTTCTGAAATCTGATTTGGAAATAAACTTTAGAACATATTCTTTTTTTGTAACTTGGGAAATTTCTAGAATTTTATATTGAAAATAAAAAACTACTTAAATGACATAATAATGAAAAATTAATAATGTGTAAATATTTTATAGTCTAATGCTTAAAATGATTAGGAACATATCAAATATTGACAAGCATTATTTAAGTTAGAAACATGACTTTGAGTTAAACTGACCTATGCTTCAACCTCAATACCATTAGTTTTTAGTATGTGAACATTGATAAATTTCTTAACTCTTTCAGGTATGGGTTATTCCTCAATAAAATGTAACACCTACTTCGTAGGATTAGATGCTATATAAATGGCACCTTGCATAGTGCTTAACATTTACAAGTGGGTTGAGTAAATCAGAGCTATTATTATAACGAGAAATTTAATAGATAAGTTACCATGAGAATATGATGGAATATGGTTTCTCCTTCAATCTTATCACTTGATCACTTCTCTACATTACAACAATGTGAAAAATCTGCTAGATATTTGGGAAATGCAGAATATTTTCAGGTATAATCAATGGAGAAAAGAAAAGTTTATGTAACTGACAAGCAAAGCAAATGACATAGGTAGTATCAGAAACAGCTCTACAATACATTTACTCCATTAGATTTTTAGCAAAAACTGACAGTTTCCAGTTATGTTAAAACCCTTGTCACTATTACTTTATAGATATCCCAATGCATGTGCCCTGTATTAAGTGTTTATAACCTTCACTGGGAATCTTTCTAATGCTACTCACTGTGCTATGCTAGTTTTCACATATTATTTCCATTGTGTCTGAAAAACCACCCTTTAAAGTCAGTATTATTTTTGCTATTTTAAAAATAGAACCAATACTAAGAAGTAAAACATCCTGAGAAAAATCATAGCTAATAAAATTTCATGCCTCTAAATTTAGAATTAGCTTGCAGAATCCTGAAATATTTCTTAAAAATATAATTTATTATAAAAAGGAAGCTTGAATGGCTTAATATAGAATGCAGTGAAATAGTAAGATATTATCACAACTCTCAGATTTTATGACCTTTCTTATGCTTTTTGATTTTTTTCCCTTCAGTTCAAGAATACTGAAAATAGCTTAATTTTCCGAGCAAGAACATCATTATTATTCATCTACCACCTAATTAACATTATTTATTCATTTTGTATTACACTTCAGCTCAAATTCAGTTTTAATCTTGACTACATTTCATTTCCATGTCACAAGATATCTTCATTTCTCTAAGCATCTTGTCAATGAGAAG
The DNA here is from genome assembly GCF_036850765.1 of Saccopteryx bilineata. Lineage (NCBI taxonomy): Eukaryota > Metazoa > Chordata > Mammalia > Chiroptera > Emballonuridae > Saccopteryx > Saccopteryx bilineata. The sequence continues at coordinate 82,890,802 of NC_089494.1, forward strand.
ATCTAATTATTTTTTATTGTGACTTCAAATCCATTACAGAAGAAAAAAGTTAACATACTTCCATGCAAAAGTATTATGTTAATAACCAGAATTTAAGTCCTATGTTTTTAAAGTAATGATTAGAGAATAATTTAGTTCATGGATGAAGGATTTTGATCATAATTAAGATCAGGTAATTAAGATTTTCTTAGTTTTTTTCTGAAGCTCTCCATTTGCTCAAAAACAGTAGGAGATATGCAACTGCAAAAACTGGCTATATTAACTCAAACTATATGTGAGAAAACAGAACCAAGTCATGGCAGATACCAGTACACCAGGCAGACACAACCTTGCTCAAGATCCTCCACCTAAGCCAGAGTGAATCCTGCCTTCCCACGTGACCACCTTTCTTCTGTCCCCATCAGTATTTTCTATCTCACTATAGACACCTGAATGACAAGAAGGCTAGAGGCACAGTACAACAGATGAGCTGTGGAAAAATAAATAAAAATAAAAAACAATTTTCAAAAAACCTTTACAACCCTAGAAACATCACACAACGAATACAAGGTTTTTTAATCAAAGACAAATATAAACAGCTATGTATTATTTCTGACTCTGAACTACAGTCAGAATCAAAGAGCCAGAGCAAGAGAATATCTCAGAGAAGCAGCATTACAGATTTAAATTACATTAACATATACTAAGAGAATGGAACAAAGCTAATTTTTTAGTTTTGTTTTAGTTCTAATTGTAATATGAAAAGGAGAATATTTTAGAAGCCTGGGAAAATTGCGACAGGTATACAGTTCTTTCCTGGTGTCAAAACCTAACAATATATGTTTTCTTTTAAAGTTGAATAAACGGAAACAAATTAATAAACACTATGGGATCTATAAATAATCGTACATAAAATGAAGAATAAATTTGTTAACATTTACATATTTCTTACTACTTGCCAATTATTCTTTAAAATATTTAACATATACTCACTCATTTTCACTTAAAAAATTTATTTTGAGAGAGAAAATGAGAGAGAGAGGGACAGACACGGGAAGGGAGACAGATGAGAAGCATCAGTGCATAGTTGTGGCACCTTAGTCTTTCATTAATTGCTTTCTCATATGTGCCTTGACTGGGGGGCTCCATGTGAGCCAGGGACCCCTTGTTTAAGCTAGCAACCTTGGGCTCTAGCCAATGACCTTGGGCTTCAAGTCAGCAACATTTGGGCTCAAGTCAGCGACCTAGGGGTCATATCTATGATCCCATGCTCAAGCCAGTGACCTTGAGGTTTCAAACCTGGGTCTTCAGTATCCCAAGCTGATGCTCTATCCACTGCACCACTGCTTAGTCAGGCTCATTTTCACTATATAGATTATTAAAATGAAGCCCAAGTTACTTACTAGGTTAAGGTAAGTGACTTGCCCTGGGGCATGAAACTGACATGAGTGGATAAAAGTGGGATTTAAGTTCAAGCATCCAGTTATAAAGTTGGAAGAAATAAGTAAAACATGCAAAGACTTCTACATGCTGAAGCTTAATTAAGTTTCATACTAAAGGCAGTAAAAAGCAGAATTAACAACTGAAAATTAACGATGTAGAGGACGAACATAAAAGGTGTTCTGAAAATTGAAAAGAAAGTCACGAGGGAAAAACTACAAAAATACAATAAATACAGGAGAAAAAGAATGAGGGAAAATTTATACATTTTTCCCCATTCGTTCATTCAACAAATATATTTTTTTCCTAGAACTACTCAAAACACAAAGTTTCTTGCCTCTAAATGCATGTGCATGTTTTCATAGAATTCATAAACTAAAAGAAGCTGAACTCTTACCCTCATTTTGTTTGATTTTTAAAAGTGGAATTCCAAGTATTCCTATAGAAGAAAACTAAGCTGAAAGTAAAGATATTAACAAGAAACTTTCCAGAGTAAGGGCGGGGAGAACTTAACCTCTAGATTACAATAAATTACTGAAGATAAAACAAACAGACAAATTAACCAATAGAAATATAGTTTCTTGAATTTTTTTGAAGTTTCAAAGGTAATGCAAATAACCTTTTTACTGTAGATTACAAATATTTACACTGCTAATCTAATCCTCCAAACTCTTTCAAGACTTTGCACAAATGTCACATTCTCATTGACTCCATACTAACTAACCATCTTATTCAAAACTGTAACCCACTTTCAAATTGATCACCATGTGCTCTACTTTTATAAATTCTTAGCACTTAGCACCTGCTAAAGTACTATATAATTTTTTATGTATTATGACTAGATGTAAACTCCATGAGAGGTGGGACTATTCCATGCTATTCAGTGATAAATCTCAAGAACATAGTACAGTACCTGGCACATATTGGGTATTAATTAAAAGTTAGTGTTGTTAAGTAGTGAAGTGCCCAGAAAGGAAACAGAGAACATGTTAAAAACATAGGAAGAAATATGAGGCCAGAAGGACCTACACTTGGAGAAGAACCAGAAATGTGTTTGAAATGACAGATTGGGGACAAATAATGGCCATTTTTAATCCAACAGACAGGGCTGTAGACAGCTGAAAATCTAAATTCTACTGTGTCTAGAACTATCTCTAGACTAAGAAAAATAAGTCCCTTCTTTATTATTTGACTCCAGTCTACATTCCAACCACATTTCTTATTCTCCAAGTGAGAGAGAAGAAGCCAATGGTCTAACTTTCAAACTGCTGAACGTAAGAGAGGGTGTCTGAATCCATTTAACCACTGGTTCCTACTTCTTTTCCCCTTTCCCCACCACCCTCCTACAAATTCAAGGAATCAGACATAAAATCTTCGAAGACTCACCATCTTATGTATTTAACCTTGTTGCTCTCCCACCCCAACACACAGATGTGTACACACACATAAACACAAACACACACCACACTCTTCTTAGCCATAACAATCCTGTTCACCATTCCAATGTCAAGTGTAGGATACATGGTTAAACTTCCAATGCAATATTTTAAATATGTCAGCTCTTCCCAAATACATCTAAAACTCAGTGCAATCAGAATCAGTATCTCAAGTGTTGTTGTTGTTTTTTTCTATTTTAGAAGTTAAGTCTATCTGGAAGAAAAAATGCAAGAACAGTCAAGATATTTCAAAGAAAATACAAAAAGTTACAGCAATTAATATAGTATAGTTTCAGTACATAAATAAATCAATGAAAAAGAATGAAGTCTATGAATTTTGAAACCTGAGCATTAAGATAAGTGAACTATGACATTCATTACTTCATTTAATAATTTTTAAAAGTAGATACTATTTCAATGTTCAATCTAAGGAAAATGATTAAATAAATCATCATATATGCCATAAAACACTATAAAGAGGAAAGAATGTCTACAATGTAACTTTTAGGAAAACAAGTAAGCTATAATATGATATTTTTGTTTATATAATATGTATGTACATACTTAACACATATCTACAGACAGATATAAAATATGCTTGTATATATATTATGCATGTAATTTTCTCACATTTTTATAAAATAATAATACTAAAAACAGTAATAACAGCAAAAAGAAATACATTTGCTACAAACATCAAACAGCATGCTAAGCTGTGAACAGTGAGGGTTGAGAAGAAAGAATTTCACTTTTTATTATGCAGAGTTCTATATAAATGGAAAATTTAAACATAACATATTTCATATTTCACTTTTGTAATTAAATGTATATTTTTGCATGTATCATGGTTTTAAGTTTCAGGCCAGTAGAAAATATCCACTTTCTAATTTAAGTCTCACATCAACTTTGTGAAATATATTAATATATTATATTTTACAATTGAGAAAAAAAGTTAAAAGATGATCCATAAAATCTAATTGGAATGCTTAAACATCAAAAATAAAAGTGACAGCTGCCTTTATGTGGCATACAACTAGAACACTCAGTGGAACATTTTGTGTCTCAATAAATGCTCAGTGACTTGAATAACAATAAGATTGTTTCTAGTGTCCAGGAATCCAAACATCTAGTTTAAGACTCTTTCTCTTCTCACCCCCTGTACAGGTGCACCTTTTACTAGACACTACTCAACAGCTATGTACCATGGCTTTTCGTTAGCAAAGCTACAATAGAATGAGGTTGAGAAAGGGTCTAGACTAACCAGCTACACTCACAAATTCTGAAGCAAGTATCTCAAAAAAAACATTCTGCTTTTAAAAGAATGGTTTACACAATTGAATTTATAACTCCTCTTAATATATATATTCTGTGACTGTTAAGTTCCTGTGCAAAGTGAAAATAATAAGCAGCATTAAAACTGGCAAGGTGTCTGACCAGGCAGTGGTACAGTGGGTGAGTGTTGGCCTGGGACACTGAGAACCCAAGTCCAAAACCCTGAAGTTGCTGGCTTCAGTAAGAGCTCATCTAGCTTGAGTGCAGGGTTGCTCACTTGAGTGTGGGATAATAATCCCATGGTCGATGGCTTAAAGCCCAAGATGGCTGGCTTGAGCAAGGACACACTGACTTTTCTGGAGCCACCCCCCTCCCCCCTGGCAAGGCACAAATGAGAAAGCAATCAATGAACAACTAAGGTGCTGCAACTATGAGTTCATCCTTCTCATCTCTCTCCTTTCTTGTCTGTTTCTTTGTCTCTTGTTAAAAAAACAAAAACTTAACAAACAAACAAACAAAAACTAACAAAGCAATCACTTAGTAAGCTACTTTACATGGGGTATGCATCAAGCCATTCAACTCTGTTATATATTGTAGTATCTTTTAAAATAATTATTACTTTCACAAAAGAAACTTTAAGTCACACTTTGAATTCAGTAGCTCAAAAATTAATGAGGCCCTGGCCAGTTGGCTCAGTGGTAGAGCATCGGCCTGGCGTGCAGGAGTCCTGGGTTCAATTCCCGGCCAGGGCACACAGGAGAAGTGCCCATCTGCTTCTCCACTCCTCCCCCTCTCCTTCCTCTCTATCTCTCTCTCCCCTCCCACAGCCAAGGCTCCATTGGAGCAAAGTTGGCCCGGGTGCTGAGGATGGCTCTGTGGCCTCTGTCTCAGGTGCTAGACTGGCTCTGGTTGCAACAGAGCAATGCCCCAGATGGGCAGAGCATCGCTCCCTGGTGGGCATGCCGGTGGATCCCAGTTGGGTGCATGCGGGAGTCTGTCTGGCTGCCTCCCCATTTCCAACTTCAGAAAAAGACAAAAATAATAATAATGAGCAACACAGAGCTCTGTATCTGCTTTTAAAATGGTGAATGTTGTGCATGCATTCATAGAGAAACATACCCCAGAATCCTCAATTTAGTAGCGACTAAAAGGTGTCACTTCATTGAATAAGGTGATTATTGTTTTAAAGATACAAAACAAGTCCTTATGCCAAAATATCAGTGAGGTCACTGAGAGAAAATGATAAAGACATGGAGTTAGGATACTTAAATATTGCCTAGAAAAATGTAGCTTTTCTAACTATGTTTAGAGAAACTGCATTTGCATTTTTCATTGTTATATGAAATTACTCTGCAGGTTATTTTTATAATCACAGAAATCTGTATATATAATATATTAAAACTAATTCTTTATGGCTATTTTACTATTATAAATTAATATTTTTATAAATGTTTCAGAAACTTTAAATACTAAAACTCATTTTTTTACTATCTTCATGATTAATTATATTTTATTGAGTATCTACCTGGGTTGGCAGCTCTTCTTTTCTGATTGCATCGCTTAAGTGCCATTTCTAGAATGAGTCCCTCTATTGTAGATCTTGTATTTTAATGATAGACTTCAATTCTTTTAGATAACTTAAAATGATTGTATAATTTAGCACTTCATCAGTCCTTTGTTGACTCATTACAAGTTTGCTGTTTAATCAATTACCCATGTTATACAAGTGGTAGGAGGAGAAAGGCCAAAAACGAAACAAAACAAAACAAACCCCTGTGATTTATTAACAAATAACAATTGTCCAGTACAGCGATTTTTACCTGGTGTTTCATGAGAATTTTTATAACATGCAATACTTGACTATTCAGGAGCACTTAACTCTTTCCCTCAGATTGTCAAATAAAAAAATGAAAACAGCCAATATGATAGACATCTGGTGTGAATAAATCATTAGAATTATACCCATTTTTTGTCAGACAAAAAAAATTTTTTTGGTGTGCCATTGAATTTCAGTAATCTGTTTATGTGTGCCATGAGGTGAAAAATGTTGAAAAGTTTTGTTTTGTAAATTACCAGTAGGCTCAAGGACATTTTAAAGAATGTCTTTCTCTTAGAGTCTGAGCTACTGTCATTCACACACCAATGGGGAAATCGAATTCCTCACAATCCAATTTCCCAGGAAGAAATCCAATTCTCTAAGTCTTTCCTTGCTCTGTAATGCTTTAGGCTCCACATTGATTTAACAGAGAGGATAAGAAAGAAAGCACCTCACAAGGAGATTTAAAAATAAAACACCAGATCTTTTACAATTCCAAAAAGATCTGCTTTTCAAGTGCATATCAGTCAAAAATACCACTTATAATTTACTTCATCTAGATAGTGAGATAGCAAATTAATGTAAAATACTCTTTTCTTTAAAATTGCAAAATAGATTATAATTATACACCAAGTCCATTTAAAGGAGGAACGTGAAAATCAACATAAGATGATTTTCTTAGGTATAGAACATATACTTTTTCTTTGGTATAGAACATAAGAAGAAAAAAATTGACAAAATTGAAACAGGTTCTGCATATGTCTGAACACTATCTAGTAAAGGTTCATGAAATCAGAATTTACTGAAGAGCCTGCATTGTTTTGTGACAAGGAACATGCCTGCTGCTGTTCAACAATGCATTCTCATTTGCCAAACTTAAATTATAGGCTTCATATATATCATGGTTGTTCAAAAGGTGAATTCTTCAAAATGGCAATTTTGTTCAGATTATTCTAAAATACTTGCAAATGTTACTAAGAAGATAGTCTCCCTTCATGAAGCTTCTTCAGTGTCCTTAGTGTTTCTCTGTTAGTATTACAGGCTTGTGTTCCTCACTTACTATGAGTTTCTGATGGCTGCAACATTGTTTATACTTATGTGTATAGCCCATTACACAGTGGCTGATATGTACATAGTTTGGGTATTAGGAAAGAAAAAATACAAGGTACAAGGTAATCATATTTTGATAAAGACCAGAAACTTATTATCACTTTGATTTACTGAATAACTACCATGTGTTGAGCATTGAGGTACTAAATTACCTTTGATTGAAAGAATGGACCTTAAGATGATTTAACAATAGTTATTGATTCACATAAATGGAAATATTCAATAAAAGTAATGATCCCTCTTGTTCATAAATGAAATTCAGTATGACTGTGGGCACGATGTCATTTGGTGGGTTAATCCCCTTTGCTGGGGAAATAGAAGGAGAGAATTTAGCTGTGAGTGCTCTTCTAGATATATTTATTCCTGGATCTCTCCTTCTCATCCACTCAGTCATACTGCAACATATTTCACACTGATTTAACTTGGAACAAACACCAGCTTCAAATTTCAATTTGCAGAACATTAAAAATAGACTGAACATATCATGACAAATCAAATGCTTTGAAATAACACTGTTGGCAAGGTAGCTTTTACTTAAAATTAAAAATGTTAACATTCTGCAAGAAGGTGAACCATTTTTCTTAGCAGATATGTTTTAAAGAACATTGAAAGGAAATGCTGTATAAGAACAAAAGTTTCAAGAATAAGATTAGCTCTGAAAGGAAATAAAAACACAAAAGAGAAATGACAACAAAATATAAATTATTTCCTCTCTGACAAAAGGACCTCTATTTGAACAGCCTCCTGTTCAAATAAAGCAACAGAAAATTTTAATATCCCACGATATGAAATTACAGAATATAATAATCTGATTCGTCCAGTTAGATTCCAAATGTCAGCTACCAATTCAGTAAAACCAAACTTTCCTTATAGGCTGGCTTTGAGACGTTTCCAGACACCTCCACTTCACATTGCTGAAAATGAACACATAACAGTCTCTGAAAATAGCAAGGCATTTGTTTCAGGGCGAAAAAAAAAACTGTACTTCCATCATGTTTGGGCTCAGAATTGGCAATATGAATGCCTAGAGAATACCTGTGTTCATTCCATAGCCATTTCTGGTGGTACTATTCACTCATTTATTCATTCAATCAACCAATATTGTTAAGTGCCAGGCCCCTTGTGCTAGCTGCTGAACCATAAGTATTAAAGGTTAGTCACCAGTCTCTGGAAACTTAAATCCCAACCCAGCTTCTGTGTGTGTGTGTGTGTGTGTGTGTGTGTCTGTGTGTGTACGTATGTGTGTGTGTACATGTGTATGTGTGCATGTGTGTGTTTGTAAAATAACTATCAAATGGCAAATACTTGGCAAAGATAAAATTTCATAAATATGAAAGCTAAAGATGATAAATACTATATACTATTATATGATATAGTGCCCTCATTTAGATGTGTTTATCGATTTTAAACCACAGATAACTGCTTTATAAAATCACTTTAGAAAACTTTAATGTGTGTAAAGATAAAGTATTGAGGATCATGTATTAATGTAAGTTATGTTATGCGATATTTTTTGAATTTTTGTGGTATAGTCCTAGAAATTGTATTTAAAAAAAAAAAGACATTAAGAGGCAGAGCACTCAACTGCTGCCATGTTCCTGTTTTCATCTATGATATATATGCCTGTGGATTCCAGTTTTCATCATAAATTGGTAATAAGCATTTGCTTAGAAGGCACAATCTTGACAGAATTTATGCAGTTGCCTTTGATTATGCTAAATGACTCAAAATCATTTGGGGATATTTTTCAGGGAGCAAAAAGAGGTGGTAGAAAGTAGATTAAAAGTATTGCAATTCCCTAAAGAAAGGAAAAAACACAGTGCAAACTCAGCAATATAATTCTTACAATGGGAACTTGAAGTTTTCATTAACTCCCTTATTTCCTCCTCCAAAAAACTTGAATTCCACTATATTACAGTACTATATGAATCCTTAGAAAACATATACTGAAAAAAAAATCTTGAACCAGCCTAGCACTTAAGTTTGTTCTGTTTTCATGAAACTGATCATTTTAAAAAGCAGTTTCCGCCTGACCTGTGGTGGCGCAGTGGATAAAGCGTCAACCTGGAAACACTGAGGTTGCTGGTTCAAAACCCTGGCTTGCCTGGTCAAGGCACATATGGGAGTTGATGCTTTCTGCTCCTCCCCCTTCTCTCTATCTCTCTCTCTCTCTCTCCCCCCTTCTCTCCTCTCTAAAATGAATAAAAAAAAAGTTTAAAAAAAAAAAAAGCAGTTTCCAATGATCTCTTCACTACAACTCTGGGTTTTCACTTCAAATACAAGTATTTTATTTTTATTTCCTTCTGAAGATCTATCTTAGCACTTTGTGGTAATGATTTCTTTTTTCTTTTTCCTAAATTCATAATCTTTATTTATAATCACAAAAGACAACTTTGTTACGAAGACATTTTTCCATTCAACTGGGTTGAAGTGTGGTTGACAGCATGATAAACTACACAAATGTTTTTAGGTAGAATAGTAATGTCTCTAGAAACACACGTAACTAAAGGTTAAATAAATCAACAAGGACAACTATTCAGTGAAGTCACAAGGTCTCTTTGGCCTTGGTTATGATCAAAATACAACAAGATTCTCCATTATCAATCAAAATACAATCACTTATTAGTGATCAACTAATTTAAATAAAAATCCATATTAACTCCAATAAGATTTTGTAGGAGTTTTACACTATGTAAATGTGTGAGATATGGGGAAGAGAGCTAGCAGCAAGAGATTTCATTCTGAAATAACTATATTAGCTAACAAGTTAGCCTGTCATAGCTCCATGGAGTCTTACAAAAGACATAGGACTCTAGTATCAGGGACAATGAACTTTATTACAATAAAGTCAAAAGCAGAAGTATCAGTACAGTTGTTGAATCAGCATAGCTGGTTCACTGAGCATTCAGTCCCAAAGCATACCACCTTTCCCCATGTATAAGATGCTCTTATGTATAAGAAGCACCTTAATTTTGGGGCCAAAATTTGAAAAAAAAAATATTACATAAAGTTATTGAACTCAAGGTTTATTCATCATAAAATTCACACAACTCCTCGGCCTTGGTCGTTGGCTCAGTGGTAGAATGTCAGCCTGGTGTCTGGAAGTTCTGGGTTCAATTCCTGACCAGGGCACACAGGAAAAGCGCCCAACTGCTTCTCCACCCTTCCCCCCTCCTTCCTCTCTATCTCTCTCTTCTCCTCCCGCAGTCAAGGCTCCATTGGAGCAAAAGTTGGCCCAGGTGCTGAGGAAGGCTCTATTGCCTCTGCCTCAGGAACTAGAATGGCTCCGGCCACAATGGAGCAACGTCCCAGATGGGCAGAGCATCGCCCCCTGGTGGGCATGCCAGATGGATCTCGGTCTGGCGCATGCAGGAATCTAACTGCCTCCCTGTTTCTAACTTCGGATAAATACAACAAAAAAATCATACAACTCCTCATCAAGTGCGAAAAAGCAAGAAATGTAGGAAAAAACAAAAACAACTACAACCATTGTATAAGACGCACACAGTTTTTAGACCCCAAATTTTTTTAGAAGGAAGTGTCTTCACTGAATGTGTCTTATACATTGGGAAATACGGTAACCCAAAAGTCTATATGGAACTTACAAGTGTAGTAAAATGTGTTACCAGAGGCACTCCGAGCTTAGGAAATCACTCCTTTTAAAGTAAGTAGTAAGCAAGTCTGTTCTGCCCTGGAGAAGACCAAAAATAGCTCAGAATTAAATGACATTTTCTTGTGATGCATTTCCTGACTTTTCTGAATCACCTGTTGCATAAACAATTCTGGGAAAGGGCACAGGTCAAGGAATGGTTTGGCACACTCCACAAGTCATGTAGGAGCACAAGTGAATCATGGTGAACTGTCTTGAAACATATCTGAATTGTTTGGTAAGTACCCAAAGTTGGGAACTAAGTAAAAACAAAAAAAAAGAAAAAGCATCTTGAGAACAAGCTATCCAATCTACTTCTACTTTGCCTTTTGAAGAAGCTGCATGAGGATGGGGCTTCTACTATTTGCTCTTTGAGTTCATGTAATCTCAGGGCCTCATATAAAATCTTGACCGTAAGAGGGGTTTAATATGTTTTTCTTGAATGAATGAATGAATTCTGTTTGCCAGTGCACTTGTCCCATTCTGTTAGACATCCTGCTGTTTAACTACATGTATATATATGGCATGTTTCTATAAACTTACTATAAGCTTTCTAGTCTATGTTTCAAAAGCCTGGTTCCCAGACGCTTGCTTTATCTACCTCATAGCAATTATAGCACAAGCCTACTTCTGCTTTCCCTAGTCATGCATCCTAGTTTCCTTTTCTACTAGTTCTGCCACTCATCCTTATAGGTTAAAGGAGCAGATTTCTCAGTCATAGTTTAATTTCAAAATCTGGTTTAGCTATCTATTAGCTGTGTGACTCGAGTTTCATAATCTCTCTTGGCCTCACATTCTTTAAAATGATAATAGAAATAGAATCCACCTCATAAGAATTAAACGAGATAATGCATGTCAAAGCAGTTTGTAGAACTGGCTGGACTCAAGAAGGGTTTGATATGGAATGAAAAACTTTATTACTGCCTGACCAGGCAGTGGCATCATGGATAGAATGTTGGCTTGGGATGCTGAGGACCCAGGTTTGACAACTCAAGGTCAGCAGCTTGAGTATGGAATCATAGACATGAACCCATGGTCACTGGCTTGAGCCCAAGGTCGCTGGCTTGAGCAAGGGGTCACTGGGTTGGCTGGAGCCCCTCCCCCCTCCCCAGTCAAGGCACATTTGAGAAATCAATGAATGAACAACTAATGTGCTACCACTATGAGTTGACATTTTTCATCTCTTTCCCTTCCTGTGTGTCTGTCTGTCTCTCTCAAAACAAACAAACAAACAGAAAACAAAAAAACCATACAGTTTATTATTATGTATTATTATTTTTTTAACATTATAACCTTCCAAATCAACTTTGAATTACCTTTTCTCCCATTCCCTGGACAAAGTTTTGTGCATACCGGTCAGATTCTTTAACCACTTCCAGAACTTAATAAGTAGTTTTAATAGTATATATTTATGCTACTAAAACTTTTATTTTAAGCAATGAAAATTTCAATACTTCTCTAGCTCAGGCACAACAAATTCCAAAGGTGGACAGTGGGGGCGGGACTTAGCCTTTTATCCTGGTACTCTACCCCACCTCCTTCTCTAAGCAACACCTTCCTTTCTCAGCTTCTATCACCATACATTTTCTGCCTCCCCAGATTGTAGGGGAGGAGATGGAATGTCAGCAGAATATAAAGTCTTATTTAACTAAGGCTGTTGAAATACAAATACTAGTAATCTCTAATGGGATAATTTCTTGAGTTAATCAAAGATCACTTTCTCTGCTCACTGTGGTCCCACATCATCTGTTCCTCTGCAGAGGGGTCAAACCCTCTTTTAGCCTGACCTGTGGTGGCGCAGTGGATAAAGCATCGACCTGGAAATGCTGAGGTCGCTGGTTCGAAACCCTGGGCTTGCCTGGTCAAGGCACATATGGGAGTTGATGCTTCCAGCTCCTCCTCCCCTTCTCTCTCTCTCTCTCTCTCTCTCTCTCTCTCTCTCTCTGTCTCTCCCTCTCCTCTCTAAAAATGAATAAATAAATAAATAAAAATTTAAAAAAAACCCTCTTTTATATATATATATATATTTTAAATTTTATTTTCTTTTATTTTTTTACAGAGACAGAGAGAGAGTCAGAGAGAGGGATAGATAGGGACAGACAGACAGCAACGGAGAGAGATGAGAAGCATCAATCATCAGTGTTTCATTGTGGCACTTTAGTTGTTTATTGATTGCCCTCTCATCATATGTGCCTTGACCGTGGGGCTACTACAGACTGAGTAACCCCTTGCTCAAGCCAGCGACCTTGGGTCCAAGCTGGTGAGCCTTGCTCAAACCAGATGAGCCTGCGCTCAAGTTGGCAACCTCGGGAGTCTTGAACCTGGGTCCTCGGCATCCCAGTCTGACACTCTATCCACTGTGCCACTGCCTGGTCAGGCTCAAACCCTCTTTAACAGACAGATCCTTCCAGACTCTCACTCAATGCCTGATGCATATCCCATACAGCTTCTTTCTTCTATGATCACCACAACCATCAGAGGTACATAGATTTGAAAACATATGCCTTCTAGTTGGAAACTCATCTAATAACTCTAAAATTATAGTCATCAAAATTAAGGAAACCCTCTTACATTTTATGATAAACTTTAAAAATCTGTTTGATATTATTAAGGACAAGAGTAGCTTCCTTCAAAGTATTTAATCTCAATACAAAACTACAGTAAAAAATAAGGGACAAGCAAGATAGTTAAACGTTAGCGTATATATTATCAGACCCTATTAATCACTCATTTGGGAAACCTCAAAGCAATTTAAAAGTGTCAGAATCAAGACAAATGAAATCAAGTAATGAAAGAAAATGGAGGAGATAATTGAAGTTCATGCAACAATGTAATTAGGAAGTTATCAAAAATGTCAGAATAGGGTACATGTTCTGTTTGGTGTCTAGTGCTCTACTTCCATAGTAATTTGGTTCTCAGGGTATGATTTACTCAAGTTAAAGTTTGTTATACACATCACTGAATTACCTGTGGTGGCAAAATAGACATTCTAGGACATTTTTTTAGTTCCCTGTATTACTTCAAATAATTTAGTCAACCTGTATTGAAATGTGCTATTTTTTGAATTTCTGTTAAAATAATATGTGGTATCTGTCTTTCATGAAAATGGGAGTCAATATCATGCCTCCCCTCCCATGAGAATGATATTTATGAAACAAATAAGTTGTCTTTTCCTTTTCCTACACGTAATAAAACAGCAGCTGGTTACTGATCACATTTGATGGAAGCTGATGTCTGAATTTCTCAACATTATAAAGTATTATTAATAATATCCTTATAAGATCCCTGATCACATTAGTTGATTTTTTATTCCTTTGTTTGCTCAAAATGATCTGTTATAAATTCTTATTCTCTCCATCAGATATTTAAACTTACTTCTTCTAACTCCCTACTTATCTTTGACAATCCAAAGCCTTTTCTGTTTGAGTACTTGAACATCAAAATTAAATATATTCTACAGAATGTCAACAAAGATTTTAGATACTAGATGATAACTTGAAATACTTAAGTGAAAATACTAACTATAATGTTGAAGACAGAGCATAAATGAAATTAATTTCTGTATGTATCTTTTATAGTTACATTTTTGCCTGGCTATGATGAGTTTATGTTTTAATATATTAATAATATTAAATATTTGAAATACACAACCATATGCTTTGTATATTTCAAGGCACTTTCAAATGCGTTATTTCAATCATCAGAGTATACTTATACACCTACTCTGTTAGGTATATTAAAGGTATAAAATGTAGATCCAGTGTTTTCAGAAGAAAGTAACATTTCTAAGCTTTCTTAGCTCCTCTTGCCAGCTCCAAATAAAGCCTTCGTAAACTTACACAATTCAGATTCTTAGATAAATATCTTTAGTGTTTTCCTCATATAAAAGCCCCATGATATTCCAACAAACAAATTAAATTCAAAAAGATAGTGGGTTTAATTTCCCTTGAGGCCACTGTCTTCTTTACTTTAAGCTTAGCTTGATTACTATTAGACCCTAGGTACATGGTAACTTCCTGGGCTTGCTGGTGAGAAAAAGAAATCTAATTCTCAAAGACCTTCGTTCTTTTTCTTAGTGCAATATTATGCAGCTAAGAAAAATATCAGCCAACAAACACTAGAGCAGTAAGCAAATTATGGGCCATGAAATCAATATAACACAGAGAGACCAGTAATAGTAAAAGTTAACGTTTTATCAACAAATTCTTGACCACCTGGAAAAGGTTTCTCAAACCCTAAAACTGTATTTTAGAGTGAGAATCACAAATAATTCTGAATCAATCACAGACAAACATCGTTTTCTTTGGAACTCTGATATCCATACCAAAGCAAATGTTGGGCAAGGTTTATCTCTTTGTTCCATAACCTCTTTTTTCATGCAGCTTGCTACCTTACTTCTTAAATATTATCTTTTTAAATACATTTGAGTAGTATGTCTCTTATTGAGTTGAAACACACCTCAAACTAAAAAAAAAGAAAACTAAAGTAATATTAATAGCAGAAAACGCATATATATTTGAAGACAATATTTTAAAATAAGAAGAATGTGTGACCACGCAAAACACATGTATGATAACTGTTAATAGCTATCTCCAATTTTTCCATCAACATTTATTTCAATGACCACTTTTATAACAGGCATGCAGTAGTAGGAAAATAAATAAGAGACAATGACATAATATCCATTAAACACAAGAAGATTCTATTCAATAAATTGTTTCTTCTGCAAATTTTTCACAATAGTAGCAGTACAGAACATCAATTCAAATTCTAGAACACCTGAAGTCTGTGGTAATATATCAGGACCATCTGTTCAAATCATAAGTTTGTATTTAAGTAGCCCATATTTACCAAAAAGCAACTGGTTACAATAAGTTGCATTAAGTTTTGCTAATTCCTTTATGATACCTTCTCAATATTTCTATTTTCCCAGGTGCGTATATTAGATGAAATTCATATAGATTATGCTTACCTTATATAACAGTAAAGCTATATTTGTGTTCTGTTTCTCTTCTTGCTCTATGATTGGCTTCCTATTCTGTATCTTAATATTGGCTATCATCAAGGCTTTCTTTAAGCACCTGTTCTCATCTCAGTTTTCATGAATTCTGTGGCAATATCAGCCACTCAATTTCTTAAGTTTCTAAACTAGTGAAATTTGTGTGGATGAATGCCTAGTTCCTTCCTGAACACTTTTCTCTCTACTCAAGGACCATTCAGCCAATTAACACAAATGAATGTTAGATTAATTTTACAAGAAAGGGTAAAATTATTGTCATAAAAAAAACACTGAATCTCATTAGTAGGAAAGCACCAGGGAATGACGGTTAGAATACTTGAGATGACTACCAAAGGAATTAACAGCTTTTCAAAAGCCAGAGATGGAAGAAGTTGTGCTGTACCTAGAGGGAAAATATTAGAAAAATTATTGAATACAAAAGAACACCGGGTAGATAGGTTCAAGGATCCTGAGCAGTACAGGTTGAACAGTGGGGTGAGGTGTGCCATACTTAGCTACATCTAAATCCACCCATATCTGGCTTTCCACTACTAACTGTTGCTCGTCATGAGATTGGATTTGAGGAAGTTTGAGAAAACAGAAAGTATGAGAAGGAGTAAGTAAACACTGTTGTAATGCTAGCAGCAGTCACATTCATATCTTGCTCCTGGTTCCCTAGGGTTTCAAAGAGGTGCTGTATGGTTATTGTGGAGGAAGGAGGGGAATAGGGTGGGAAGAACACACAGGACTGATGTATTCTTGGTGCAGAGCAGCTCCATAAAAGCATGTTACCATTCTACCAACGTTTTTATTCAAGAAAAGAGGATAAGAAATAACAAAAAAGAAAAGATATACAGAAAATCAAATTTTTTAGAAAGCATGTTATAAGAAAGAATCATTAGTGAGCGAATGGAGTGAATGGGGAAGCTGGAAGAACAATGGGAGGAAGACAATGTGATGTCAGAATACCTAATGTGACAAAACACAAGAGAATGGAATGGGAACCTTAACTCCAAAAACAAACAAGAAATTATTTTCCTTAGATTCTTAATCATTATGAAAATTTTAATTTACGTATTCTTTCTTTGTTTTAAATTTTATTTAGAAAATTTAACAGGGTGACATTGATTAGTAAGAGTACATAGGTTTCAGATAGACATTTATATAACATTTGAACTGTTGATCAGACATACATTCTTTCTAATGGCAGAAGAAAAATATTTATTGGATGATACTAACACAAATATTAATCAATATCATCCATTAACATCTTTACTCTTAATATCTCCAAGATTTCTCTAAGTTACATAGTAAACTAAATTTAAAAATAAGTATTCTCTGGTTTATATTAATATACATTACTGTTAAATCTTCTGAGTTCCTTGTCACATAGACATTATCATTTTATATACCATGAGTAATTCATGCTTGCTTAGCTCTACAACTGAAAACAACAAAGTTAGCATTTAGCTTTTGGCAAATACTGTCCTAAACAAATGACTATATATGCTTGTTTTTCTCAGTTGAATAAAATAAAACTTTTTTATGGTAACACCTTTCATTAATCATGCACAGCAATCCTGATGTCATCAGAAAATATTTTGATTTGTTTTGCTCTGGCCAAGGGTAATAAGTAATTAAGGGGTATTGAAAAAGAAATATATTGCCTGATCAGGTGGTGGTGCAGTATATAGAGTGTCAGACTGGGACACACGGGACCCAGTTTTGAAATCCTGTGGTCGCCATTAGCTCATCCGGTTTGAGCAAGGCTCACCAGCTTGAGCCCAAGATCGCTGGCTTGAGCAACAGGTCACTCATTCTGCTGTAGCCCCCTGGTCAAGGCACATATGAGAAAGAAACTGATAAACAACTAAGGTGCCACAACAAAGAATTGATGCTTCTCATCTCTCTCCCTTCCTGTCTGTCCCTATTTTCTCTCTCTTTGCCTCTCTCTGTTGCTGTCAAAAAAAAGAAAGAAAGAAAGAAAGAAAGAAAGAAAGAAAGAAAGAAAGAAAGAAAGAAAGAAAGAAAGAAAAATAAATATAGGACCTGACCTCGTGGTTCAGTCAATAAAGCATCGACCCAGAGCACAACACGTCATGGATTTGACCCCCAGTTAGCACCATAGGTTGCGGGTTCCATTCCCTACTAGGGCATGTACTAGAAGCAATCAATGAGTGCACACCCAAGTGGAACTAAATGAAATGAGTTGCTTCTCTCTCTCTTCTTGTTTTCTCTCTCAAAGCAATGTAAAAATCTTTTAAAAAGCAATATATATATATATACATCCATATAAACATATACATATACATATAAATACATATACATCCATATAAACATATATGTATACTATATATACATATATCTGCATCACAATGAAAAATACAATATCTAGTACTAAAAAACAATTTAATTCACTGAAAGTAAGATGGGGAATGAATTGTATTCCTCATATAAAGGGCGCCCAATAACCAATTGTTAATTATATAGCTTTGGCGGATAACGCTATTGATTCTGAAAAACCTTTCTCATGTCCATTGTCTAACTCCCCAGAAATGAGTAAAATAGTTATAAACTGAGTAATTTTTTTTTGCAGGACATTTCTAGCCTTCGATGTCTTCCATATTCCCAGGGCTCTATGGAGGGAAACTTTTATAACCTTCAGGCTTAGTTCTCAAAGTGAGGGGATAAACGGTTCCTCAGAAATTAATTGAGGTAAAAATAGATGGAACACTGGATTTCTTTACTTGGTAATGATTTCAGTTTTAAAGCCAATGAGAGTAAAAACTCTATTTCAAAAATTTCCATCAGATTTGAAATCCTTAAATAAAACTTCAGCCTGACCAGGCAGTGGCACAGTGGATGGAACGTTGGACTGGCATGTGAATAAGGTTCAAAACCCTGAGGTCGCCGGCTTGAGTGGGGACTCATCCAGCTTGAGCGTGGGGTCATTGGCTTGAGCGTGGGGTCACTGGCTTGAGCATGGGATTATAGACATGACCCCAGAGTCACTGGCATGAGCCGAAGGTTGCTGGCTTGAGCAAAGAGTTACTCACTCTGCTGTAGCCCCCCGGTCAAGGCACATATGAGAAAGAAATCAATGAACAACTAAGGAGCCTCAATGAAGAATTGATACTTCTGTGACAGCTCCTAACAGACTGAACTGTGTGGTTGGGTTGCATTTTTCAGGAATTTGGCATGGTGATGGGGGCAACTTGGACTTGGTGAACATGTTAAAGACACTACTCTTTTATGGATTTTTGCTGTATTGGCCAAGAGTTTGCTTAAAGGCTTTTAATCACAGTAAAAAAAAATAAAAGACTGGATAAAGAAGATGGGGCACATATACACCAAGGTATACTATTCAGCTAGAAGAAATGATGACATCGGATCACTTACAGCAGAATGGTGGAATCTTGATAACATTATGCGGAGTGTAATAAGTGAATCAGAAAAAAACAAGAACTGCAGGATTACATACATTGGTGGGACATAAAACCGAGACTAAGAGACATGGACAGGCGTGGAGTGGTTACGGGGGGTGGGGGGAGGGGAGGAGGGAGAGGGGGAGGGGGAGGGGTACAAAGAAAACTGGATAGAAGGTGACGGAGGACGATCTCTCTTTGGGTGATGGGTATGCAACAGAACTAAATGACAAGATAACCTGGAAATGTTTTCTTTGAATATATGCACCCTGATTTATTGATGTCACCCCATTAAAATAAAAATTTATTTATAAAAAAAAAGAATTGATACTTCTCATCTCTCTCCCTTCCTGTTTGTCCCTATCTGACTAAGCACAGTGATTTATATAATTAATCCATTTTCTTACGTGATGACATACATATCACAGCAGATAATCCTAAAAGATAGATACCCATTAATTTCAAGATTGATACAGTAAAAAGAGTTAGACATTTCATGGTGGTCCAGACATTTAGTTACTGGCTGTGAATACATTTGCCACAAATATGACTGTTATGGGTTGAATTTTGTTTTCCCATAATTCATACATTGAAGCCCCAATCTCAGTATCTGAGACTATGATTTCATATGAAGAACTTCATATAAGTAATTAAGTTGAGATGACATACTTAGAGTAGGTCTAACCCCATCTGACTCATGTCCCATATGAGAAGAAAATTTGGACACAGACACCAAGGATGAGCATAGGCAGAGGAAATACTATATGAGGACATTGTGAGAAAACAGCCATCTGTTAGCCAAGGTGAAAGATATCAGGGGAAACTCAACCTGATCATTCCTTGATGTTAGACTTCTAGTCTTCAGGAAAAATAAATTACTGTGGTTTATAATACCCAGACTGTGTAATTTTATATGGCAGCCCTAACAAACAAATGTAATGATTTTACCATATATGTCTTATTAACCATTTATATAAAATTATATATGTGTGTGTATTCCTATATTCTCTATGAAAGAACAGTTGACAACATTTAGAGTAATATTTCGTTTACATAACTGGTTGCCCAGTGCTAGCTGCTATGTTGCACATTCAGATCAGAAGGCCGTTAAGGGCCCCTCCTGCTCTTCCACTCCACCACCACCATCACCCCAACAACAACAAAATTTAACTCTTACTGACTACATTGGATGTTGCAGGCACTACCGTAAATGCTTTAGATATTAAATCATTTAATTCTCATGATTCTACATGGCAGCTACTATTACTGTGCTTGTTTTAACATTAGGGAAACAGACAAAGAGTTAGGTAACTTGACTGAAGACACAGAGCTAGGAACCCAACCCTGGCAGCCTCAGCCTAAGACCATTTTTAACCATTATGTTATAGGGTTTACAAAACCTCTCCGGCTTTTATAAAGTGAAACTGTCTTCCATTTTGGCTCCACTACGTTCTTTGGTTACCTGAATCTTTATTACAAAAGTCATGTTCACTTTCTGCTAACAGGTTTTTCTCTTTTATATAATGCCCATAGCTTTTGGGCTCAGACAGATAAACTAAATCTAAATTTTGTCCAATTTTTAAAGTCATAAATAATATTTCTGTGATAAATAAGAACTTTTAAATATTAAACGGGTTTGAAAATATTTGGTAATGTTACCAATTGGAAAATCAAATTTATCCTTGCCACAATTATTGCTGTATCAGTAAAGTAATACCTTCAAATTTAAATTAAGTTTAATTTTATTTTCCAATAAAAAACATAAGAATAGATATTTATTTAAAGTTTATAAAATGCAAAAGTAGCATACTCTTCCATAATTACTTCATGAATCAATGTTG